>NC_090440.1:529363407-529710907 GCF_031143425.1 Pleurodeles waltl
GGATTTTTCACTCAAAGGCCTTCAACTAAGGACCCCACCCTGATTTAGCAGAGTCCAGAACTACATGCAGTAGTCCTCTATACAGAACCTGGGCGTTCGTGGGCGTTTGTGGGCTTACTGTAAAGACTGCAGACTAAGACTGGGCTCTTTAAAGTCCCAGTCCTAGTCCCAGTCCCAGTCCCAGAGCCATGGCATGGCACAGTAAGACAAAGCAGTGCACTGCAGTGCAGTGTACGGTACAGCATTCCAGACCAGGACAGGGAATGCCATGCCAGGCCAGGCCAGCTGCTCCTTCCCCACACCTACTGCATTGTGCAACTTGAAGACATAGTCAACCAAAGGCCTTTCTTTCTCCTTTTCTAGCACTTCAAAAATTCAACATGCTACCCTCTGGCTGCAGCTAATAAAGGCTCTTTCACCTGCACACAACTTTACCCAGCATTTCATCAGCAAGGCCTCATACTCTGCCTATATGCCTGGACAACTGGGGAAGCACCATCCACCCAATCTCAAAGCTTGACTCACCTCAAAATGGAAAAGCAACACCATTCAACCTATTTTATTATCTGGATGGCACACTCCTCACATAATACAGCTTAGTTATCCCCTTCTCTTAGTCTTCAATTGTGTTTTCCAAAACACCAATTTGAAGAATAAATGAATACATTGATAAAAGAAAATAAGCTTTTGCCCCTATTTTACTCACTTGAGCGAAAGGAGGGGGGGGGGGGGGGGTGTCGTGGAGACAAGATTTGTACATTTGAACCACTAATGCAAAAAAAGAATTCATCTGATTGTTCCTGCGTTTATTTGAAGTAAAAATGATATTTCAAAAGCAAAGGGAGGATATTTTGTCACCTAAATGGACTTTAGGAGCTTTGGCTGGATTTGAATCCCTGTACAGGGGTAGCCTGCCTGTTCCACCAGCAGCCCTAGACCGTGCCACCGAGCTCCAGCTGCTTGAGGGGAAGTCTTTGTGCAAGAGACTCTATCGGCAAGATGATGGTCTTGGTGTCGTTGCTTAAGGCTTTCACTGCCCAAGGCACTTCATAGCCATGACATAGGGAAGATTTGACACTCTACAGACGCCAAAGCCAGTGTGGTCCAGTGGTACCTGTCATTCAGCCAGACAACCAGGGACTGAATCCTAGACTTGACAGAAGTGGAGGCAAGGCTTTGCTCCTATCTTAGCTTCTTGAACAAAAGGAGGGAGGGGCCAAGATTTGTAATTTTGGGCAACTAATGCAAAAAAAATGTAATCAAATTGGTACTGTATTTGCGAAGTAAAAATAATATTTCTAAATGAAATGTTAGATATTTTACCACCTAAAGATACCGCAAGGGAATTGTTTGGATTCAAACCCCTATACAGGTATAGCTTTCTGCACCACAAGCATTATAACATGCCACAGAGCTAGAACTCCTTAACAGTTTTGTTTCTGCGCAAGACACACTATAAGCAATGTAAAGTCATTGGTGTCTGTGCTGATGGCTTCCACTGTACAGGACACTTCACAGCAATGATATAGGGAAGATCTGACGACCTACAAATATGGAAACCTGGGTGGTCCAGTGGGTAAGTTCCTGACTTTCAGTTTGGCGACCAGGGTTCTAATCCCGAATGCTACAGAAGTGAAGGTAAGGCTTTGCTCCTATTTTACCTACTTAGGAAAGAGGTGGGTCGGAGGGGAAAAGATTTCTAAATTTAGGCAACTAATGCAAAAACCTTTTTTTTACTCAAATTCTTACTGTATTTTTTAAATAAAAATCATATTTCTAAATGAAGAAAATCAAATGCTGGATAGTTTGCATCCTAAACAAAGGTGAAAAGTATTGGCTGGATTCGAACCCCTATCCAGAGGTAGCTTGTTGTACTAGAGGCGCAATACTTTGCCGCTGAGCTACAACTCCTTGTCAGGTTTTGCTTGCGCAGGAGACACTATCAGCAACATCAAGTCAGTGGTGTCTGTGCCAGTGGCTTCCACTGCACCAGACACTTGACATCCATGATATAGGGAACATTTGAGAGAATTATAGACATGGCAACCAGCTTGGTCCAGTGGTTACGTTACTGACTTCTATCCAGGCGACCAGGGTTCAAGTCCTAGTTGTGGAAGAAGTGAAGATAAAGCTTTGCACCTATTTTACCTACTTGAGCAAAAAGGTCGGAGGCTACAGGATTTGTAAATTTGGGCAACTAATGGCAAAACATTTTTTTACTCAAATTCTTACTGCATTTTTTATGTCAAAATAATATTTCTAAAGGAAGAAAATCAAATGCTGGATATTTCACCACCAAAAAGGACATCAAAGGAGTGGGCTGGATTCGAACCCCTGCACAGATGTCACCAGCTGCACTAAAGACACTATACATTGACCCTGAGCTACAGACCCTCTGTAAATTTGGACTGCGCAAGAGACACTATCAGCAACATAAAGTCATTGGAGTCCTTGCTGATGGCTTCCACTGCACAGGACACTTCATCACTTCATGGCCATGATATAGGTACGATTTGACAAGCTAAAGACATGGAAGCCCGAGTGGTCCAGTGGGTAAGTTCCTGACTTCCGTCCAGATGTCCAGACGACCAGTGTTCGAATCCCGGACTCGGCACCAGGTGACTGATGGTGGCAAAGCAGAGGTAAGTCAAAGATGACTTCATTGGTAAGTAAAATGGCTGTCATGAGTCTGGGCTTAGGTGTGTGTGTGCGCGTATAGAGCAATGCTGGAGCTGTGCCTAGAGTGTGAATGCTGGTTTGCAGAATGCCTGGTAAGAGTGAGTCTCTGTGCAGAGAGAGCAAGGATAGGTCCACACTGTGTCAAAGGGTGGGAATATAGGAAGCACAAGTGCTGGGGTGGAGCAAAAAGGGCAGAACAAGCGAGGGGGGTAGGCAGAGGACAGCAGGTGGCTGGAGAACCTGGAGGGACCTAGAGGAGAAAGGGGGTGATAGAGGGAGGAGGAAGAGAGAGCAAGAGTGGGTGTAGTCACACAGGAACAGCAGGGTCAAGGTGCAGGAGGAGGAGAGGTAGAGAAGGAAAGGCCAGAAATCAAGAGTTGGTGCAGGAGAGGGAGCCTAGTAGAGCGGAGCCAATGCTGGCCAACAAACAGAGCCCGGCACCTTGCACACAAATGGGCTGGTTACAAAGGAGGGTTTTTGGGGGCAGATCCTATTTTTTTGCCTACCCCCAACCCCACTCTTGAGGGTGGGAGGAGTCAAGGTAGTCAAATTTGGGGGAGCAGTGTTAAAAGGGGTGTCCGGTTGCATTATAAAAGGGGTTCTAGGAGGCACGGAATGATGCAGACTCTGTGTTTTGGGGGGTGCTACCCACATTCTTGTTTATTGCGGCCTTCCTTGGGGGTATCCCAAAAGCTTTGGGGTAATGGGGGAGAGGAGGAATTGGGGATCAGGTTGCTGACAGTTTCTATCACCAACCAAAAGGGTGACTTTCACAGGCCTACTGTGGTTATGGTATTGAGAGCGGAAACAAGGAACATGTGTTAGCATTTTTGTGGGCATGAGAGCCTCATGATTTCATTGCCCCATTGCAGGACATGTTATTAGGTCTCTTGGGATGCTTTTTCTAGGCCTCAGAACCCCAAAAGAGTGCCCGAAATTTTGGCTGGAAGGACGCTTCTCAGGGGTGTGCTATAGGTATTCTGGGAAGAGCCTCGCCAGCTGTGCACATTTATGCACCAAGCATGGCAAATCCTTCATCCTGCAAAGCATCATATCGCACATGGAAGATTTGAGATGGTGTAAGTGTATTCATTTTAGGGTGAATATCCTTTCATGCTTCTCCCACCTGAGGACTGTGGATCTCTTGTTCTTCTTTCACATGTCACTTCAAAGAGACAGATGACAAGATGACACCCTCACTTTATCTCTCAGCAAGCAACTATGTTTTGATACTTTTATCTTGCTGTTTCCCTTCCAAATCCCACCCTCTCTTTCACCACAAATACAGATCAGTCATTCCTCAATACTCATTCACTCAGTCATTCCAGTCCTCCACTCTACAGGCTCATAAAAAAGACAACATGAACAAGAGGTAGTTCAGCAAGCAGATTTAAAGCCTCTCTGTGGCTTAATGTTCGTACTACTGCCCTATAGTAATGCTACATGGCAACTGCAGCATAATATTAGGACTTAGAAAGGGGCTGTCCTATGCAAATAATGTCCTCCCGTGCTTACTTTGCTGAGCTTCCGCTGCGATACTTCCTTCAACATATGGTGTTCAGATGATTTCTAAAGTTTCCAAACTGTCTTGGGCTAAGGATTTTTCACTCAAAGGCCTTCAACTAAGGACCCCACCCTGATTTAGCAGAGTCCAGAACTACATGCAGTAGTCCTCTATACAGAACCTGGGCGTTCGTGGGCGTTTGTGGGCTTACTGTAAAGACTGCAGACTAAGACTGGCCTCTTTAAAGTCCCAGTCCCAGTCCCAGTCCCAGAGCCATGGCATGGCACAGTAAGACAAAGCAGTGCACTGCAGTGCAGTGTACGGTACAGCATTCCAGACCAGGACAGGGAATGCCATGCCAGGCCAGGCCAGCTGCTCCTTCCCCACACCTACTGCATTGTGCAACTTGAAGACATAGTCAACCAAAGGCCTTTCTTTCTCCTTTTCTAGCACTTCAAAAATTCAACATGCTACCCTCTGGCTGCAGCTAATAAAGGCTCTTTCACCTGCACACAACTTTACCCAGCATTTCATCAGCAAGGCCTCATACTCTGCCTATATGCCTGGACAACTGGGGAAGCACCATCCACCCAATCTCAGAGCTTGACTCACCTCAAAATGGAAAAGCAACACCATTCAACCTATTTTATTATCTGGATGGCACACTCCTCACATAATACAGCTTAGTTATCCCCTTCTCTTAGTCTTCAATTGTGTTTTCCAAAACACCAATTTGAAGAATAAATGAATACATTGATAAAAGAAAATAAGCTTTTGCCCCTATTTTACTCACTTGAGCGAAAGGAGGGGGGGGGGCATTGTCGTGGAGACAAGATTTGTACATTTGAACCACTAATGCAAAAAAAGAATTCATCTGATTGTTCCTGCGTTTATTTGAAGTAAAAATGATATTTCAAAAGCAAAGGGAGGATATTTTGTCACCTAAATGGACTTTAGGAGCTTTGGCTGGATTTGAATCCCTGTACAGGTGTAGCCTGCCTGTTCCACCAGCAGCCCTAGACCGTGCCACCGAGCTCCAGCTCCTTGAGGGGATGTCTTTGTGCAAGAGACTCTATCGGCAAGATGATGGTCTTGGTGTCGTTGCTTAAGGCTTTCACTGCCCAAGGCACTTCATAGCCATGACATAGGGAAGATTTGACACTCTACAGACGCCAAAGCCAGTGTGGTCCAGTGGTACCTGTCATTCAGCCAGACAACCAGGGACTGAATCCTAGACTTGACAGAAGTGGAGGCAAGGCTTTGCTCCTATCTTAGCTTCTTGAACAAAAGGAGGGAGGGGCCAAGATTTGTAATTTTGGGCAAGTAATGCAAAAAAAATGTAATCAAATTGGTACTGTATTTGCGAAGTAAAAATAATATTTCTAAATGAAATGTTAGATATTTTACCACCTAAAGATACCGCAAGGGAATTGTTTGGATTCAAACCCCTATACAGGTATAGCTTTCTGCACCACAAGCATTATAACATGCCACAGAGCTAGAACTCCTTAACAGTTTTGTTTCTGCGCAAGACACACTATAAGCAATGTAAAGTCATTGGTGTCTGTGCTGATGGCTTCCACTGTACAGGACACTTCACAGCAATGATATAGGGAAGATCTGACGACCTACAAATATGGAAACCTGGGTGGTCCAGTGGGTAAGTTCCTGACTTTCAGTTTGGCGACCAGGGTTCTAATCCCGAATGCTACAGAAGTGAAGGTAAGGCTTTGCTCCTATTTTACCTACTTAGGAAAGAGGTGGGTCGGAGGGGAAAAGATTTCTAAATTTAGGCAACTAATGCAAAAACCTTTTTTTTACTCAAATTCTTACTGTATTTTTTAAATAAAAATCATATTTCTAAATGAAGAAAATCAAATGCTGGATAGTTTGCATCCTAAACAAAGGTGAAAAGTATTGGCTGGATTCGAACCCCTATCCAGAGGTAGCTTGTTGTACTAGAGGCGCAATACTTTGCCGCTGAGCTACAACTCCTTGTCAGGTTTTGCTTGCGCAGGAGACACTATCAGCAACATCAAGTCAGTGGTGTCTGTGCCAGTGGCTTCCACTGCACCAGGCACTTGACATCCATGATATAGGGAACATTTGAGAGAATTATAGACATGGCAACCAGCTTGGTCCAGTGGTTAAGTTACTGACTTCTATCCAGGCGACCAGGGTTCAAGTCCTAGTTGTGGAAGAAGTGAAGATAAAGCTTTGCACCTATTTTACCTACTTGAGCAAAAAGGTCGGAGGCTACAGGATTTGTAAATTTGGGCAACTAATGGCAAAACATTTTTTTACTCAAATTCTTACTGCATTTTTTATGTCAAAATAATATTTCTAAAGGAAGAAAATCAAATGCTGGATATTTCACCACCAAAAAGTACATCAAAGGAGTGGGCTGGATTCGAACCCCTGCACAGATGTCACCAGCTGCACTAAAGGCACTATACATTGACCCTGAGCTACAGACCCTCTGTAAATTTGGACTGCGCAAGAGACACTATCAGCAACATAAAGTCATTGGAGTCCTTGCTGATGGCTTCCACTGCACAGGACACTTCATCACTTCATGGCCATGATATAGGTACGATTTGACAAGCTAAAGACATGGAAGCCCGAGTGGTCCAGTGGGTAAGTTCCTGACTTCCGTCCAGATGTCCAGACGACCAGTGTTCGAATCCCGGACTCGGCACCAGGTGACTGATGGTGGCAAAGCAGAGGTAAGTCAAAGATAACTTCATTGGTAAGTAAAATGGCTGTCATGAGTCTGGGCTTAGGTGTGTGTGTGTGCGCGTATAGAGCAATGCTGGAGCTGTGCCTAGAGTGTGAATGCTGGTTTGCAGAATGCCTGGTAAGAGTGAGTCTCTGTGCAGAGAGAGCAAGGATAGGTCCACACTGTGTCAAAGGGTGGGAATAGAGGAAGCACAAGTGCTGGGGTGGAGCAAAAAGGGCAGAACAAGCGAGGGGGGTAGGCAGAGGACAGCAGGTGGCTGGAGAACCTGGAGGGACCTGGGGGTGATAGAGGGAGGAGGAAGAGAGAGCAAGAGTGGGTGTAGTCACACAGGAACAGCAGGGTCAAGGTGCAGGAGGAGGAGAGGTAGAGAAGGAAAGGCCAGAAATCAAGAGTTGGTGCAGGAGAGGGAGCCTAGTAGAGCGGAGCCAATGCTGGCCAACAAACAGAGCCCGGCACCTTGCACACAAATGGGCTGGTTACAAAGGAGGGTTTTTGGGGGCAGATCCTATTTTTTTGCCTACCCCCAACCCCACTCTTGAGGGTGGGAGGAGTCAAGGTAGTCAAATTTGGGGGAGCAGTGTTAAAAGGGGTGTCCGGTTGCATTATAAAAGGGGTTCTAGGAGGCACGGAATGATGCAGACTCTGTGTTTTGGGGGGTGCTACCCACATTCTTGTTTATTGCGGCCTTCCTTGGGGGTATCCCAAAAGCTTTGGGGTAATGGGGGAGAGGAGGAATTGGGGATCAGGTTGCTGACAGTTTCTATCACCAACCAAAAGGGTGACTTTCACAGGCCTACTGTGGTTATGGTATTGAGAGCGGAAACAAGGAACATGTGTTAGCATTTTTGTGGGCATGAGAGCCTCATGATTTCATTGCCCCATTGCAGGACATGTTATTAGGTCTCTTGGGATGCTTTTTCTAGGCCTCAGAACCCCAAAAGAGTGCCCGAAATTTTGGCTGGAAGGACGCTTCTCAGGGGTGTGCTATAGGTATTCTGGGAAGAGCCTCGCCAGCTGTGCACATTTATGCACCAAGCATGGCAAATCCTTCATCCTGCAAAGCATCATATCGCACATGGAAGATTTGAGATGGTGTAAGTGTATTCATTTTAGGGTGAATATCCTTTCATGCTTCTCCCACCTGAGGACTGTGGATCTCTTGTTCTTCTTTCACATGTCACTTCAAAGAGACAGATGACAAGATGACACCCTCACTTTATCTCTCAGCAAGCAACTATGTTTTGATACTTTTATCTTGCTGTTTCCCTTCCAAATCCCACCCTCCCTTTCACCACAAATACAGATCAGTCATTCCTCAATACTCATTCACTCAGTCATTCCAGTCCTCCACTCTACAGGCTCATAAAAAAGACAACGTGAACAAGAGGTAGTTCAGCAAGCAGATTTAAAGCCTCTCTGTGGCTTAATGTTCGTACTACTGCCCTATAGTAATGCTACATGGCAACTGCAGCATAATATTAGGACTTAGAAAGGGGCTGTCCTATGCAAATAATGTCCTCCCGTGCTTACTTTGCTGAGCTTCCGCTGCGATACTTCCTTCAACATATGGTGTTCAGATGATTTCTAAAGTTTCCAAACTGTCTTGGGCTAAGGATTTTTCACTCAAAGGCCTTCAACTAAGGACCCCACCCTGATTTAGCAGAGTCCAGAACTACATGCAGTAGTCCTCTATACAGAACCTGGGCGTTCGTGGGCGTTTGTGGGCTTACTGTAAAGACTGCAGACTAAGACTGGGCTCTTTAAAGTCCCAGTCCCAGTCCCAGTCCCAGTCCCAGAGCCATGGCATGGCACAGTAAGACAAAGCAGTGCACTGCAGTGCAGTGTACGGTACAGCATTCCAGACCAGGACAGGGAATGCCATGCCAGGCCAGGCCAGCTGCTCCTTCCCCACACCTACTGCATTGTGCAACTTGAAGACATAGTCAACCAAAGGCCTTTCTTTCTCCTTTTCTAGCACTTCAAAAATTCAACATGCTACCCTCTGGCTGCAGCTAATAAAGGCTCTTTCACCTGCACACAACTTTACCCAGCATTTCATCAGCAAGGCCTCATACTCTGCCTATATGCCTGGACAACTGGGGAAGCACCATCCACCCAATCTCAGAGCTTGACTCACCTCAAAATGGAAAAGCAACACCATTCAACCTATTTTATTATCTGGATGGCACACTCCTCACATAATACAGCTTAGTTATCCCCTTCTCTTAGTCTTCAATTGTGTTTTCCAAAACACCAATTTGAAGAATAAATGAATACATTGATAAAAGAAAATAAGCTTTTGCCCCTATTTTACTCACTTGAGCGAAAGGAGGGGGGGGGGGGGTGTCGTGGAGACAAGATTTGTACATTTGAACCACTAATGCAAAAAAAGAATTCATCTGATTGTTCCTGCGTTTATTTGAAGTAAAAATGATATTTCAAAAGCAAAGGGAGGATATTTTGTCACCTAAATGGACTTTAGGAGCTTTGGCTGGATTTGAATCCCTGTACAGGGGTAGCCTGCCTGTTCCACCAGCAGCCCTAGACCGTGCCACCGAGCTCCAGCTCCTTGAGGGGATGTCTTTGTGCAAGAGACTCTATCGGCAAGATGATGGTCTTGGTGTCGTTGCTTAAGGCTTTCACTGCCCAAGGCACTTCATAGCCATGACATAGGGAAGATTTGACACTCTACAGACGCCAAAGCCAGTGTGGTCCAGTGGTACCTGTCATTCAGCCAGACAACCAGGGACTGAATCCTAGACTTGACAGAAGTGGAGGCAAGGCTTTGCTCCTATCTTAGCTTCTTGAACAAAAGGAGGGAGGGGCCAAGATTTGTAATTTTGGGCAAGTAATGCAAAAAAAATGTAATCAAATTGGTACTGTATTTGCGAAGTAAAAATAATATTTCTAAATGAAATGTTAGATATTTTACCACCTAAAGATACCGCAAGGGAATTGTTTGGATTCAAACCCCTATACAGGTATAGCTTTCTGCACCACAAGCATTATAACATGCCACAGAGCTAGAACTCCTTAACAGTTTTGTTTCTGCGCAAGACACACTATAAGCAATGTAAAGTCATTGGTGTCTGTGCTGATGGCTTCCACTGTACAGGACACTTCACAGCAATGATATAGGGAAGATCTGACGACCTACAAATATGGAAACCTGGGTGGTCCAGTGGGTAAGTTCCTGACTTTCAGTTTGGCGACCAGGGTTCTAATCCCGAATGCTACAGAAGTGAAGGTAAGGCTTTGCTCCTATTTTACCTACTTAGGAAAGAGGTGGGTCGGAAGGGAAAAGATTTCTAAATTTAGGCAACTAATGCAAAAACCTTTTTTTTACTCAAATTCTTACTGTATTTTTTAAATAAAAATCATATTTCTAAATGAAGAAAATCAAATGCTGGATAGTTTGCATCCTAAACAAAGGTGAAAAGTATTGGCTGGATTCGAACCCCTATCCAGAGGTAGCTTGTTGTACTAGAGGCGCAATACTTTGCCGCTGAGCTACAACTCCTTGTCAGGTTTTGCTTGCGCATGAGACACTATCAGCAACATCAAGTCAGTGGTGTCTGTGCCAGTGGCTTCCACTGCACCAGACACTTGACATCCATGATATAGGGAACATTTGAGAGAATTATAGACATGGCAACCAGCTTGGTCCAGTGGTTAAGTTACTGACTTCTATCCAGGCGACCAGGGTTCAAGTCCTAGTTGTGGAAGAAGTGAAGATAAAGCTTTGCACCTATTTTACCTACTTGAGCAAAAAGGTCGGAGGCTACAGGATTTGTAAATTTGGGCAACTAATGGCAAAACATTTTTTTACTCAAATTCTTACTGCATTTTTTATGTCAAAATAATATTTCTAAAGGAAGAAAATCAAATGCTGGATATTTCACCACCAAAAAGTACATCAAAGGAGTGGGCTGGATTCGAACCCCTGCACAGATGTCACCAGCTGCACTAAAGGCACTATACATTGACCCTGAGCTACAGACCCTCGGTAAATTTGGACTGCGCAAGAGACACTATCAGCAACATAAAGTCATTGGAGTCCTTGCTGATGGCTTCCACTGCACAGGACACTTCATCACTTCATGGCCATGATATAGGTACGATTTGACAAGCTAAAGACATGGAAGCCCGAGTGGTCCAGTGGGTAAGTTCCTCACTTCCGTCCAGATGTCCAGACGACCAGTGTTCGAATCCCGGACTCGGCACCAGGTGACTGATGGTGGCAAAGCAGAGGTAAGTCAAAGATGACTTCATTGGTAAGTAAAATGGCTGTCATGAGTCTGGGCTTACGTGTGTGTGTGCGCGTATAGAGCAATGCTGGAGCTGTGCCTAGAGTGTGAATGCTGGTTTGCAGAATGCCTGGTAAGAGTGAGTCTCTGTGCAGAGAGAGCAAGGATAGGTCCACACTGTGTCAAAGGGTGGGAATAGAGGAAGCACAAGTGCTGGGGTGGAGCAAAAAGGGCAGAACAAGCGAGGGGGGTAGGCAGAGGACAGCAGGTGGCTGGAGAACCTGGAGGGACCTAGAGGAGAAAGGGGGTGATAGAGGGAGGAGGAAGAGAGAGCAAGAGTGGGTGTAGTCACACAGGAACAGCAGGGTCAAGGTGCAGGAGGAGGAGAGGTAGAGAAGGAAAGGCCAGAAATCAAGAGTTGGTGCAGGAGAGGGAGCCTAGTAGAGCGGAGCCAATGCTGGCCAACAAACAGAGCCCGGCACCTTGCACACAAATGGGCTGGTTACAAAGGAGGGTTTTTGGGGGCAGATCCTATTTTTTTGCCTACCCCCAACCCCACTCTTGAGGGTGGGAGGAGTCAAGGTAGTCAAATTTGGGGGAGCAGTGTTAAAAGGGGTGTCCGGTTGCATTATAAAAGGGGTTCTAGGAGGCACGGAATGATGCAGACTCTGTGTTTTGGGGGGTGCTACCCACATTCTTGTTTATTGCGGCCTTCCTTGGGGGTATCCCAAAAGCTTTGGGGTAATGGGGGAGAGGAGGAATTGGGGATCAGGTTGCTGACAGTTTCTATCACCAACCAAAAGGGTGACTTTCACAGGCCTACTGTGGTTATGGTATTGAGAGCGGAAACAAGGAACATGTGTTAGCATTTTTGTGGGCATGAGAGCCTCATGATTTCATTGCCCCATTGCAGGACATGTTATTAGGTCTCTTGGGATGCTTTTTCTAGGCCTCAGAACCCCAAAAGAGTGCCCGAAATTTTGGCTGGAAGGACGCTTCTCAGGGGTGTGCTATAGGTATTCTGGGAAGAGCCTCGCCAGCTGTGCACATTTATGCACCAAGCATGGCAAATCCTTCATCCTGCAAAGCATCATATCGCACATGGAAGATTTGAGATGGTGTAAGTGTATTCATTTTAGGGTGAATATCCTTTCATGCTTCTCCCACCTGAGGACTGTGGATCTCTTGTTCTTCTTTCACATGTCACTTCAAAGAGACAGATGACAAGATGACACCCTCACTTTATCTCTCAGCAAGCAACTATGTTTTGATACTTTTATCTTGCTGTTTCCCTTCCAAATCCCACCCTCCCTTTCACCACAAATACAGATCAGTCATTCCTCAATACTCATTCACTCAGTCATTCCAGTCCTCCACTCTACAGGCTCATAAAAAAGACAACGTGAACAAGAGGTAGTTCAGCAAGCAGATTTAAAGCCTCTCTGTGGCTTAATGTTCGTACTACTGCCCTATAGTAATGCTACATGGCAACTGCAGCATAATATTAGGACTTAGAAAGGGGCTGTCCTATGCAAATAATGTCCTCCCGTGCTTACTTTGCTGAGCTTCCGCTGCGATACTTCCTTCAACATATGGTGTTCAGATGATTTCTAAAGTTTCCAAACTGTCTTGGGCTAAGGATTTTTCACTCAAAGGCCTTCAACTAAGGACCCCACCCTGATTTAGCAGAGTCCAGAACTACATGCAGTAGTCCTCTATACAGAACCTGGGCGTTCGTGGGCGTTTGTGGGCTTACTGTAAAGACTGCAGACTAAGACTGGGCTCTTTAAAGTCCCAGTCCCAGTCCCAGTCCCAGTCCCAGAGCCATGGCATGGCACAGTAAGACAAAGCAGTGCACTGCAGTGCAGTGTACGGTACAGCATTCCAGACCAGGACAGGGAATGCCATGCCAGGCCAGGCCAGCTGCTCCTTCCCCACACCTACTGCATTGTGCAACTTGAAGACATAGTCAACCAAAGGCCTTTCTTTCTCCTTTTCTAGCACTTCAAAAATTCAACATGCTACCCTCTGGCTGCAGCTAATAAAGGCTCTTTCACCTGCACACAACTTTACCCAGCATTTCATCAGCAAGGCCTCATACTCTGCCTATATGCCTGGACAACTGGGGAAGCACCATCCACCCAATCTCAGAGCTTGACTCACCTCAAAATGGAAAAGCAACACCATTCAACCTATTTTATTATCTGGATGGCACACTCCTCACATAATACAGCTTAGTTATCCCCTTCTCTTAGTCTTCAATTGTGTTTTCCAAAACACCAATTTGAAGAATAAATGAATACATTGATAAAAGAAAATAAGCTTTTGCCCCTATTTTACTCACTTGAGCGAAAGGAGGGGGGGGGGGGTGTCGTGGAGACAAGATTTGTACATTTGAACCACTAATGCAAAAAAATAATTCATCTGATTGTTCCTGCGTTTATTTGAAGTAAAAATGATATTTCAAAAGCAAAGGGAGGATATTTTGTCACCTAAATGGACTTTAGGAGCTTTGGCTGGATTTGAATCCCTGTACAGGGGTAGCCTGCCTGTTCCACCAGCAGCCCTAGACCGTGCCACCGAGCTCCAGCTCCTTGAGGGGATGTCTTTGTGCAAGAGACTCTATCGGCAAGATGATGGTCTTGGTGTCGTTGCTTAAGGCTTTCACTGCCCAAGGCACTTCATAGCCATGACATAGGGAAGATTTGACACTCTACAGACGCCAAAGCCAGTGTGGTCCAGTGGTACCTGTCATTCAGCCAGACAACCAGGGACTGAATCCTAGACTTGACAGAAGTGGAGGCAAGGCTTTGCTCCTATCTTAGCTTCTTGAACAAAAGGAGGGAGGGGCCAAGATTTGTAATTTTGGGCAAGTAATGCAAAAAAAATGTAATCAAATTGGTACTGTATTTGCGAAGTAAAAATAATATTTCTAAATGAAATGTTAGATATTTTACCACCTAAAGATACCGCAAGGGAATTGTTTGGATTCAAACCCCTATACAGGTATAGCTTTCTGCACCACAAGCATTATAACATGCCACAGAGCTAGAACTCCTTAACAGTTTTGTTTCTGCGCAAGACACACTATAAGCAATGTAAAGTCATTGGTGTCTGTGCTGATGGCTTCCACTGTACAGGACACTTCACAGCAATGATATAGGGAAGATCTGACGACCTACAAATATGGAAACCTGGGTGGTCCAGTGGGTAAGTTCCTGACTTTCAGTTTGGCGACCAGGGTTCTAATCCCGAATGCTACAGAAGTGAAGGTAAGGCTTTGCTCCTATTTTACCTACTTAGGAAAGAGGTGGGTCGGAGGGGAAAAGATTTCTAAATTTAGGCAACTAATGCAAAAACCTTTTTTTTACTCAAATTCTTACTGTATTTTTTAAATAAAAATCATATTTCTAAATGAAGAAAATCAAATGCTGGATAGTTTGCATCCTAAACAAAGGTGAAAAGTATTGGCTGGATTCGAACCCCTATCCAGAGGTAGCTTGTTGTACTAGAGGCGCAATACTTTGCCGCTGAGCTACAACTCCTTGTCAGGTTTTGCTTGCGCATGAGACACTATCAGCAACATCAAGTCAGTGGTGTCTGTGCCAGTGGCTTCCACTGCACCAGACACTTGACATCCATGATATAGGGAACATTTGAGAGAATTATAGACATGGCAACCAGCTTGGTCCAGTGGTTAAGTTACTGACTTCTATCCAGGCGACCAGGGTTCAAGTCCTAGTTGTGGAAGAAGTGAAGATAAAGCTTTGCACCTATTTTACCTACTTGAGCAAAAAGGTCGGAGGCTACAGGATTTGTAAATTTGGGCAACTAATGGCAAAACATTTTTTTACTCAAATTCTTACTGCATTTTTTATGTCAAAATAATATTTCTAAAGGAAGAAAATCAAATGCTGGATATTTCACCACCAAAAAGTACATCAAAGGAGTGGGCTGGATTCGAACCCCTGCACAGATGTCACCAGCTGCACTAAAGGCACTATACATTGACCCTGAGCTACAGACCCTCGGTAAATTTGGACTGCGCAAGAGACACTATCAGCAACATAAAGTCATTGGAGTCCTTGCTGATGGCTTCCACTGCACAGGACACTTCATCACTTCATGGCCATGATATAGGTACGATTTGACAAGCTAAAGACATGGAAGCCCGAGTGGTCCAGTGGGTAAGTTCCTCACTTCCGTCCAGATGTCCAGACGACCAGTGTTCGAATCCCGGACTCGGCACCAGGTGACTGATGGTGGCAAAGCAGAGGTAAGTCAAAGATGACTTCATTGGTAAGTAAAATGGCTGTCATGAGTCTGGGCTTACGTGTGTGTGTGCGCGTATAGAGCAATGCTGGAGCTGTGCCTAGAGTGTGAATGCTGGTTTGCAGAATGCCTGGTAAGAGTGAGTCTCTGTGCAGAGAGAGCAAGGATAGGTCCACACTGTGTCAAAGGGTGGGAATAGAGGAAGCACAAGTGCTGGGGTGGAGCAAAAAGGGCAGAACAAGCGAGGGGGGTAGGCAGAGGACAGCAGGTGGCTGGAGAACCTGGAGGGACCTAGAGGAGAAAGGGGGTGATAGAGGGAGGAGGAAGAGAGAGCAAGAGTGGGTGTAGTCACACAGGAACAGCAGGGTCAAGGTGCAGGAGGAGGAGAGGTAGAGAAGGAAAGGCCAGAAATCAAGAGTTGGTGCAGGAGAGGGAGCCTAGTAGAGCGGAGCCAATGCTGGCCAACAAACAGAGCCCGGCACCTTGCACACAAATGGGCTGGTTACAAAGGAGGGTTTTTGGGGGCAGATCCTATTTTTTTGCCTACCCCCAACCCCACTCTTGAGGGTGGGAGGAGTCAAGGTAGTCAAATTTGGGGGAGCAGTGTTAAAAGGGGTGTCCGGTTGCATTATAAAAGGGGTTCTAGGAGGCACGGAATGATGCAGACTCTGTGTTTTGGGGGGTGCTACCCACATTCTTGTTTATTGCGGCCTTCCTTGGGGGTATCCCAAAAGCTTTGGGGTAATGGGGGAGAGGAGGAATTGGGGATCAGGTTGCTGACAGTTTCTATCACCAACCAAAAGGGTGACTTTCACAGGCCTACTGTGGTTATGGTATTGAGAGCGGAAACAAGGAACATGTGTTAGCATTTTTGTGGGCATGAGAGCCTCATGATTTCATTGCCCCATTGCAGGACATGTTATTAGGTCTCTTGGGATGCTTTTTCTAGGCCTCAGAACCCCAAAAGAGTGCCCGAAATTTTGGCTGGAAGGACGCTTCTCAGGGGTGTGCTATAGGTATTCTGGGAAGAGCCTCGCCAGCTGTGCACATTTATGCACCAAGCATGGCAAATCCTTCATCCTGCAAAGCATCATATCGCACATGGAAGATTTGAGATGGTGTAAGTGTATTCATTTTAGGGTGAATATCCTTTCATGCTTCTCCCACCTGAGGACTGTGGATCTCTTGTTCTTCTTTCACATGTCACTTCAAAGAGACAGATGACAAGATGACACCCTCACTTTATCTCTCAGCAAGCAACTATGTTTTGATACTTTTATCTTGCTGTTTCCCTTCCAAATCCCACCCTCCCTTTCACCACAAATACAGATCAGTCATTCCTCAATACTCATTCACTCAGTCATTCCAGTCCTCCACTCTACAGGCTCATAAAAAAGACAACGTGAACAAGAGGTAGTTCAGCAAGCAGATTTAAAGCCTCTCTGTGGCTTAATGTTCGTACTACTGCCCTATAGTAATGCTACATGGCAACTGCAGCATAATATTAGGACTTAGAAAGGGGCTGTCCTATGCAAATAATGTCCTCCCGTGCTTACTTTGCTGAGCTTCCGCTGCGATACTTCCTTCAACATATGGTGTTCAGATGATTTCTAAAGTTTCCAAACTGTCTTGGGCTAAGGATTTTTCACTCAAAGGCCTTCAACTAAGGACCCCACCCTGATTTAGCAGAGTCCAGAACTACATGCAGTAGTCCTCTATACAGAACCTGGGCGTTCGTGGGCGTTTGTGGGCTTACTGTAAAGACTGCAGACTAAGACTGGGCTCTTTAAAGTCCCAGTCCCAGTCCCAGTCCCAGAGCCATGGCATGGCACAGTAAGACAAAGCAGTGCACTGCAGTGCAGTGTACGGTACAGCATTCCAGACCAGGACAGGGAATGCCATGCCAGGCCAGGCCAGCTGCTCCTTCCCCACACCTACTGCATTGTGCAACTTGAAGACATAGTCAACCAAAGGCCTTTCTTTCTCCTTTTCTAGCACTTCAAAAATTCAACATGCTACCCTCTGGCTGCAGCTAATAAAGGCTCTTTCACCTGCACACAACTTTACCCAGCATTTCATCAGCAAGGCCTCATACTCTGCCTATATGCCTGGACAACTGGGGAAGCACCATCCACCCAATCTCAGAGCTTGACTCACCTCAAAATGGAAAAGCAACACCATTCAACCTATTTTATTATCTGGATGGCACACTCCTCACATAATACAGCTTAGTTATCCCCTTCTCTTAGTCTTCAATTGTGTTTTCCAAAACACCAATTTGAATAATAAATGAATACATTGATAAAAGAAAATAAGCTTTTGCCCCTATTTTACTCACTTGAGCGAAAGGAGGGGGGGGGGGGTGTCGTGGAGACAAGATTTGTACATTTGAACCACTAATGCAAAAAAATAATTCATCTGATTGTTCCTGCGTTTATTTGAAGTAAAAATGATATTTCAAAAGCAAAGGGAGGATATTTTGTCACCTAAATGGACTTTAGGAGCTTTGGCTGGATTTGAATCCCTGTACAGGGGTAGCCTGCCTGTTCCACCAGCAGCCCTAGACCGTGCCACCGAGCTCCAGCTCCTTGAGGGGATGTCTTTGTGCAAGAGACTCTATCGGCAAGATGATGGTCTTGGTGTCGTTGCTTAAGGCTTTCACTGCCCAAGGCACTTCATAGCCATGACATAGGGAAGATTTGACACTCTACAGACGCCAAAGCCAGTGTGGTCCAGTGGTACCTGTCATTCAGCCAGACAACCAGGGACTGAATCCTAGACTTGACAGAAGTGGAGGCAAGGCTTTGCTCCTATCTTAGCTTCTTGAACAAAAGGAGGGAGGGGCCAAGATTTGTAATTTTGGGCAAGTAATGCAAAAAAAATGTAATCAAATTGGTACTGTATTTGCGAAGTAAAAATAATATTTCTAAATGAAATGTTAGATATTTTACCACCTAAAGATACCGCAAGGGAATTGTTTGGATTCAAACCCCTATACAGGTATAGCTTTCTGCACCACAAGCATTATAACATGCCACAGAGCTAGAACTCCTTAACAGTTTTGTTTCTGCGCAAGACACACTATAAGCAATGTAAAGTCATTGGTGTCTGTGCTGATGGCTTCCACTGTACAGGACACTTCACAGCAATGATATAGGGAAGATCTGACGACCTACAAACATGGAAACCTGGGTGGTCCAGTGGGTAAGTTCCTGACTTTCAGCTTGGCGACCAGGGTTCTAATCCCGAATGCTACAGAAGTGAAGGTAAGGCTTTGCTCCTATTTTACCTACTTAGGAAAGAGGTGGGTCGGAGGGGAAAAGATTTCTAAATTTAGGCAACTAATGCAAAAACCTTTTTTTTACTCAAATTCTTACTGTATTTTTTAAATAAAAATCATATTTCTAAATGAAGAAAATCAAATGCTGGATAGTTTGCATCCTAAACAAAGGTGAAAAGTATTGGCTGGATTCGAACCCCTATCCAGAGGTAGCTTGTTGTACTAGAGGCGCAATACTTTGCCACTGAGCTACAACTCCTTGTCAGGTTTTGCTTGCGCAGGAGACACTATCAGCAACATCAAGTCAGTGGTGTCTGTGCCAGTGGCTTCCACTGCACCAGACACTTGACATCCATGATATAGGGAACATTTGAGAGAATTATAGACATGGCAACCAGCTTGGTCCAGTGGTTAAGTTACTGACTTCTATCCAGGCGACCAGGGTTCAAGTCCTAGTTGTGGAAGAAGTGAAGATAAAGCTTTGCACCTACTTGAGCAAAAAGGTCGGAGGCTACAGGATTTGTAAATTTGGGCAACTAATGGCAAAACATTTTTTTACTCAAATTCTTACTGCATTTTTTATGTCAAAATAATATTTCTAAAGGAAGAAAATCAAATGCTGGATATTTCACCACCAAAAAGTACATCAAAGGAGTGGGCTGGATTCGAACCCCTGCACAGATGTCACCAGCTGCACTAAAGGCACTATACATTGACCCTGAGCTACAGACCCTCTGTAAATTTGGACTGCGCAAGAGACACTATCAGCAACATAAAGTCATTGGAGTCCTTGCTGATGGCTTCCACTGCACAGGACACTTCATCACTTCATGGCCATGATATAGGTACGATTTGACAAGCTAAAGACATGGAAGCCCGAGTGGTCCAGTGGGTAAGTTCCTGACTTCCGTCCAGATGTCCAGACGACCAGTGTTCGAATCCCGGACTCGGCACCAGGTGACTGATGGTGGCAAAGCAGAGGTAAGTCAAAGATGACTTCATTGGTAAGTAAAATGGCTGTCATGAGTCTGGGCTTACGTGTGTGTGTGTGCGCGTATAGAGCAATGCTGGAGCTGTGCCTAGAGTGTGAATGCTGGTTTGCAGAATGCCTGGTAAGAGTGAGTCTCTGTGCAGAGAGAGCAAGGATAGGTCCACACTGTGTCAAAGGGTGGGAATAGAGGAAGCACAAGTGCTGGGGTGGAGCAAAAAGGGCAGAACAAGCGAGGGGGGTAGGCAGAGGACAGCATGTGGCTGGAGAACCTGGAGGGACCTAGAGGAGAAAGGGGGTGATAGAGGGAGGAGGAAGAGAGAGCAAGAGTGGGTGTAGTCACACAGGAACAGCAGGGTCAAGGTGCAGGAGGAGGAGAGGTAGAGAAGGAAAGGCCAGAAATCAAGAGTTGGTGCAGGAGAGGGAGCCTAGTAGAGCGGAGCCAATGCTGGCCAACAAACAGAGCCCGGCACCTTGCACACAAATGGGCTGGTTACAAAGGAGGGTTTTTGGGGGCAGATCCTATTTTTTTGCCTACCCCCAACCCCACTCTTGAGGGTGGGAGGAGTCAAGGTAGTCAAATTTGGGGGAGCAGTGTTAAAAGGGGTGTCCGGTTGCATTATAAAAGGGGTTCTAGGAGGCACGGAATGATGCAGACTCTGTGTTTTGGGGGGTGCTACCCACATTCTTGTTTATTGCGGCCTTCCTTGGGGGTATCCCAAAAGCTTTGGGGTAATGGGGGAGAGGAGGAATTGGGGATCAGGTTGCTGACAGTTTCTATCACCAACCAAAAGGGTGACTTTCACAGGCCTACTGTGGTTATGGTATTGAGAGCGGAAACAAGGAACATGTGTTAGCATTTTTGTGGGCATGAGAGCCTCATGATTTCATTGCCCCATTGCAGGACATGTTATTAGGTCTCTTGGGATGCTTTTTCTAGGCCTCAGAACCCCAAAAGAGTGCCCGAAATTTTGGCTGGAAGGAAGCTTCTCAGGGGTGTGCTATAGGTATTCTGGGAAGAGCCTCGCCAGCTGTGCACATTTATGCACCAAGCATGGCAAATCCTTCATCCTGCAAAGCATCATATCGCACATGGAAGATTTGAGATGGTGTAAGTGTATTCATTTTAGGGTGAATATCCTTTCATGCTTCTCCCACCTGAGGACTGTGGATCTCTTGTTCTTCTTTCACATGTCACTTCAAAGAGACAGATGACAAGATGACACCCTCACTTTATCTCTCAGCAAGCAACTATGTTTTGATACTTTTATCTTGCTGTTTCCCTTCCAAATCCCACCCTCCCTTTCACCACAAATACAGATCAGTCATTCCTCAATACTCATTCACTCAGTCATTCCAGTCCTCCACTCTACAGGCTCATAAAAAAGACAACGTGAACAAGAGGTAGTTCAGCAAGCAGATTTAAAGCCTCTCTGTGTCTTAATGTTCGTACTACTGCCCTCTAGTAATGCTACATGGCAACTGCAGCATAATATTAGGACTTAGAAAGGGGCTGTCCTATGCAAATAATGTCCTCCCGTGCTTACTTTGCTGAGCTTCCGCTGCGATACTTCCTTCAACATATGGTGTTCAGATGATTTCTAAAGTTTCCAAACTGTCTTGGGCTAAGGATTTTTCACTCAAAGGCCTTCAACTAAGGACCCCACCCTGATTTAGCAGAGTCCAGAACTACATGCAGTAGTCCTCTATACAGAACCTGGGCGTTCGTGGGCGTTTGTGGGCTTACTGTAAAGACTGCAGACTAAGACTGGGCTCTTTAAAGTCCCAGTCCCAGTCCCAGTCCCAGTCCCAGAGCCATGGCATGGCACAGTAAGACAAAGCAGTGCACTGCAGTGCAGTGTACGGTACAGCATTCCAGACCAGGACAGGGAATGCCATGCCAGGCCAGGCCAGCTGCTCCTTCCCCACACCTACTGCATTGTGCAACTTGAAGACATAGTCAACCAAAGGCCTTTCTTTCTCCTTTTCTAGCACTTCAAAAATTCAACATGCTACCCTCTGGCTGCAGCTAATAAAGGCTCTTTCACCTGCACACAACTTTACCCAGCATTTCATCAGCAAGGCCTCATACTCTGCCTATATGCCTGGACAACTGGGGAAGCACCATCCACCCAATCTCAGAGCTTGACTCACCTCAAAATGGAAAAGCAACACCATTCAACCTATTTTATTATCTGGATGGCACACTCCTCACATAATACAGCTTAGTTATCCCCTTCTCTTAGTCTTCAATTGTGTTTTCCAAAACACCAATTTGAAGAATAAATGAATACATTGATAAAAGAAAATAAGCTTTTGCCCCTATTTTACTCACTTGAGCGAAAGGAGGGGGGGGCATTGTCGTGGAGACAAGATTTGTACATTTGAACCACTAATGCAAAAAAAGAATTCATCTGATTGTTCCTGCGTTTATTTGAAGTAAAAATGATATTTCAAAAGCAAAGGGAGGATATTTTGTCACCTAAATGGACTTTAGGAGCTTTGGCTGGATTTGAATCCCTGTACAGGGGTAGCCTGCCTGTTCCACCAGCAGCCCTAGACCGTGCCACCGAGCTCCAGCTGCTTGAGGGGAAGTCTTTGTGCAAGAGACTCTATCGGCAAGATGATGGTCTTGGTGTCGTTGCTTAAGGCTTTCACTGCCCAAGGCACTTCATAGCCATGACATAGGGAAGATTTGACACTCTACAGACGCCAAAGCCAGTGTGGTCCAGTGGTACCTGTCATTCAGCCAGACAACCAGGGACTGAATCCTAGACTTGACAGAAGTGGAGGCAAGGCTTTGCTCCTATCTTAGCTTCTTGAACAAAAGGAGGGAGGGGCCAAGATTTGTAATTTTGGGCAACTAATGCAAAAAAAATGTAATCAAATTGGTACTGTATTTGCGAAGTAAAAATAATATTTCTAAATGAAATGTTAGATATTTTACCACCTAAAGATACCGCAAGGGAATTGTTTGGATTCAAACCCCTATACAGGTATAGCTTTCTGCACCACAAGCATTATAACATGCCACAGAGCTAGAACTCCTTAACAGTTTTGTTTCTGCGCAAGACACACTATAAGCAATGTAAAGTCATTGGTGTCTGTGCTGATGGCTTCCACTGTACAGGACACTTCACAGCAATGATATAGGGAAGATCTGACGACCTACAAATATGGAAACCTGGGTGGTCCAGTGGGTAAGTTCCTGACTTTCAGTTTGGCGACCAGGGTTCTAATCCCGAATGCTACAGAAGTGAAGGTAAGGCTTTGCTCCTATTTTACCTACTTAGGAAAGAGGTGGGTCGGAGGGGAAAAGATTTCTAAATTTAGGCAACTAATGCAAAAACCTTTTTTTTACTCAAATTCTTACTGTATTTTTTAAATAAAAATCATATTTCTAAATGAAGAAAATCAAATGCTGGATAGTTTGCATCCTAAACAAAGGTGAAAAGTATTGGCTGGATTCGAACCCCTATCCAGAGGTAGCTTGTTGTACTAGAGGCGCAATACTTTGCCGCTGAGCTACAACTCCTTGTCAGGTTTTGCTTGCGCAGGAGACACTATCAGCAACATCAAGTCAGTGGTGTCTGTGCCAGTGGCTTCCACTGCACCAGACACTTGACATCCATGATATAGGGAACATTTGAGAGAATTATAGACATGGCAACCAGCTTGGTCCAGTGGTTACGTTACTGACTTCTATCCAGGCGACCAGGGTTCAAGTCCTAGTTGTGGAAGAAGTGAAGATAAAGCTTTGCACCTATTTTACCTACTTGAGCAAAAAGGTCGGAGGCTACAGGATTTGTAAATTTGGGCAACTAATGGCAAAACATTTTTTTACTCAAATTCTTACTGCATTTTTTATGTCAAAATAATATTTCTAAAGGAAGAAAATCAAATGCTGGATATTTCACCACCAAAAAGTACATCAAAGGAGTGGGCTGGATTCGAACCCCTGCACAGATGTCACCAGCTGCACTAAAGGCACTATACATTGACCCTGAGCTACAGACCCTCTGTAAATTTGGACTGCGCAAGAGACACTATCAGCAACATAAAGTCATTGGAGTCCTTGCTGATGGCTTCCACTGCACAGGACACTTCATCACTTCATGGCCATGATATAGGTACGATTTGACAAGCTAAAGACATGGAAGCCCGAGTGGTCCAGTGGGTAAGTTCCTGACTTCCGTCCAGATGTCCAGACGACCAGTGTTCGAATCCCGGACTCGGCACCAGGTGACTGATGGTGGCAAAGCAGAGGTAAGTCAAAGATGACTTCATTGGTAAGTAAAATGGCTGTCATGAGTCTGGGCTTAGGTGTGTGTGTGCGCGTATAGAGCAATGCTGGAGCTGTGCCTAGAGTGTGAATGCTGGTTTGCAGAATGCCTGGTAAGAGTGAGTCTCTGTGCAGAGAGAGCAAGGATAGGTCCACACTGTGTCAAAGGGTGGGAATATAGGAAGCACAAGTGCTGGGGTGGAGCAAAAAGGGCAGAACAAGCGAGGGGGGTAGGCAGAGGACAGCAGGTGGCTGGAGAACCTGGAGGGACCTAGAGGAGAAAGGGGGTGATAGAGGGAGGAGGAAGAGAGAGCAAGAGTGGGTGTAGTCACACAGGAACAGCAGGGTCAAGGTGCAGGAGGAGGAGAGGTAGAGAAGGAAAGGCCAGAAATCAAGAGTTGGTGCAGGAGAGGGAGCCTAGTAGAGCGGAGCCAATGCTGGCCAACAAACAGAGCCCGGCACCTTGCACACAAATGGGCTGGTTACAAAGGAGGGTTTTTGGGGGCAGATCCTATTTTTTTGCCTACCCCCAACCCCACTCTTGAGGGTGGGAGGAGTCAAGGTAGTCAAATTTGGGGGAGCAGTGTTAAAAGGGGTGTCCGGTTGCATTATAAAAGGGGTTCTAGGAGGCACGGAATGATGCAGACTCTGTGTTTTGGGGGGTGCTACCCACATTCTTGTTTATTGCGGCCTTCCTTGGGGGTATCCCAAAAGCTTTGGGGTAATGGGGGAGAGGAGGAATTGGGGATCAGGTTGCTGACAGTTTCTATCACCAACCAAAAGGGTGACTTTCACAGGCCTACTGTGGTTATGGTATTGAGAGCGGAAACAAGGAACATGTGTTAGCATTTTTGTGGGCATGAGAGCCTCATGATTTCATTGCCCCATTGCAGGACATGTTATTAGGTCTCTTGGGATGCTTTTTCTAGGCCTCAGAACCCCAAAAGAGTGCCCGAAATTTTGGCTGGAAGGACGCTTCTCAGGGGTGTGCTATAGGTATTCTGGGAAGAGCCTCGCCAGCTGTGCACATTTATGCACCAAGCATGGCAAATCCTTCATCCTGCAAAGCATCATATCGCACATGGAAGATTTGAGATGGTGTAAGTGTATTCATTTTAGGGTGAATATCCTTTCATGCTTCTCCCACCTGAGGACTGTGGATCTCTTGTTCTTCTTTCACATGTCACTTCAAAGAGACAGATGACAAGATGACACCCTCACTTTATCTCTCAGCAAGCAACTATGTTTTGATACTTTTATCTTGCTGTTTCCCTTCCAAATCCCACCCTCTCTTTCACCACAAATACAGATCAGTCATTCCTCAATACTCATTCACTCAGTCATTCCAGTCCTCCACTCTACAGGCTCATAAAAAAGACAACATGAACAAGAGGTAGTTCAGCAAGCAGATTTAAAGCCTCTCTGTGGCTTAATGTTCGTACTACTGCCCTATAGTAATGCTACATGGCAACTGCAGCATAATATTAGGACTTAGAAAGGGGCTGTCCTATGCAAATAATGTCCTCCCGTGCTTACTTTGCTGAGCTTCCGCTGCGATACTTCCTTCAACATATGGTGTTCAGATGATTTCTAAAGTTTCCAAACTGTCTTGGGCTAAGGATTTTTCACTCAAAGGCCTTCAACTAAGGACCCCACCCTGATTTAGCAGAGTCCAGAACTACATGCAGTAGTCCTCTATACAGAACCTGGGCGTTCGTGGGCGTTTGTGGGCTTACTGTAAAGACTGCAGACTAAGACTGGGCTCTTTAAAGTCCCAGTCCCAGTCCCAGAGCCATGGCATGGCACAGTAAGACAAAGCAGTGCACTGCAGTGCAGTGTACGGTACAGCATTCCAGACCAGGACAGGGAATGCCATGCCAGGCCAGGCCAGCTGCTCCTTCCCCACACCTACTGCATTGTGCAACTTGAAGACATAGTCAACCAAAGGCCTTTCTTTCTCCTTTTCTAGCACTTCAAAAATTCAACATGCTACCCTCTGGCTGCAGCTAATAAAGGCTCTTTCACCTGCACACAACTTTACCCAGCATTTCATCAGCAAGGCCTCATACTCTGCCTATATGCCTGGACAACTGGGGAAGCACCATCCACCCAATCTCAGAGCTTGACTCACCTCAAAATGGAAAAGCAACACCATTCAACCTATTTTATTATCTGGATGGCACACTCCTCACATAATACAGCTTAGTTATCCCCTTCTCTTAGTCTTCAATTGTGTTTTCCAAAACACCAATTTGAAGAATACATGAATACATTGATTAAAGAAAATAAGCTTTTGCCCCTATTTTACTCACTTGAGCGAAAGGAGGGGGGGGGGGGGGGGGGTGTCGTGGAGACAAGATTTGTACATTTGAACCACTAATGCAAAAAAAGAATTCATCTGATTGTTCCTGCGTTTATTTGAAGTAAAAATGATATTTCAAAAGCAAAGGGAGGATATTTTGTCACCTAAATGGACTTTAGGAGCTTTGGCTGGATTTGAATCCCTGTACAGGGGTAGCCTGCCTGTTCCACCAGCAGCCCTAGACCGTGCCACCGAGCTCCAGCTCCTTGAGGGGATGTCTTTGTGCAAGAGACTCTATCGGCAAGATGATGGTCTTGGTGTCGTTGCTTAAGGCTTTCACTGCCCAAGGCACTTCATAGCCATGACATAGGGAAGATTTGACACTCTACAGACGCCAAAGCCAGTGTGGTCCAGTGGTACCTGTCATTCAGCCAGACAACCAGGGACTGAATCCTAGACTTGACAGAAGTGGAGGCAAGGCTTTGCTCCTATCTTAGCTTCTTGAACAAAAGGAGGGAGGGGCCAAGATTTGTAATTTTGGGCAACTAATGCAAAAAAAATGTAATCAAATTGGTACTGTATTTGCGAAGTAAAAATAATATTTCTAAATGAAATGTTAGATATTTTACCACCTAAAGATACCGCAAGGGAATTGTTTGGATTCAAACCCCTATACAGGTATAGCTTTCTGCACCACAAGCATTATAACATGCCACAGAGCTAGAACTCCTTAACAGTTTTGTTTCTGCGCAAGACACACTATAAGCAATGTAAAGTCATTGGTGTCTGTGCTGATGGCTTCCACTGTACAGGACACTTCACAGCAATGATATAGGGAAGATCTGACGACCTACAAATATGGAAACCTGGGTGGTCCAGTGGGTAAGTTCCTGACTTTCAGTTTGGCGACCAGGGTTCTAATCCCGAATGCTACAGAAGTGAAGGTAAGGCTTTGCTCCTATTTTACCTACTTAGGAAAGAGGTGGGTCGGAGGGGAAAAGATTTCTAAATTTAGGCAACTAATGCAAAAACCTTTTTTTTACTCAAATTCTTACTGTATTTTTTAAATAAAAATCATATTTCTAAATGAAGAAAATCAAATGCTGGATAGTTTGCATCCTAAACAAAGGTGAAAAGTATTGGCTGGATTCGAACCCCTATCCAGAGGTAGCTTGTTGTACTAGAGGCGCAATACTTTGCCGCTGAGCTACAACTCCTTGTCAGGTTTTGCTTGCGCAGGAGACACTATCAGCAACATCAAGTCAGTGGTGTCTGTGCCAGTGGCTTCCACTGCACCAGGCACTTGACATCCATGATATAGGGAACATTTGAGAGAATTATAGACATGGCAACCAGCTTGGTCCAGTGGTTAAGTTACTGACTTCTATCCAGGCGACCAGGGTTCAAGTCCTAGTTGTGGAAGAAGTGAAGATAAAGCTTTGCACCTATTTTACCTACTTGAGCAAAAAGGTCGGAGGCTACAGGATTTGTAAATTTGGGCAACTAATGGCAAAACATTTTTTTACTCAAATTCTTACTGCATTTTTTATGTCAAAATAATATTTCTAAAGGAAGAAAATCAAATGCTGGATATTTCACCACCAAAAAGTACATCAAAGGAGTGGGCTGGATTCGAACCCCTGCACAGATGTCACCAGCTGCACTAAAGGCACTATACATTGACCCTGAGCTACAGACCCTCTGTAAATTTGGACTGCGCAAGAGACACTATCAGCAACATAAAGTCATTGGAGTCCTTGCTGATGGCTTCCACTGCACAGGACACTTCATCACTTCATGGCCATGATATAGGTACGATTTGACAAGCTAAAGACATGGAAGCCCGAGTGGTCCAGTGGGTAAGTTCCTGACTTCCGTCCAGATGTCCAGACGACCAGTGTTCGAATCCCGGACTCGGCACCAGGTGACTGATGGTGGCAAAGCAGAGGTAAGTCAAAGATGACTTCATTGGTAAGTAAAATGGCTGTCATGAGTCTGGGCTTACGTGTGTGTGTGTGCGCGTATAGAGCAATGCTGGAGCTGTGCCTAGAGTGTGAATGCTGGTTTGCAGAATGCCTGGTAAGAGTGAGTCTCTGTGCAGAGAGAGCAAGGATAGGTCCACACTGTGTCAAAGGGTGGGAATAGAGGAAGCACAAGTGCTGGGGTGGAGCAAAAAGGGCAGAACAAGCGAGGGGGGTAGGCAGAGGACAGCAGGTGGCTGGAGAACCTGGAGGGACCTAGAGGAGAAAGGGGGTGATAGAGGGAGGAGGAAGAGAGAGCAAGAGTGGGTGTAGTCACACAGGAACAGCAGGGTCAAGGTGCAGGAGGAGGAGAGGTAGAGAAGGAAAGGCCAGAAATCAAGAGTTGGTGCAGGAGAGGGAGCCTAGTAGAGCGGAGCCAATGCTGGCCAACAAACAGAGCCCGGCACCTTGCACACAAATGGGCTGGTTACAAAGGAGGGTTTTTGGGGGCAGATCCTATTTTTTTGCCTACCCCCAACCCCACTCTTGAGGGTGGGAGGAGTCAAGGTAGTCAAATTTGGGGGAGCAGTGTTAAAAGGGGTGTCCGGTTGCATTATAAAAGGGGTTCTAGGAGGCACGGAATGATGCAGACTCTGTGTTTTGGGGGGTGCTACCCACATTCTTGTTTATTGCGGCCTTCCTTGGGGGTATCCCAAAAGCTTTGGGGTAATGGGGGAGAGGAGGAATTGGGGATCAGGTTGCTGACAGTTTCTATCACCAACCAAAAGGGTGACTTTCACAGGCCTACTGTGGTTATGGTATTGAGAGCGGAAACAAGGAACATGTGTTAGCATTTTTGTGGGCATGAGAGCCTCATGATTTCATTGCCCCATTGCAGGACATGTTATTAGGTCTCTTGGGATGCTTTTTCTAGGCCTCAGAACCCCAAAAGAGTGCCCGAAATTTTGGCTGGAAGGACGCTTCTCAGGGGTGTGCTATAGGTATTCTGGGAAGAGCCTCGCCAGCTGTGCACATTTATGCACCAAGCATGGCAAATCCTTCATCCTGCAAAGCATCATATCGCACATGGAAGATTTGAGATGGTGTAAGTGTATTCATTTTAGGGTGAATATCCTTTCATGCTTCTCCCACCTGAGGACTGTGGATCTCTTGTTCTTCTTTCACATGTCACTTCAAAGAGACAGATGACAAGATGACACCCTCACTTTATCTCTCAGCAAGCAACTATGTTTTGATACTTTTATCTTGCTGTTTCCCTTCCAAATCCCACCCTCCCTTTCACCACAAATACAGATCAGTCATTCCTCAATACTCATTCACTCAGTCATTCCAGTCCTCCACTCTACAGGCTCATAAAAAAGACAACATGAACAAGAGGTAGTTCAGCAAGCAGATTTAAAGCCTCTCTGTGGCTTAATGTTCGTACTACTGCCCTATAGTAATGCTACATGGCAACTGCAGCATAATATTAGGACTTAGAAAGGGGCTGTCCTATGCAAATAATGTCCTCCCGTGCTTACTTTGCTGAGCTTCCGCTGCGATACTTCCTTCAACATATGGTGTTCAGATGATTTCTAAAGTTTCCAAACTGTCTTGGGCTAAGGATTTTTCACTCAAAGGCCTTCAACTAAGGACCCCACCCTGATTTAGCAGAGTCCAGAACTACATGCAGTAGTCCTCTATACAGAACCTGGGCGTTCGTGGGCGTTTGTGGGCTTACTGTAAAGACTGCAGACTAAGACTGGGCTCTTTAAAGTCCCAGTCCCAGTCCCAGTCCCAGTCCCAGAGCCATGGCATGGCACAGTAAGACAAAGCAGTGCACTGCAGTGCAGTGTACGGTACAGCATTCCAGACCAGGACAGGGAATGCCATGCCAGGCCAGGCCAGCTGCTCCTTCCCCACACCTACTGCATTGTGCAACTTGAAGACATAGTCAACCAAAGGCCTTTCTTTCTCCTTTTCTAGCACTTCAAAAATTCAACATGCTACCCTCTGGCTGCAGCTAATAAAGGCTCTTTCACCTGCACACAACTTTACCCAGCATTTCATCAGCAAGGCCTCATACTCTGCCTATATGCCTGGACAACTGGGGAAGCACCATCCACCCAATCTCAGAGCTTGACTCACCTCAAAATGGAAAAGCAACACCATTCAACCTATTTTATTATCTGGATGGCACACTCCTCACATAATACAGCTTAGTTATCCCCTTCTCTTAGTCTTCAATTGTGTTTTCCAAAACACCAATTTGAAGAATAAATGAATACATTGATAAAAGAAAATAAGCTTTTGCCCCTATTTTACTCACTTGAGCGAAAGGAGGGGGGGGGGGGTGTCGTGGAGACAAGATTTGTACATTTGAACCACTAATGCAAAAAAAGAATTCATCTGATTGTTCCTGCGTTTATTTGAAGTAAAAATGATATTTCAAAAGCAAAGGGAGGATATTTTGTCACCTAAATGGACTTTAGGAGCTTTGGCTGGATTTGAATCCCTGTACAGGGGTAGCCTGCCTGTTCCACCAGCAGCCCTAGACCGTGCCACCGAGCTCCAGCTCCTTGAGGGGATGTCTTTGTGCAAGAGACTCTATCGGCAAGATGATGGTCTTGGTGTCGTTGCTTAAGGCTTTCACTGCCCAAGGCACTTCATAGCCATGACATAGGGAAGATTTGACACTCTACAGACGCCAAAGCCAGTGTGGTCCAGTGGTACCTGTCATTCAGCCAGACAACCAGGGACTGAATCCTAGACTTGACAGAAGTGGAGGCAAGGCTTTGCTCCTATCTTAGCTTCTTGAACAAAAGGAGGGAGGGGCCAAGATTTGTAATTTTGGGCAAGTAATGCAAAAAAAATGTAATCAAATTGGTACTGTATTTGCGAAGTAAAAATAATATTTCTAAATGAAATGTTAGATATTTTACCACCTAAAGATACCGCAAGGGAATTGTTTGGATTCAAACCCCTATACAGGTATAGCTTTCTGCACCACAAGCATTATAACATGCCACAGAGCTAGAACTCCTTAACAGTTTTGTTTCTGCGCAAGACACACTATAAGCAATGTAAAGTCATTGGTGTCTGTGCTGATGGCTTCCACTGTACAGGACACTTCACAGCAATGATATAGGGAAGATCTGACGACCTACAAACATGGAAACCTGGGTGGTCCAGTGGGTAAGTTCCTGACTTTCAGCTTGGCGACCAGGGTTCTAATCCCGAATGCTACAGAAGTGAAGGTAAGGCTTTGCTCCTATTTTACCTACTTAGGAAAGAGGTGGGTCGGAGGGGAAAAGATTTCTAAATTTAGGCAACTAATGCAAAAACCTTTTTTTTACTCAAATTCTTACTGTATTTTTTAAATAAAAATCATATTTCTAAATGAAGAAAATCAAATGCTGGATAGTTTGCATCCTAAACAAAGGTGAAAAGTATTGGCTGGATTCGAACCCCTATCCAGAGGTAGCTTGTTGTACTAGAGGCGCAATACTTTGCCACTGAGCTACAACTCCTTGTCAGGTTTTGCTTGCGCAGGAGACACTATCAGCAACATCAAGTCAGTGGTGTCTGTGCCAGTGGCTTCCACTGCACCAGACACTTGACATCCATGATATAGGGAACATTTGAGAGAATTATAGACATGGCAACCAGCTTGGTCCAGTGGTTAAGTTACTGACTTCTATCCAGGCGACCAGGGTTCAAGTCCTAGTTGTGGAAGAAGTGAAGATAAAGCTTTGCACCTACTTGAGCAAAAAGGTCGGAGGCTACAGGATTTGTAAATTTGGGCAACTAATGGCAAAACATTTTTTTACTCAAATTCTTACTGCATTTTTTATGTCAAAATAATATTTCTAAAGGAAGAAAATCAAATGCTGGATATTTCACCACCAAAAAGTACATCAAAGGAGTGGGCTGGATTCGAACCCCTGCACAGATGTCACCAGCTGCACTAAAGGCACTATACATTGACCCTGAGCTACAGACCCTCTGTAAATTTGGACTGCGCAAGAGACACTATCAGCAACATAAAGTCATTGGAGTCCTTGCTGATGGCTTCCACTGCACAGGACACTTCATCACTTCATGGCCATGATATAGGTACGATTTGACAAGCTAAAGACATGGAAGCCCGAGTGGTCCAGTGGGTAAGTTCCTGACTTCCGTCCAGATGTCCAGACGACCAGTGTTCGAATCCCGGACTCGGCACCAGGTGACTGATGGTGGCAAAGCAGAGGTAAGTCAAAGATGACTTCATTGGTAAGTAAAATGGCTGTCATGAGTCTGGGCTTACGTGTGTGTGTGTGCGCGTATAGAGCAATGCTGGAGCTGTGCCTAGAGTGTGAATGCTGGTTTGCAGAATGCCTGGTAAGAGTGAGTCTCTGTGCAGAGAGAGCAAGGATAGGTCCACACTGTGTCAAAGGGTGGGAATAGAGGAAGCACAAGTGCTGGGGTGGAGCAAAAAGGGCAGAACAAGCGAGGGGGGTAGGCAGAGGACAGCAGGTGGCTGGAGAACCTGGAGGGACCTAGAGGAGAAAGGGGGTGATAGAGGGAGGAGGAAGAGAGAGCAAGAGTGGGTGTAGTCACACAGGAACAGCAGGGTCAAGGTGCAGGAGGAGGAGAGGTAGAGAAGGAAAGGCCAGAAATCAAGAGTTGGTGCAGGAGAGGGAGCCTAGTAGAGCGGAGCCAATGCTGGCCAACAAACAGAGCCCGGCACCTTGCACACAAATGGGCTGGTTACAAAGGAGGGTTTTTGGGGGCAGATCCTATTTTTTTGCCTACCCCCAACCCCACTCTTGAGGGTGGGAGGAGTCAAGGTAGTCAAATTTGGGGGAGCAGTGTTAAAAGGGGTGTCCGGTTGCATTATAAAAGGGGTTCTAGGAGGCACGGAATGATGCAGACTCTGTGTTTTGGGGGGTGCTACCCACATTCTTGTTTATTGCGGCCTTCCTTGGGGGTATCCCAAAAGCTTTGGGGTAATGGGGGAGAGGAGGAATTGGGGATCAGGTTGCTGACAGTTTCTATCACCAACCAAAAGGGTGACTTTCACAGGCCTACTGTGGTTATGGTATTGAGAGCGGAAACAAGGAACATGTGTTAGCATTTTTGTGGGCATGAGAGCCTCATGATTTCATTGCCCCATTGCAGGACATGTTATTAGGTCTCTTGGGATGCTTTTTCTAGGCCTCAGAACCCCAAAAGAGTGCCCGAAATTTTGGCTGGAAGGAAGCTTCTCAGGGGTGTGCTATAGGTATTCTGGGAAGAGCCTCGCCAGCTGTGCACATTTATGCACCAAGCATGGCAAATCCTTCATCCTGCAAAGCATCATATCGCACATGGAAGATTTGAGATGGTGTAAGTGTATTCATTTTAGGGTGAATATCCTTTCATGCTTCTCCCACCTGAGGACTGTGGATCTCTTGTTCTTCTTTCACATGTCACTTCAAAGAGACAGATGACAAGATGACACCCTCACTTTATCTCTCAGCAAGCAACTATGTTTTGATACTTTTATCTTGCTGTTTCCCTTCCAAATCCCACCCTCCCTTTCACCACAAATACAGATCAGTCATTCCTCAATACTCATTCACTCAGTCATTCCAGTCCTCCACTCTACAGGCTCATAAAAAAGACAACGTGAACAAGAGGTAGTTCAGCAAGCAGATTTAAAGCCTCTCTGTGTCTTAATGTTCGTACTACTGCCCTCTAGTAATGCTACATGGCAACTGCAGCATAATATTAGGACTTAGAAAGGGGCTGTCCTATGCAAATAATGTCCTCCCGTGCTTACTTTGCTGAGCTTCCGCTGCGATACTTCCTTCAACATATGGTGTTCAGATGATTTCTAAAGTTTCCAAACTGTCTTGGGCTAAGGATTTTTCACTCAAAGGCCTTCAACTAAGGACCCCACCCTGATTTAGCAGAGTCCAGAACTACATGCAGTAGTCCTCTATACAGAACCTGGGCGTTCGTGGGCGTTTGTGGGCTTACTGTAAAGACTGCAGACTAAGACTGGGCTCTTTAAAGTCCCAGTCCCAGTCCCAGTCCCAGTCCCAGAGCCATGGCATGGCACAGTAAGACAAAGCAGTGCACTGCAGTGCAGTGTACGGTACAGCATTCCAGACCAGGACAGGGAATGCCATGCCAGGCCAGGCCAGCTGCTCCTTCCCCACACCTACTGCATTGTGCAACTTGAAGACATAGTCAACCAAAGGCCTTTCTTTCTCCTTTTCTAGCACTTCAAAAATTCAACATGCTACCCTCTGGCTGCAGCTAATAAAGGCTCTTTCACCTGCACACAACTTTACCCAGCATTTCATCAGCAAGGCCTCATACTCTGCCTATATGCCTGGACAACTGGGGAAGCACCATCCACCCAATCTCAGAGCTTGACTCACCTCAAAATGGAAAAGCAACACCATTCAACCTATTTTATTATCTGGATGGCACACTCCTCACATAATACAGCTTAGTTATCCCCTTCTCTTAGTCTTCAATTGTGTTTTCCAAAACACCAATTTGAAGAATAAATGAATACATTGATAAAAGAAAATAAGCTTTTGCCCCTATTTTACTCACTTGAGCGAAAGGAGGGGGGGGCATTGTCGTGGAGACAAGATTTGTACATTTGAACCACTAATGCAAAAAAAGAATTCATCTGATTGTTCCTGCGTTTATTTGAAGTAAAAATGATATTTCAAAAGCAAAGGGAGGATATTTTGTCACCTAAATGGACTTTAGGAGCTTTGGCTGGATTTGAATCCCTGTACAGGGGTAGCCTGCCTGTTCCACCAGCAGCCCTAGACCGTGCCACCGAGCTCCAGCTGCTTGAGGGGAAGTCTTTGTGCAAGAGACTCTATCGGCAAGATGATGGTCTTGGTGTCGTTGCTTAAGGCTTTCACTGCCCAAGGCACTTCATAGCCATGACATAGGGAAGATTTGACACTCTACAGACGCCAAAGCCAGTGTGGTCCAGTGGTACCTGTCATTCAGCCAGACAACCAGGGACTGAATCCTAGACTTGACAGAAGTGGAGGCAAGGCTTTGCTCCTATCTTAGCTTCTTGAACAAAAGGAGGGAGGGGCCAAGATTTGTAATTTTGGGCAACTAATGCAAAAAAAATGTAATCAAATTGGTACTGTATTTGCGAAGTAAAAATAATATTTCTAAATGAAATGTTAGATATTTTACCACCTAAAGATACCGCAAGGGAATTGTTTGGATTCAAACCCCTATACAGGTATAGCTTTCTGCACCACAAGCATTATAACATGCCACAGAGCTAGAACTCCTTAACAGTTTTGTTTCTGCGCAAGACACACTATAAGCAATGTAAAGTCATTGGTGTCTGTGCTGATGGCTTCCACTGTACAGGACACTTCACAGCAATGATATAGGGAAGATCTGACGACCTACAAATATGGAAACCTGGGTGGTCCAGTGGGTAAGTTCCTGACTTTCAGTTTGGCGACCAGGGTTCTAATCCCGAATGCTACAGAAGTGAAGGTAAGGCTTTGCTCCTATTTTACCTACTTAGGAAAGAGGTGGGTCGGAGGGGAAAAGATTTCTAAATTTAGGCAACTAATGCAAAAACCTTTTTTTTACTCAAATTCTTACTGTATTTTTTAAATAAAAATCATATTTCTAAATGAAGAAAATCAAATGCTGGATAGTTTGCATCCTAAACAAAGGTGAAAAGTATTGGCTGGATTCGAACCCCTATCCAGAGGTAGCTTGTTGTACTAGAGGCGCAATACTTTGCCGCTGAGCTACAACTCCTTGTCAGGTTTTGCTTGCGCAGGAGACACTATCAGCAACATCAAGTCAGTGGTGTCTGTGCCAGTGGCTTCCACTGCACCAGACACTTGACATCCATGATATAGGGAACATTTGAGAGAATTATAGACATGGCAACCAGCTTGGTCCAGTGGTTACGTTACTGACTTCTATCCAGGCGACCAGGGTTCAAGTCCTAGTTGTGGAAGAAGTGAAGATAAAGCTTTGCACCTATTTTACCTACTTGAGCAAAAAGGTCGGAGGCTACAGGATTTGTAAATTTGGGCAACTAATGGCAAAACATTTTTTTACTCAAATTCTTACTGCATTTTTTATGTCAAAATAATATTTCTAAAGGAAGAAAATCAAATGCTGGATATTTCACCACCAAAAAGTACATCAAAGGAGTGGGCTGGATTCGAACCCCTGCACAGATGTCACCAGCTGCACTAAAGGCACTATACATTGACCCTGAGCTACAGACCCTCTGTAAATTTGGACTGCGCAAGAGACACTATCAGCAACATAAAGTCATTGGAGTCCTTGCTGATGGCTTCCACTGCACAGGACACTTCATCACTTCATGGCCATGATATAGGTACGATTTGACAAGCTAAAGACATGGAAGCCCGAGTGGTCCAGTGGGTAAGTTCCTGACTTCCGTCCAGATGTCCAGACGACCAGTGTTCGAATCCCGGACTCGGCACCAGGTGACTGATGGTGGCAAAGCAGAGGTAAGTCAAAGATGACTTCATTGGTAAGTAAAATGGCTGTCATGAGTCTGGGCTTAGGTGTGTGTGTGCGCGTATAGAGCAATGCTGGAGCTGTGCCTAGAGTGTGAATGCTGGTTTGCAGAATGCCTGGTAAGAGTGAGTCTCTGTGCAGAGAGAGCAAGGATAGGTCCACACTGTGTCAAAGGGTGGGAATATAGGAAGCACAAGTGCTGGGGTGGAGCAAAAAGGGCAGAACAAGCGAGGGGGGTAGGCAGAGGACAGCAGGTGGCTGGAGAACCTGGAGGGACCTAGAGGAGAAAGGGGGTGATAGAGGGAGGAGGAAGAGAGAGCAAGAGTGGGTGTAGTCACACAGGAACAGCAGGGTCAAGGTGCAGGAGGAGGAGAGGTAGAGAAGGAAAGGCCAGAAATCAAGAGTTGGTGCAGGAGAGGGAGCCTAGTAGAGCGGAGCCAATGCTGGCCAACAAACAGAGCCCGGCACCTTGCACACAAATGGGCTGGTTACAAAGGAGGGTTTTTGGGGGCAGATCCTATTTTTTTGCCTACCCCCAACCCCACTCTTGAGGGTGGGAGGAGTCAAGGTAGTCAAATTTGGGGGAGCAGTGTTAAAAGGGGTGTCCGGTTGCATTATAAAAGGGGTTCTAGGAGGCACGGAATGATGCAGACTCTGTGTTTTGGGGGGTGCTACCCACATTCTTGTTTATTGCGGCCTTCCTTGGGGGTATCCCAAAAGCTTTGGGGTAATGGGGGAGAGGAGGAATTGGGGATCAGGTTGCTGACAGTTTCTATCACCAACCAAAAGGGTGACTTTCACAGGCCTACTGTGGTTATGGTATTGAGAGCGGAAACAAGGAACATGTGTTAGCATTTTTGTGGGCATGAGAGCCTCATGATTTCATTGCCCCATTGCAGGACATGTTATTAGGTCTCTTGGGATGCTTTTTCTAGGCCTCAGAACCCCAAAAGAGTGCCCGAAATTTTGGCTGGAAGGACGCTTCTCAGGGGTGTGCTATAGGTATTCTGGGAAGAGCCTCGCCAGCTGTGCACATTTATGCACCAAGCATGGCAAATCCTTCATCCTGCAAAGCATCATATCGCACATGGAAGATTTGAGATGGTGTAAGTGTATTCATTTTAGGGTGAATATCCTTTCATGCTTCTCCCACCTGAGGACTGTGGATCTCTTGTTCTTCTTTCACATGTCACTTCAAAGAGACAGATGACAAGATGACACCCTCACTTTATCTCTCAGCAAGCAACTATGTTTTGATACTTTTATCTTGCTGTTTCCCTTCCAAATCCCACCCTCTCTTTCACCACAAATACAGATCAGTCATTCCTCAATACTCATTCACTCAGTCATTCCAGTCCTCCACTCTACAGGCTCATAAAAAAGACAACATGAACAAGAGGTAGTTCAGCAAGCAGATTTAAAGCCTCTCTGTGGCTTAATGTTCGTACTACTGCCCTATAGTAATGCTACATGGCAACTGCAGCATAATATTAGGACTTAGAAAGGGGCTGTCCTATGCAAATAATGTCCTCCCGTGCTTACTTTGCTGAGCTTCCGCTGCGATACTTCCTTCAACATATGGTGTTCAGATGATTTCTAAAGTTTCCAAACTGTCTTGGGCTAAGGATTTTTCACTCAAAGGCCTTCAACTAAGGACCCCACCCTGATTTAGCAGAGTCCAGAACTACATGCAGTAGTCCTCTATACAGAACCTGGGCGTTCGTGGGCGTTTGTGGGCTTACTGTAAAGACTGCAGACTAAGACTGGGCTCTTTAAAGTCCCAGTCCCAGTCCCAGAGCCATGGCATGGCACAGTAAGACAAAGCAGTGCACTGCAGTGCAGTGTACGGTACAGCATTCCAGACCAGGACAGGGAATGCCATGCCAGGCCAGGCCAGCTGCTCCTTCCCCACACCTACTGCATTGTGCAACTTGAAGACATAGTCAACCAAAGGCCTTTCTTTCTCCTTTTCTAGCACTTCAAAAATTCAACATGCTACCCTCTGGCTGCAGCTAATAAAGGCTCTTTCACCTGCACACAACTTTACCCAGCATTTCATCAGCAAGGCCTCATACTCTGCCTATATGCCTGGACAACTGGGGAAGCACCATCCACCCAATCTCAGAGCTTGACTCACCTCAAAATGGAAAAGCAACACCATTCAACCTATTTTATTATCTGGATGGCACACTCCTCACATAATACAGCTTAGTTATCCCCTTCTCTTAGTCTTCAATTGTGTTTTCCAAAACACCAATTTGAAGAATACATGAATACATTGATTAAAGAAAATAAGCTTTTGCCCCTATTTTACTCACTTGAGCGAAAGGAGGGGGGGGGGGGGGGGGTGTCGTGGAGACAAGATTTGTACATTTGAACCACTAATGCAAAAAAAGAATTCATCTGATTGTTCCTGCGTTTATTTGAAGTAAAAATGATATTTCAAAAGCAAAGGGAGGATATTTTGTCACCTAAATGGACTTTAGGAGCTTTGGCTGGATTTGAATCCCTGTACAGGGGTAGCCTGCCTGTTCCACCAGCAGCCCTAGACCGTGCCACCGAGCTCCAGCTCCTTGAGGGGATGTCTTTGTGCAAGAGACTCTATCGGCAAGATGATGGTCTTGGTGTCGTTGCTTAAGGCTTTCACTGCCCAAGGCACTTCATAGCCATGACATAGGGAAGATTTGACACTCTACAGACGCCAAAGCCAGTGTGGTCCAGTGGTACCTGTCATTCAGCCAGACAACCAGGGACTGAATCCTAGACTTGACAGAAGTGGAGGCAAGGCTTTGCTCCTATCTTAGCTTCTTGAACAAAAGGAGGGAGGGGCCAAGATTTGTAATTTTGGGCAACTAATGCAAAAAAAATGTAATCAAATTGGTACTGTATTTGCGAAGTAAAAATAATATTTCTAAATGAAATGTTAGATATTTTACCACCTAAAGATACCGCAAGGGAATTGTTTGGATTCAAACCCCTATACAGGTATAGCTTTCTGCACCACAAGCATTATAACATGCCACAGAGCTAGAACTCCTTAACAGTTTTGTTTCTGCGCAAGACACACTATAAGCAATGTAAAGTCATTGGTGTCTGTGCTGATGGCTTCCACTCTACAGGACACTTCACAGCAATGATATAGGGAAGATCTGACGACCTACAAATATGGAAACCTGGGTGGTCCAGTGGGTAAGTTCCTGACTTTCAGTTTGGCGACCAGGGTTCTAATCCCGAATGCTACAGAAGTGAAGGTAAGGCTTTGCTCCTATTTTACCTACTTAGGAAAGAGGTGGGTCGGAGGGGAAAAGATTTCTAAATTTAGGCAACTAATGCAAAAACCTTTTTTTTACTCAAATTCTTACTGTATTTTTTAAATAAAAATCATATTTCTAAATGAAGAAAATCAAATGCTGGATAGTTTGCATCCTAAACAAAGGTGAAAAGTATTGGCTGGATTCGAACCCCTATCCAGAGGTAGCTTGTTGTACTAGAGGCGCAATACTTTGCCGCTGAGCTACAACTCCTTGTCAGGTTTTGCTTGCGCAGGAGACACTATCAGCAACATCAAGTCAGTGGTGTCTGTGCCAGTGGCTTCCACTGCACCAGACACTTGACATCCATGATATAGGGAACATTTGAGAGAATTATAGACATGGCAACCAGCTTGGTCCAGTGGTTACGTTACTGACTTCTATCCAGGCGACCAGGGTTCAAGTCCTAGTTGTGGAAGAAGTGAAGATAAAGCTTTGCACCTATTTTACCTACTTGAGCAAAAAGGTCGGAGGCTACAGGATTTGTAAATTTGGGCAACTAATGGCAAAACATTTTTTTACTCAAATTCTTACTGCATTTTTTATGTCAAAATAATATTTCTAAAGGAAGAAAATCAAATGCTGGATATTTCACCACCAAAAAGTACATCAAAGGAGTGGGCTGGATTCGAACCCCTGCACAGATGTCACCAGCTGCACTAAAGGCACTATACATTGACCCTGAGCTACAGACCCTCTGTAAATTTGGACTGCGCAAGAGACACTATCAGCAACATAAAGTCATTGGAGTCCTTGCTGATGGCTTCCACTGCACAGGACACTTCATCACTTCATGGCCATGATATAGGTACGATTTGACAAGCTAAAGACATGGAAGCCCGAGTGGTCCAGTGGGTAAGTTCCTGACTTCCGTCCAGATGTCCAGACGACCAGTGTTCGAATCCCGGACTCGGCACCAGGTGACTGATGGTGGCAAAGCAGAGGTAAGTCAAAGATGACTTCATTGGTAAGTAAAATGGCTGTCATGAGTCTGGGCTTAGGTGTGTGTGTGCGCGTATAGAGCAATGCTGGAGCTGTGCCTAGAGTGTGAATGCTGGTTTGCAGAATGCCTGGTAAGAGTGAGTCTCTGTGCAGAGAGAGCAAGGATAGGTCCACACTGTGTCAAAGGGTGGGAATATAGGAAGCACAAGTGCTGGGGTGGAGCAAAAAGGGCAGAACAAGCGAGGGGGGTAGGCAGAGGACAGCAGGTGGCTGGAGAACCTGGAGGGACCTAGAGGAGAAAGGGGGTGATAGAGGGAGGAGGAAGAGAGAGCAAGAGTGGGTGTAGTCACACAGGAACAGCAGGGTCAAGGTGCAGGAGGAGGAGAGGTAGAGAAGGAAAGGCCAGAAATCAAGAGTTGGTGCAGGAGAGGGAGCCTAGTAGAGCGGAGCCAATGCTGGCCAACAAACAGAGCCCGGCACCTTGCACACAAATGGGCTGGTTACAAAGGAGGGTTTTTGGGGGCAGATCCTATTTTTTTGCCTACCCCCAACCCCACTCTTGAGGGTGGGAGGAGTCAAGGTAGTCAAATTTGGGGGAGCAGTGTTAAAAGGGGTGTCCGGTTGCATTATAAAAGGGGTTCTAGGAGGCACGGAATGATGCAGACTCTGTGTTTTGGGGGGTGCTACCCACATTCTTGTTTATTGCGGCCTTCCTTGGGGGTATCCCAAAAGCTTTGGGGTAATGGGGGAGAGGAGGAATTGGGGATCAGGTTGCTGACAGTTTCTATCACCAACCAAAAGGGTGACTTTCACAGGCCTACTGTGGTTATGGTATTGAGAGCGGAAACAAGGAACATGTGTTAGCATTTTTGTGGGCATGAGAGCCTCATGATTTCATTGCCCCATTGCAGGACATGTTATTAGGTCTCTTGGGATGCTTTTTCTAGGCCTCAGAACCCCAAAAGAGTGCCCGAAATTTTGGCTGGAAGGACGCTTCTCAGGGGTGTGCTATAGGTATTCTGGGAAGAGCCTCGCCAGCTGTGCACATTTATGCACCAAGCATGGCAAATCCTTCATCCTGCAAAGCATCATATCGCACATGGAAGATTTGAGATGGTGTAAGTGTATTCATTTTAGGGTGAATATCCTTTCATGCTTCTCCCACCTGAGGACTGTGGATCTCTTGTTCTTCTTTCACATGTCACTTCAAAGAGACAGATGACAAGATGACACCCTCACTTTATCTCTCAGCAAGCAACTATGTTTTGATACTTTTATCTTGCTGTTTCCCTTCCAAATCCCACCCTCTCTTTCACCACAAATACAGATCAGTCATTCCTCAATACTCATTCACTCAGTCATTCCAGTCCTCCACTCTACAGGCTCATAAAAAAGACAACATGAACAAGAGGTAGTTCAGCAAGCAGATTTAAAGCCTCTCTGTGGCTTAATGTTCGTACTACTGCCCTATAGTAATGCTACATGGCAACTGCAGCATAATATTAGGACTTAGAAAGGGGCTGTCCTATGCAAATAATGTCCTCCCGTGCTTACTTTGCTGAGCTTCCGCTGCGATACTTCCTTCAACATATGGTGTTCAGATGATTTCTAAAGTTTCCAAACTGTCTTGGGCTAAGGATTTTTCACTCAAAGGCCTTCAACTAAGGACCCCACCCTGATTTAGCAGAGTCCAGAACTACATGCAGTAGTCCTCTATACAGAACCTGGGCGTTCGTGGGCGTTTGTGGGCTTACTGTAAAGACTGCAGACTAAGACTGGGCTCTTTAAAGTCCCAGTCCCAGTCCCAGAGCCATGGCATGGCACAGTAAGACAAAGCAGTGCACTGCAGTGCAGTGTACGGTACAGCATTCCAGACCAGGACAGGGAATGCCATGCCAGGCCAGGCCAGCTGCTCCTTCCCCACACCTACTGCATTGTGCAACTTGAAGACATAGTCAACCAAAGGCCTTTCTTTCTCCTTTTCTAGCACTTCAAAAATTCAACATGCTACCCTCTGGCTGCAGCTAATAAAGGCTCTTTCACCTGCACACAACTTTACCCAGCATTTCATCAGCAAGGCCTCATACTCTGCCTATATGCCTGGACAACTGGGGAAGCACCATCCACCCAATCTCAGAGCTTGACTCACCTCAAAATGGAAAAGCAACACCATTCAACCTATTTTATTATCTGGATGGCACACTCCTCACATAATACAGCTTAGTTATCCCCTTCTCTTAGTCTTCAATTGTGTTTTCCAAAACACCAATTTGAAGAATACATGAATACATTGATTAAAGAAAATAAGCTTTTGCCCCTATTTTACTCACTTGAGCGAAAGGAGGGGGGGGGGGGGGGGGGGTGTCGTGGAGACAAGATTTGTACATTTGAACCACTAATGCAAAAAAAGAATTCATCTGATTGTTCCTGCGTTTATTTGAAGTAAAAATGATATTTCAAAAGCAAAGGGAGGATATTTTGTCACCTAAATGGACTTTAGGAGCTTTGGCTGGATTTGAATCCCTGTACAGGGGTAGCCTGCCTGTTCCACCAGCAGCCCTAGACCGTGCCACCGAGCTCCAGCTCCTTGAGGGGATGTCTTTGTGCAAGAGACTCTATCGGCAAGATGATGGTCTTGGTGTCGTTGCTTAAGGCTTTCACTGCCCAAGGCACTTCATAGCCATGACATAGGGAAGATTTGACACTCTACAGACGCCAAAGCCAGTGTGGTCCAGTGGTACCTGTCATTCAGCCAGACAACCAGGGACTGAATCCTAGACTTGACAGAAGTGGAGGCAAGGCTTTGCTCCTATCTTAGCTTCTTGAACAAAAGGAGGGAGGGGCCAAGATTTGTAATTTTGGGCAACTAATGCAAAAAAAATGTAATCAAATTGGTACTGTATTTGCGAAGTAAAAATAATATTTCTAAATGAAATGTTAGATATTTTACCACCTAAAGATACCGCAAGGGAATTGTTTGGATTCAAACCCCTATACAGGTATAGCTTTCTGCACCACAAGCATTATAACATGCCACAGAGCTAGAACTCCTTAACAGTTTTGTTTCTGCGCAAGACACACTATAAGCAATGTAAAGTCATTGGTGTCTGTGCTGATGGCTTCCACTGTACAGGACACTTCACAGCAATGATATAGGGAAGATCTGACGACCTACAAATATGGAAACCTGGGTGGTCCAGTGGGTAAGTTCCTGACTTTCAGTTTGGCGACCAGGGTTCTAATCCCGAATGCTACAGAAGTGAAGGTAAGGCTTTGCTCCTATTTTACCTACTTAGGAAAGAGGTGGGTCGGAGGGGAAAAGATTTCTAAATTTAGGCAACTAATGCAAAAACCTTTTTTTTACTCAAATTCTTACTGTATTTTTTAAATAAAAATCATATTTCTAAATGAAGAAAATCAAATGCTGGATAGTTTGCATCCTAAACAAAGGTGAAAAGTATTGGCTGGATTCGAACCCCTATCCAGAGGTAGCTTGTTGTACTAGAGGCGCAATACTTTGCCGCTGAGCTACAACTCCTTGTCAGGTTTTGCTTGCGCAGGAGACACTATCAGCAACATCAAGTCAGTGGTGTCTGTGCCAGTGGCTTCCACTGCACCAGGCACTTGACATCCATGATATAGGGAACATTTGAGAGAATTATAGACATGGCAACCAGCTTGGTCCAGTGGTTAAGTTACTGACTTCTATCCAGGCGACCAGGGTTCAAGTCCTAGTTGTGGAAGAAGTGAAGATAAAGCTTTGCACCTATTTTACCTACTTGAGCAAAAAGGTCGGAGGCTACAGGATTTGTAAATTTGGGCAACTAATGGCAAAACATTTTTTTACTCAAATTCTTACTGCATTTTTTATGTCAAAATAATATTTCTAAAGGAAGAAAATCAAATGCTGGATATTTCACCACCAAAAAGTACATCAAAGGAGTGGGCTGGATTCGAACCCCTGCACAGATGTCACCAGCTGCACTAAAGGCACTATACATTGACCCTGAGCTACAGACCCTCTGTAAATTTGGACTGCGCAAGAGACACTATCAGCAACATAAAGTCATTGGAGTCCTTGCTGATGGCTTCCACTGCACAGGACACTTCATCACTTCATGGCCATGATATAGGTACGATTTGACAAGCTAAAGACATGGAAGCCCGAGTGGTCCAGTGGGTAAGTTCCTGACTTCCGTCCAGATGTCCAGACGACCAGTGTTCGAATCCCGGACTCGGCACCAGGTGACTGATGGTGGCAAAGCAGAGGTAAGTCAAAGATGACTTCATTGGTAAGTAAAATGGCTGTCATGAGTCTGGGCTTACGTGTGTGTGTGTGCGCGTATAGAGCAATGCTGGAGCTGTGCCTAGAGTGTGAATGCTGGTTTGCAGAATGCCTGGTAAGAGTGAGTCTCTGTGCAGAGAGAGCAAGGATAGGTCCACACTGTGTCAAAGGGTGGGAATAGAGGAAGCACAAGTGCTGGGGTGGAGCAAAAAGGGCAGAACAAGCGAGGGGGGTAGGCAGAGGACAGCAGGTGGCTGGAGAACCTGGAGGGACCTAGAGGAGAAAGGGGGTGATAGAGGGAGGAGGAAGAGAGAGCAAGAGTGGGTGTAGTCACACAGGAACAGCAGGGTCAAGGTGCAGGAGGAGGAGAGGTAGAGAAGGAAAGGCCAGAAATCAAGAGTTGGTGCAGGAGAGGGAGCCTAGTAGAGCGGAGCCAATGCTGGCCAACAAACAGAGCCCGGCACCTTGCACACAAATGGGCTGGTTACAAAGGAGGGTTTTTGGGGGCAGATCCTATTTTTTTGCCTACCCCCAACCCCACTCTTGAGGGTGGGAGGAGTCAAGGTAGTCAAATTTGGGGGAGCAGTGTTAAAAGGGGTGTCCGGTTGCATTATAAAAGGGGTTCTAGGAGGCACGGAATGATGCAGACTCTGTGTTTTGGGGGGTGCTACCCACATTCTTGTTTATTGCGGCCTTCCTTGGGGGTATCCCAAAAGCTTTGGGGTAATGGGGGAGAGGAGGAATTGGGGATCAGGTTGCTGACAGTTTCTATCACCAACCAAAAGGGTGACTTTCACAGGCCTACTGTGGTTATGGTATTGAGAGCGGAAACAAGGAACATGTGTTAGCATTTTTGTGGGCATGAGAGCCTCATGATTTCATTGCCCCATTGCAGGACATGTTATTAGGTCTCTTGGGATGCTTTTTCTAGGCCTCAGAACCCCAAAAGAGTGCCCGAAATTTTGGCTGGAAGGACGCTTCTCAGGGGTGTGCTATAGGTATTCTGGGAAGAGCCTCGCCAGCTGTGCACATTTATGCACCAAGCATGGCAAATCCTTCATCCTGCAAAGCATCATATCGCACATGGAAGATTTGAGATGGTGTAAGTGTATTCATTTTAGGGTGAATATCCTTTCATGCTTCTCCCACCTGAGGACTGTGGATCTCTTGTTCTTCTTTCACATGTCACTTCAAAGAGACAGATGACAAGATGACACCCTCACTTTATCTCTCAGCAAGCAACTATGTTTTGATACTTTTATCTTGCTGTTTCCCTTCCAAATCCCACCCTCCCTTTCACCACAAATACAGATCAGTCATTCCTCAATACTCATTCACTCAGTCATTCCAGTCCTCCACTCTACAGGCTCATAAAAAAGACAACATGAACAAGAGGTAGTTCAGCAAGCAGATTTAAAGCCTCTCTGTGGCTTAATGTTCGTACTACTGCCCTATAGTAATGCTACATGGCAACTGCAGCATAATATTAGGACTTAGAAAGGGGCTGTCCTATGCAAATAATGTCCTCCCGTGCTTACTTTGCTGAGCTTCCGCTGCGATACTTCCTTCAACATATGGTGTTCAGATGATTTCTAAAGTTTCCAAACTGTCTTGGGCTAAGGATTTTTCACTCAAAGGCCTTCAACTAAGGACCCCACCCTGATTTAGCAGAGTCCAGAACTACATGCAGTAGTCCTCTATACAGAACCTGGGCGTTCGTGGGCGTTTGTGGGCTTACTGTAAAGACTGCAGACTAAGACTGGGCTCTTTAAAGTCCCAGTCCCAGTCCCAGTCCCAGTCCCAGAGCCATGGCATGGCACAGTAAGACAAAGCAGTGCACTGCAGTGCAGTGTACGGTACAGCATTCCAGACCAGGACAGGGAATGCCATGCCAGGCCAGGCCAGCTGCTCCTTCCCCACACCTACTGCATTGTGCAACTTGAAGACATAGTCAACCAAAGGCCTTTCTTTCTCCTTTTCTAGCACTTCAAAAATTCAACATGCTACCCTCTGGCTGCAGCTAATAAAGGCTCTTTCACCTGCACACAACTTTACCCAGCATTTCATCAGCAAGGCCTCATACTCTGCCTATATGCCTGGACAACTGGGGAAGCACCATCCACCCAATCTCAGAGCTTGACTCACCTCAAAATGGAAAAGCAACACCATTCAACCTATTTTATTATCTGGATGGCACACTCCTCACATAATACAGCTTAGTTATCCCCTTCTCTTAGTCTTCAATTGTGTTTTCCAAAACACCAATTTGAAGAATAAATGAATACATTGATAAAAGAAAATAAGCTTTTGCCCCTATTTTACTCACTTGAGCGAAAGGAGGGGGGGGGGGGTGTCGTGGAGACAAGATTTGTACATTTGAACCACTAATGCAAAAAAAGAATTCATCTGATTGTTCCTGCGTTTATTTGAAGTAAAAATGATATTTCAAAAGCAAAGGGAGGATATTTTGTCACCTAAATGGACTTTAGGAGCTTTGGCTGGATTTGAATCCCTGTACAGGGGTAGCCTGCCTGTTCCACCAGCAGCCCTAGACCGTGCCACCGAGCTCCAGCTCCTTGAGGGGATGTCTTTGTGCAAGAGACTCTATCGGCAAGATGATGGTCTTGGTGTCGTTGCTTAAGGCTTTCACTGCCCAAGGCACTTCATAGCCATGACATAGGGAAGATTTGACACTCTACAGACGCCAAAGCCAGTGTGGTCCAGTGGTACCTGTCATTCAGCCAGACAACCAGGGACTGAATCCTAGACTTGACAGAAGTGGAGGCAAGGCTTTGCTCCTATCTTAGCTTCTTGAACAAAAGGAGGGAGGGGCCAAGATTTGTAATTTTGGGCAAGTAATGCAAAAAAAATGTAATCAAATTGGTACTGTATTTGCGAAGTAAAAATAATATTTCTAAATGAAATGTTAGATATTTTACCACCTAAAGATACCGCAAGGGAATTGTTTGGATTCAAACCCCTATACAGGTATAGCTTTCTGCACCACAAGCATTATAACATGCCACAGAGCTAGAACTCCTTAACAGTTTTGTTTCTGCGCAAGACACACTATAAGCAATGTAAAGTCATTGGTGTCTGTGCTGATGGCTTCCACTGTACAGGACACTTCACAGCAATGATATAGGGAAGATCTGACGACCTACAAACATGGAAACCTGGGTGGTCCAGTGGGTAAGTTCCTGACTTTCAGCTTGGCGACCAGGGTTCTAATCCCGAATGCTACAGAAGTGAAGGTAAGGCTTTGCTCCTATTTTACCTACTTAGGAAAGAGGTGGGTCGGAGGGGAAAAGATTTCTAAATTTAGGCAACTAATGCAAAAACCTTTTTTTTACTCAAATTCTTACTGTATTTTTTAAATAAAAATCATATTTCTAAATGAAGAAAATCAAATGCTGGATAGTTTGCATCCTAAACAAAGGTGAAAAGTATTGGCTGGATTCGAACCCCTATCCAGAGGTAGCTTGTTGTACTAGAGGCGCAATACTTTGCCACTGAGCTACAACTCCTTGTCAGGTTTTGCTTGCGCAGGAGACACTATCAGCAACATCAAGTCAGTGGTGTCTGTGCCAGTGGCTTCCACTGCACCAGACACTTGACATCCATGATATAGGGAACATTTGAGAGAATTATAGACATGGCAACCAGCTTGGTCCAGTGGTTAAGTTACTGACTTCTATCCAGGCGACCAGGGTTCAAGTCCTAGTTGTGGAAGAAGTGAAGATAAAGCTTTGCACCTACTTGAGCAAAAAGGTCGGAGGCTACAGGATTTGTAAATTTGGGCAACTAATGGCAAAACATTTTTTTACTCAAATTCTTACTGCATTTTTTATGTCAAAATAATATTTCTAAAGGAAGAAAATCAAATGCTGGATATTTCACCACCAAAAAGTACATCAAAGGAGTGGGCTGGATTCGAACCCCTGCACAGATGTCACCAGCTGCACTAAAGGCACTATACATTGACCCTGAGCTACAGACCCTCTGTAAATTTGGACTGCGCAAGAGACACTATCAGCAACATAAAGTCATTGGAGTCCTTGCTGATGGCTTCCACTGCACAGGACACTTCATCACTTCATGGCCATGATATAGGTACGATTTGACAAGCTAAAGACATGGAAGCCCGAGTGGTCCAGTGGGTAAGTTCCTGACTTCCGTCCAGATGTCCAGACGACCAGTGTTCGAATCCCGGACTCGGCACCAGGTGACTGATGGTGGCAAAGCAGAGGTAAGTCAAAGATGACTTCATTGGTAAGTAAAATGGCTGTCATGAGTCTGGGCTTACGTGTGTGTGTGTGCGCGTATAGAGCAATGCTGGAGCTGTGCCTAGAGTGTGAATGCTGGTTTGCAGAATGCCTGGTAAGAGTGAGTCTCTGTGCAGAGAGAGCAAGGATAGGTCCACACTGTGTCAAAGGGTGGGAATAGAGGAAGCACAAGTGCTGGGGTGGAGCAAAAAGGGCAGAACAAGCGAGGGGGGTAGGCAGAGGACAGCAGGTGGCTGGAGAACCTGGAGGGACCTAGAGGAGAAAGGGGGTGATAGAGGGAGGAGGAAGAGAGAGCAAGAGTGGGTGTAGTCACACAGGAACAGCAGGGTCAAGGTGCAGGAGGAGGAGAGGTAGAGAAGGAAAGGCCAGAAATCAAGAGTTGGTGCAGGAGAGGGAGCCTAGTAGAGCGGAGCCAATGCTGGCCAACAAACAGAGCCCGGCACCTTGCACACAAATGGGCTGGTTACAAAGGAGGGTTTTTGGGGGCAGATCCTATTTTTTTGCCTACCCCCAACCCCACTCTTGAGGGTGGGAGGAGTCAAGGTAGTCAAATTTGGGGGAGCAGTGTTAAAAGGGGTGTCCGGTTGCATTATAAAAGGGGTTCTAGGAGGCACGGAATGATGCAGACTCTGTGTTTTGGGGGGTGCTACCCACATTCTTGTTTATTGCGGCCTTCCTTGGGGGTATCCCAAAAGCTTTGGGGTAATGGGGGAGAGGAGGAATTGGGGATCAGGTTGCTGACAGTTTCTATCACCAACCAAAAGGGTGACTTTCACAGGCCTACTGTGGTTATGGTATTGAGAGCGGAAACAAGGAACATGTGTTAGCATTTTTGTGGGCATGAGAGCCTCATGATTTCATTGCCCCATTGCAGGACATGTTATTAGGTCTCTTGGGATGCTTTTTCTAGGCCTCAGAACCCCAAAAGAGTGCCCGAAATTTTGGCTGGAAGGAAGCTTCTCAGGGGTGTGCTATAGGTATTCTGGGAAGAGCCTCGCCAGCTGTGCACATTTATGCACCAAGCATGGCAAATCCTTCATCCTGCAAAGCATCATATCGCACATGGAAGATTTGAGATGGTGTAAGTGTATTCATTTTAGGGTGAATATCCTTTCATGCTTCTCCCACCTGAGGACTGTGGATCTCTTGTTCTTCTTTCACATGTCACTTCAAAGAGACAGATGACAAGATGACACCCTCACTTTATCTCTCAGCAAGCAACTATGTTTTGATACTTTTATCTTGCTGTTTCCCTTCCAAATCCCACCCTCCCTTTCACCACAAATACAGATCAGTCATTCCTCAATACTCATTCACTCAGTCATTCCAGTCCTCCACTCTACAGGCTCATAAAAAAGACAACGTGAACAAGAGGTAGTTCAGCAAGCAGATTTAAAGCCTCTCTGTGTCTTAATGTTCGTACTACTGCCCTCTAGTAATGCTACATGGCAACTGCAGCATAATATTAGGACTTAGAAAGGGGCTGTCCTATGCAAATAATGTCCTCCCGTGCTTACTTTGCTGAGCTTCCGCTGCGATACTTCCTTCAACATATGGTGTTCAGATGATTTCTAAAGTTTCCAAACTGTCTTGGGCTAAGGATTTTTCACTCAAAGGCCTTCAACTAAGGACCCCACCCTGATTTAGCAGAGTCCAGAACTACATGCAGTAGTCCTCTATACAGAACCTGGGCGTTCGTGGGCGTTTGTGGGCTTACTGTAAAGACTGCAGACTAAGACTGGGCTCTTTAAAGTCCCAGTCCCAGTCCCAGTCCCAGTCCCAGAGCCATGGCATGGCACAGTAAGACAAAGCAGTGCACTGCAGTGCAGTGTACGGTACAGCATTCCAGACCAGGACAGGGAATGCCATGCCAGGCCAGGCCAGCTGCTCCTTCCCCACACCTACTGCATTGTGCAACTTGAAGACATAGTCAACCAAAGGCCTTTCTTTCTCCTTTTCTAGCACTTCAAAAATTCAACATGCTACCCTCTGGCTGCAGCTAATAAAGGCTCTTTCACCTGCACACAACTTTACCCAGCATTTCATCAGCAAGGCCTCATACTCTGCCTATATGCCTGGACAACTGGGGAAGCACCATCCACCCAATCTCAGAGCTTGACTCACCTCAAAATGGAAAAGCAACACCATTCAACCTATTTTATTATCTGGATGGCACACTCCTCACATAATACAGCTTAGTTATCCCCTTCTCTTAGTCTTCAATTGTGTTTTCCAAAACACCAATTTGAAGAATAAATGAATACATTGATAAAAGAAAATAAGCTTTTGCCCCTATTTTACTCACTTGAGCGAAAGGAGGGGGGGGCATTGTCGTGGAGACAAGATTTGTACATTTGAACCACTAATGCAAAAAAAGAATTCATCTGATTGTTCCTGCGTTTATTTGAAGTAAAAATGATATTTCAAAAGCAAAGGGAGGATATTTTGTCACCTAAATGGACTTTAGGAGCTTTGGCTGGATTTGAATCCCTGTACAGGGGTAGCCTGCCTGTTCCACCAGCAGCCCTAGACCGTGCCACCGAGCTCCAGCTGCTTGAGGGGAAGTCTTTGTGCAAGAGACTCTATCGGCAAGATGATGGTCTTGGTGTCGTTGCTTAAGGCTTTCACTGCCCAAGGCACTTCATAGCCATGACATAGGGAAGATTTGACACTCTACAGACGCCAAAGCCAGTGTGGTCCAGTGGTACCTGTCATTCAGCCAGACAACCAGGGACTGAATCCTAGACTTGACAGAAGTGGAGGCAAGGCTTTGCTCCTATCTTAGCTTCTTGAACAAAAGGAGGGAGGGGCCAAGATTTGTAATTTTGGGCAACTAATGCAAAAAAAATGTAATCAAATTGGTACTGTATTTGCGAAGTAAAAATAATATTTCTAAATGAAATGTTAGATATTTTACCACCTAAAGATACCGCAAGGGAATTGTTTGGATTCAAACCCCTATACAGGTATAGCTTTCTGCACCACAAGCATTATAACATGCCACAGAGCTAGAACTCCTTAACAGTTTTGTTTCTGCGCAAGACACACTATAAGCAATGTAAAGTCATTGGTGTCTGTGCTGATGGCTTCCACTGTACAGGACACTTCACAGCAATGATATAGGGAAGATCTGACGACCTACAAATATGGAAACCTGGGTGGTCCAGTGGGTAAGTTCCTGACTTTCAGTTTGGCGACCAGGGTTCTAATCCCGAATGCTACAGAAGTGAAGGTAAGGCTTTGCTCCTATTTTACCTACTTAGGAAAGAGGTGGGTCGGAGGGGAAAAGATTTCTAAATTTAGGCAACTAATGCAAAAACCTTTTTTTTACTCAAATTCTTACTGTATTTTTTAAATAAAAATCATATTTCTAAATGAAGAAAATCAAATGCTGGATAGTTTGCATCCTAAACAAAGGTGAAAAGTATTGGCTGGATTCGAACCCCTATCCAGAGGTAGCTTGTTGTACTAGAGGCGCAATACTTTGCCGCTGAGCTACAACTCCTTGTCAGGTTTTGCTTGCGCAGGAGACACTATCAGCAACATCAAGTCAGTGGTGTCTGTGCCAGTGGCTTCCACTGCACCAGACACTTGACATCCATGATATAGGGAACATTTGAGAGAATTATAGACATGGCAACCAGCTTGGTCCAGTGGTTACGTTACTGACTTCTATCCAGGCGACCAGGGTTCAAGTCCTAGTTGTGGAAGAAGTGAAGATAAAGCTTTGCACCTATTTTACCTACTTGAGCAAAAAGGTCGGAGGCTACAGGATTTGTAAATTTGGGCAACTAATGGCAAAACATTTTTTTACTCAAATTCTTACTGCATTTTTTATGTCAAAATAATATTTCTAAAGGAAGAAAATCAAATGCTGGATATTTCACCACCAAAAAGTACATCAAAGGAGTGGGCTGGATTCGAACCCCTGCACAGATGTCACCAGCTGCACTAAAGGCACTATACATTGACCCTGAGCTACAGACCCTCTGTAAATTTGGACTGCGCAAGAGACACTATCAGCAACATAAAGTCATTGGAGTCCTTGCTGATGGCTTCCACTGCACAGGACACTTCATCACTTCATGGCCATGATATAGGTACGATTTGACAAGCTAAAGACATGGAAGCCCGAGTGGTCCAGTGGGTAAGTTCCTGACTTCCGTCCAGATGTCCAGACGACCAGTGTTCGAATCCCGGACTCGGCACCAGGTGACTGATGGTGGCAAAGCAGAGGTAAGTCAAAGATGACTTCATTGGTAAGTAAAATGGCTGTCATGAGTCTGGGCTTAGGTGTGTGTGTGCGCGTATAGAGCAATGCTGGAGCTGTGCCTAGAGTGTGAATGCTGGTTTGCAGAATGCCTGGTAAGAGTGAGTCTCTGTGCAGAGAGAGCAAGGATAGGTCCACACTGTGTCAAAGGGTGGGAATATAGGAAGCACAAGTGCTGGGGTGGAGCAAAAAGGGCAGAACAAGCGAGGGGGGTAGGCAGAGGACAGCAGGTGGCTGGAGAACCTGGAGGGACCTAGAGGAGAAAGGGGGTGATAGAGGGAGGAGGAAGAGAGAGCAAGAGTGGGTGTAGTCACACAGGAACAGCAGGGTCAAGGTGCAGGAGGAGGAGAGGTAGAGAAGGAAAGGCCAGAAATCAAGAGTTGGTGCAGGAGAGGGAGCCTAGTAGAGCGGAGCCAATGCTGGCCAACAAACAGAGCCCGGCACCTTGCACACAAATGGGCTGGTTACAAAGGAGGGTTTTTGGGGGCAGATCCTATTTTTTTGCCTACCCCCAACCCCACTCTTGAGGGTGGGAGGAGTCAAGGTAGTCAAATTTGGGGGAGCAGTGTTAAAAGGGGTGTCCGGTTGCATTATAAAAGGGGTTCTAGGAGGCACGGAATGATGCAGACTCTGTGTTTTGGGGGGTGCTACCCACATTCTTGTTTATTGCGGCCTTCCTTGGGGGTATCCCAAAAGCTTTGGGGTAATGGGGGAGAGGAGGAATTGGGGATCAGGTTGCTGACAGTTTCTATCACCAACCAAAAGGGTGACTTTCACAGGCCTACTGTGGTTATGGTATTGAGAGCGGAAACAAGGAACATGTGTTAGCATTTTTGTGGGCATGAGAGCCTCATGATTTCATTGCCCCATTGCAGGACATGTTATTAGGTCTCTTGGGATGCTTTTTCTAGGCCTCAGAACCCCAAAAGAGTGCCCGAAATTTTGGCTGGAAGGACGCTTCTCAGGGGTGTGCTATAGGTATTCTGGGAAGAGCCTCGCCAGCTGTGCACATTTATGCACCAAGCATGGCAAATCCTTCATCCTGCAAAGCATCATATCGCACATGGAAGATTTGAGATGGTGTAAGTGTATTCATTTTAGGGTGAATATCCTTTCATGCTTCTCCCACCTGAGGACTGTGGATCTCTTGTTCTTCTTTCACATGTCACTTCAAAGAGACAGATGACAAGATGACACCCTCACTTTATCTCTCAGCAAGCAACTATGTTTTGATACTTTTATCTTGCTGTTTCCCTTCCAAATCCCACCCTCTCTTTCACCACAAATACAGATCAGTCATTCCTCAATACTCATTCACTCAGTCATTCCAGTCCTCCACTCTACAGGCTCATAAAAAAGACAACATGAACAAGAGGTAGTTCAGCAAGCAGATTTAAAGCCTCTCTGTGGCTTAATGTTCGTACTACTGCCCTATAGTAATGCTACATGGCAACTGCAGCATAATATTAGGACTTAGAAAGGGGCTGTCCTATGCAAATAATGTCCTCCCGTGCTTACTTTGCTGAGCTTCCGCTGCGATACTTCCTTCAACATATGGTGTTCAGATGATTTCTAAAGTTTCCAAACTGTCTTGGGCTAAGGATTTTTCACTCAAAGGCCTTCAACTAAGGACCCCACCCTGATTTAGCAGAGTCCAGAACTACATGCAGTAGTCCTCTATACAGAACCTGGGCGTTCGTGGGCGTTTGTGGGCTTACTGTAAAGACTGCAGACTAAGACTGGGCTCTTTAAAGTCCCAGTCCCAGTCCCAGAGCCATGGCATGGCACAGTAAGACAAAGCAGTGCACTGCAGTGCAGTGTACGGTACAGCATTCCAGACCAGGACAGGGAATGCCATGCCAGGCCAGGCCAGCTGCTCCTTCCCCACACCTACTGCATTGTGCAACTTGAAGACATAGTCAACCAAAGGCCTTTCTTTCTCCTTTTCTAGCACTTCAAAAATTCAACATGCTACCCTCTGGCTGCAGCTAATAAAGGCTCTTTCACCTGCACACAACTTTACCCAGCATTTCATCAGCAAGGCCTCATACTCTGCCTATATGCCTGGACAACTGGGGAAGCACCATCCACCCAATCTCAGAGCTTGACTCACCTCAAAATGGAAAAGCAACACCATTCAACCTATTTTATTATCTGGATGGCACACTCCTCACATAATACAGCTTAGTTATCCCCTTCTCTTAGTCTTCAATTGTGTTTTCCAAAACACCAATTTGAAGAATACATGAATACATTGATTAAAGAAAATAAGCTTTTGCCCCTATTTTACTCACTTGAGCGAAAGGAGGGGGGGGGGGGGGGGGTGTCGTGGAGACAAGATTTGTACATTTGAACCACTAATGCAAAAAAAGAATTCATCTGATTGTTCCTGCGTTTATTTGAAGTAAAAATGATATTTCAAAAGCAAAGGGAGGATATTTTGTCACCTAAATGGACTTTAGGAGCTTTGGCTGGATTTGAATCCCTGTACAGGGGTAGCCTGCCTGTTCCACCAGCAGCCCTAGACCGTGCCACCGAGCTCCAGCTCCTTGAGGGGATGTCTTTGTGCAAGAGACTCTATCGGCAAGATGATGGTCTTGGTGTCGTTGCTTAAGGCTTTCACTGCCCAAGGCACTTCATAGCCATGACATAGGGAAGATTTGACACTCTACAGACGCCAAAGCCAGTGTGGTCCAGTGGTACCTGTCATTCAGCCAGACAACCAGGGACTGAATCCTAGACTTGACAGAAGTGGAGGCAAGGCTTTGCTCCTATCTTAGCTTCTTGAACAAAAGGAGGGAGGGGCCAAGATTTGTAATTTTGGGCAACTAATGCAAAAAAAATGTAATCAAATTGGTACTGTATTTGCGAAGTAAAAATAATATTTCTAAATGAAATGTTAGATATTTTACCACCTAAAGATACCGCAAGGGAATTGTTTGGATTCAAACCCCTATACAGGTATAGCTTTCTGCACCACAAGCATTATAACATGCCACAGAGCTAGAACTCCTTAACAGTTTTGTTTCTGCGCAAGACACACTATAAGCAATGTAAAGTCATTGGTGTCTGTGCTGATGGCTTCCACTGTACAGGACACTTCACAGCAATGATATAGGGAAGATCTGACGACCTACAAATATGGAAACCTGGGTGGTCCAGTGGGTAAGTTCCTGACTTTCAGTTTGGCGACCAGGGTTCTAATCCCGAATGCTACAGAAGTGAAGGTAAGGCTTTGCTCCTATTTTACCTACTTAGGAAAGAGGTGGGTCGGAGGGGAAAAGATTTCTAAATTTAGGCAACTAATGCAAAAACCTTTTTTTTACTCAAATTCTTACTGTATTTTTTAAATAAAAATCATATTTCTAAATGAAGAAAATCAAATGCTGGATAGTTTGCATCCTAAACAAAGGTGAAAAGTATTGGCTGGATTCGAACCCCTATCCAGAGGTAGCTTGTTGTACTAGAGGCGCAATACTTTGCCGCTGAGCTACAACTCCTTGTCAGGTTTTGCTTGCGCAGGAGACACTATCAGCAACATCAAGTCAGTGGTGTCTGTGCCAGTGGCTTCCACTGCACCAGGCACTTGACATCCATGATATAGGGAACATTTGAGAGAATTATAGACATGGCAACCAGCTTGGTCCAGTGGTTAAGTTACTGACTTCTATCCAGGCGACCAGGGTTCAAGTCCTAGTTGTGGAAGAAGTGAAGATAAAGCTTTGCACCTATTTTACCTACTTGAGCAAAAAGGTCGGAGGCTACAGGATTTGTAAATTTGGGCAACTAATGGCAAAACATTTTTTTACTCAAATTCTTACTGCATTTTTTATGTCAAAATAATATTTCTAAAGGAAGAAAATCAAATGCTGGATATTTCACCACCAAAAAGTACATCAAAGGAGTGGGCTGGATTCGAACCCCTGCACAGATGTCACCAGCTGCACTAAAGGCACTATACATTGACCCTGAGCTACAGACCCTCTGTAAATTTGGACTGCGCAAGAGACACTATCAGCAACATAAAGTCATTGGAGTCCTTGCTGATGGCTTCCACTGCACAGGACACTTCATCACTTCATGGCCATGATATAGGTACGATTTGACAAGCTAAAGACATGGAAGCCCGAGTGGTCCAGTGGGTAAGTTCCTGACTTCCGTCCAGATGTCCAGACGACCAGTGTTCGAATCCCGGACTCGGCACCAGGTGACTGATGGTGGCAAAGCAGAGGTAAGTCAAAGATGACTTCATTGGTAAGTAAAATGGCTGTCATGAGTCTGGGCTTACGTGTGTGTGTGTGCGCGTATAGAGCAATGCTGGAGCTGTGCCTAGAGTGTGAATGCTGGTTTGCAGAATGCCTGGTAAGAGTGAGTCTCTGTGCAGAGAGAGCAAGGATAGGTCCACACTGTGTCAAAGGGTGGGAATAGAGGAAGCACAAGTGCTGGGGTGGAGCAAAAAGGGCAGAACAAGCGAGGGGGGTAGGCAGAGGACAGCAGGTGGCTGGAGAACCTGGAGGGACCTAGAGGAGAAAGGGGGTGATAGAGGGAGGAGGAAGAGAGAGCAAGAGTGGGTGTAGTCACACAGGAACAGCAGGGTCAAGGTGCAGGAGGAGGAGAGGTAGAGAAGGAAAGGCCAGAAATCAAGAGTTGGTGCAGGAGAGGGAGCCTAGTAGAGCGGAGCCAATGCTGGCCAACAAACAGAGCCCGGCACCTTGCACACAAATGGGCTGGTTACAAAGGAGGGTTTTTGGGGGCAGATCCTATTTTTTTGCCTACCCCCAACCCCACTCTTGAGGGTGGGAGGAGTCAAGGTAGTCAAATTTGGGGGAGCAGTGTTAAAAGGGGTGTCCGGTTGCATTATAAAAGGGGTTCTAGGAGGCACGGAATGATGCAGACTCTGTGTTTTGGGGGGTGCTACCCACATTCTTGTTTATTGCGGCCTTCCTTGGGGGTATCCCAAAAGCTTTGGGGTAATGGGGGAGAGGAGGAATTGGGGATCAGGTTGCTGACAGTTTCTATCACCAACCAAAAGGGTGACTTTCACAGGCCTACTGTGGTTATGGTATTGAGAGCGGAAACAAGGAACATGTGTTAGCATTTTTGTGGGCATGAGAGCCTCATGATTTCATTGCCCCATTGCAGGACATGTTATTAGGTCTCTTGGGATGCTTTTTCTAGGCCTCAGAACCCCAAAAGAGTGCCCGAAATTTTGGCTGGAAGGACGCTTCTCAGGGGTGTGCTATAGGTATTCTGGGAAGAGCCTCGCCAGCTGTGCACATTTATGCACCAAGCATGGCAAATCCTTCATCCTGCAAAGCATCATATCGCACATGGAAGATTTGAGATGGTGTAAGTGTATTCATTTTAGGGTGAATATCCTTTCATGCTTCTCCCACCTGAGGACTGTGGATCTCTTGTTCTTCTTTCACATGTCACTTCAAAGAGACAGATGACAAGATGACACCCTCACTTTATCTCTCAGCAAGCAACTATGTTTTGATACTTTTATCTTGCTGTTTCCCTTCCAAATCCCACCCTCCCTTTCACCACAAATACAGATCAGTCATTCCTCAATACTCATTCACTCAGTCATTCCAGTCCTCCACTCTACAGGCTCATAAAAAAGACAACGTGAACAAGAGGTAGTTCAGCAAGCAGATTTAAAGCCTCTCTGTGGCTTAATGTTCGTACTACTGCCCTATAGTAATGCTACATGGCAACTGCAGCATAATATTAGGACTTAGAAAGGGGCTGTCCTATGCAAATAATGTCCTCCCGTGCTTACTTTGCTGAGCTTCCGCTGCGATACTTCCTTCAACATATGGTGTTCAGATGATTTCTAAAGTTTCCAAACTGTCTTGGGCTAAGGATTTTTCACTCAAAGGCCTTCAACTAAGGACCCCACCCTGATTTAGCAGAGTCCAGAACTACATGCAGTAGTCCTCTATACAGAACCTGGGCGTTCGTGGGCGTTTGTGGGCTTACTGTAAAGACTGCAGACTAAGACTGGGCTCTTTAAAGTCCCAGTCCCAGTCCCAGTCCCAGTCCCAGAGCCATGGCATGGCACAGTAAGACAAAGCAGTGCACTGCAGTGCAGTGTACGGTACAGCATTCCAGACCAGGACAGGGAATGCCATGCCAGGCCAGGCCAGCTGCTCCTTCCCCACACCTACTGCATTGTGCAACTTGAAGACATAGTCAACCAAAGGCCTTTCTTTCTCCTTTTCTAGCACTTCAAAAATTCAACATGCTACCCTCTGGCTGCAGCTAATAAAGGCTCTTTCACCTGCACACAACTTTACCCAGCATTTCATCAGCAAGGCCTCATACTCTGCCTATATGCCTGGACAACTGGGGAAGCACCATCCACCCAATCTCAGAGCTTGACTCACCTCAAAATGGAAAAGCAACACCATTCAACCTATTTTATTATCTGGATGGCACACTCCTCACATAATACAGCTTAGTTATCCCCTTCTCTTAGTCTTCAATTGTGTTTTCCAAAACACCAATTTGAAGAATAAATGAATACATTGATAAAAGAAAATAAGCTTTTGCCCCTATTTTACTCACTTGAGCGAAAGGAGGGGGGGGGGGGGTGTCGTGGAGACAAGATTTGTACATTTGAACCACTAATGCAAAAAAAGAATTCATCTGATTGTTCCTGCGTTTATTTGAAGTAAAAATGATATTTCAAAAGCAAAGGGAGGATATTTTGTCACCTAAATGGACTTTAGGAGCTTTGGCTGGATTTGAATCCCTGTACAGGGGTAGCCTGCCTGTTCCACCAGCAGCCCTAGACCGTGCCACCGAGCTCCAGCTCCTTGAGGGGATGTCTTTGTGCAAGAGACTCTATCGGCAAGATGATGGTCTTGGTGTCGTTGCTTAAGGCTTTCACTGCCCAAGGCACTTCATAGCCATGACATAGGGAAGATTTGACACTCTACAGACGCCAAAGCCAGTGTGGTCCAGTGGTACCTGTCATTCAGCCAGACAACCAGGGACTGAATCCTAGACTTGACAGAAGTGGAGGCAAGGCTTTGCTCCTATCTTAGCTTCTTGAACAAAAGGAGGGAGGGGCCAAGATTTGTAATTTTGGGCAAGTAATGCAAAAAAAATGTAATCAAATTGGTACTGTATTTGCGAAGTAAAAATAATATTTCTAAATGAAATGTTAGATATTTTACCACCTAAAGATACCGCAAGGGAATTGTTTGGATTCAAACCCCTATACAGGTATAGCTTTCTGCACCACAAGCATTATAACATGCCACAGAGCTAGAACTCCTTAACAGTTTTGTTTCTGCGCAAGACACACTATAAGCAATGTAAAGTCATTGGTGTCTGTGCTGATGGCTTCCACTGTACAGGACACTTCACAGCAATGATATAGGGAAGATCTGACGACCTACAAATATGGAAACCTGGGTGGTCCAGTGGGTAAGTTCCTGACTTTCAGTTTGGCGACCAGGGTTCTAATCCCGAATGCTACAGAAGTGAAGGTAAGGCTTTGCTCCTATTTTACCTACTTAGGAAAGAGGTGGGTCGGAGGGGAAAAGATTTCTAAATTTAGGCAACTAATGCAAAAACCTTTTTTTTACTCAAATTCTTACTGTATTTTTTAAATAAAAATCATATTTCTAAATGAAGAAAATCAAATGCTGGATAGTTTGCATCCTAAACAAAGGTGAAAAGTATTGGCTGGATTCGAACCCCTATCCAGAGGTAGCTTGTTGTACTAGAGGCGCAATACTTTGCCGCTGAGCTACAACTCCTTGTCAGGTTTTGCTTGCGCATGAGACACTATCAGCAACATCAAGTCAGTGGTGTCTGTGCCAGTGGCTTCCACTGCACCAGACACTTGACATCCATGATATAGGGAACATTTGAGAGAATTATAGACATGGCAACCAGCTTGGTCCAGTGGTTAAGTTACTGACTTCTATCCAGGCGACCAGGGTTCAAGTCTTAGTTGTGGAAGAAGTGAAGATAAAGCTTTGCACCTATTTTACCTACTTGAGCAAAAAGGTCGGAGGCTACAGGATTTGTAAATTTGGGCAACTAATGGCAAAACATTTTTTTACTCAAATTCTTACTGCATTTTTTATGTCAAAATAATATTTCTAAAGGAAGAAAATCAAATGTTGGATATTTCACCACCAAAAAGTACATCAAAGGAGTGGGCTGGATTCGAACCCCTGCACAGATGTCACCAGCTGCACTAAAGGCACTATACATTGACCCTGAGCTACAGACCCTCTGTAAATTTGGACTGCGCAAGAGACACTATCAGCAACATAAAGTCATTGGAGTCCTTGCTGATGGCTTCCACTGCACAGGACACTTCATCACTTCATGGCCATGATATAGGTACGATTTGACAAGCTAAAGACATGGAAGCCCGAGTGGTCCAGTGGGTAAGTTCCTCACTTCCGTCCAGATGTCCAGACGACCAGTGTTCGAATCCCGGACTCGGCACCAGGTGACTGATGGTGGCAAAGCAGAGGTAAGTCAAAGATGACTTCATTGGTAAGTAAAATGGCTGTCATGAGTCTGGGCTTACGTGTGTGTGTGTGTGTGCGCGTATAGAGCAATGCTGGAGCTGTGCCTAGAGTGTGAATGCTGGTTTGCAGAATGCCTGGTAAGAGTGAGTCTCTGTGCAGAGAGAGCAAGGATAGGTCCACACTGTGTCAAAGGGTGGGAATAGAGGAAGCACAAGTGCTGGGGTGGAGCAAAAAGGGCAGAACAAGCGAGGGGGGTAGGCAGAGGACAGCAGGTGGCTGGAGAACCTGGAGGGACCTAGAGGAGAAAGGGGGTGATAGAGGGAGGAGGAAGAGAGAGCAAGAGTGGGTGTAGTCACACAGGAACAGCAGGGTCAAGGTGCAGGAGGAGGAGAGGTAGAGAAGGAAAGGCCAGAAATCAAGAGTTGGTGCAGGAGAGGGAGCCTAGTAGAGCGGAGCCAATGCTGGCCAACAAACAGAGCCCGGCACCTTGCACACAAATGGGCTGGTTACAAAGGAGGGTTTTTGGGGGCAGATCCTATTTTTTTGCCTACCCCCAACCCCACTCTTGAGGGTGGGAGGAGTCAAGGTAGTCAAATTTGGGGGAGCAGTGTTAAAAGGGGTGTCCGGTTGCATTATAAAAGGGGTTCTAGGAGGCACGGAATGATGCAGACTCTGTGTTTTGGGGGGTGCTACCCACATTCTTGTTTATTGCGGCCTTCCTTGGGGGTATCCCAAAAGCTTTGGGGTAATGGGGGAGAGGAGGAATTGGGGATCAGGTTGCTGACAGTTTCTATCACCAACCAAAAGGGTGACTTTCACAGGCCTACTGTGGTTATGGTATTGAGAGCGGAAACAAGGAACATGTGTTAGCATTTTTGTGGGCATGAGAGCCTCATGATTTCATTGCCCCATTGCAGGACATGTTATTAGGTCTCTTGGGATGCTTTTTCTAGGCCTCAGAACCCCAAAAGAGTGCCCGAAATTTTGGCTGGAAGGAAGCTTCTCAGGGGTGTGCTATAGGTATTCTGGGAAGAGCCTCGCCAGCTGTGCACATTTATGCACCAAGCATGGCAAATCCTTCATCCTGCAAAGCATCATATCGCACATGGAAGATTTGAGATGGTGTAAGTGTATTCATTTTAGGGTGAATATCCTTTCATGCTTCTCCCACCTGAGGACTGTGGATCTCTTGTTCTTCTTTCACATGTCACTTCAAAGAGACAGATGACAAGATGACACCCTCACTTTATCTCTCAGCAAGCAACTATGTTTTGATACTTTTATCTTGCTGTTTCCCTTCCAAATCCCACCCTCCCTTTCACCACAAATACAGATCAGTCATTCCTCAATACTCATTCACTCAGTCATTCCAGTCCTCCACTCTACAGGCTCATAAAAAAGACAACGTGAACAAGAGGTAGTTCAGCAAGCAGATTTAAAGCCTCTCTGTGGCTTAATGTTCGTACTACTGCCCTATAGTAATGCTACATGGCAACTGCAGCATAATATTAGGACTTAGAAAGGGGCTGTCCTATGCAAATAATGTCCTCCCGTGCTTACTTTGCTGAGCTTCCGCTGCGATACTTCCTTCAACATATGGTGTTCAGATGATTTCTAAAGTTTCCAAACTGTCTTGGGCTAAGGATTTTTCACTCAAAGGCCTTCAACTAAGGACCCCACCCTGATTTAGCAGAGTCCAGAACTACATGCAGTAGTCCTCTATCCAGAACCTGGGCGTTCGTGGGCGTTTGTGGGCTTACTGTAAAGACTGCAGACTAAGACTGGGCTCTTAAAAATTCAACATGCTACCCTCTGGCTGCAGCTAATAAAGGCTCTTTCACCTGCACACAACTTTACCCAGCATTTCATCAGCAAGGCCTCATACTCTGCCTATATGCCTGGACAACTGGGGAAGCACCATCCACCCAATCTCAGAGCTTGACTCACCTCAAAATGGAAAAGCAACACCATTCAACCTATTTTATTATCTGGATGGCACACTCCTCACATAATACAGCTTAGTTATTCCCTTCTCTTAGTCTTCAATTGTGTTTTCCAAAACACCAATTTGAAGAATAAATGAATACATTGATAAAAGAAAATAAGCTTTTGCCCCTATTTTACTCACTTGAGCGAAAGGAGGGGGGGGGGTGTCGTGGAGACAAGATTTGTACATTTGAACCACTAATGCAAAAAAAGAATTCATCTGATTGTTCCTGCGTTTATTTGAAGTAAAAATGATATTTCAAAAGCAAAGGGAGGATATTTTGTCACCTAAATGGACTTTAGGAGCTTTGGCTGGATTTGAATCCCTGTACAGGGGTAGCCTGCCTGTTCCACCAGCAGCCCTAGACCGTGCCACCGAGCTCCAGCTCCTTGAGGGGATGTCTTTGTGCAAGAGACTCTATCGGCAAGATGATGGTCTTGGTGTCGTTGCTTAAGGCTTTCACTGCCCAAGGCACTTCATAGCCATGACATAGGGAAGATTTGACACTCTACAGACGCCAAAGCCAGTGTGGTCCAGTGGTACCTGTCATTCAGCCAGACAACCAGGGACTGAATCCTAGACTTGACAGAAGTGGAGGCAAGGCTTTGCTCCTATCTTAGCTTCTTGAACAAAAGGAGGGAGGGGCCAAGATTTGTAATTTTGGGCAAGTAATGCAAAAAAAATGTAATCAAATTGGTACTGTATTTGCGAAGTAAAAATAATATTTCTAAATGAAATGTTAGATATTTTACCACCTAAAGATACCGCAAGGGAATTGTTTGGATTCAAACCCCTATACAGGTATAGCTTTCTGCACCACAAGCATTATAACATGCCACAGAGCTAGAACTCCTTAACAGTTTTGTTTCTGCGCAAGACACACTATAAGCAATGTAAAGTCATTGGTGTCTGTGCTGATGGCTTCCACTGTACAGGACACTTCACAGCAATGATATAGGGAAGATCTGACGACCTACAAATATGGAAACCTGGGTGGTCCAGTGGGTAAGTTCCTGACTTTCAGTTTGGCGACCAGGGTTCTAATCCCGAATGCTACAGAAGTGAAGGTAAGGCTTTGCTCCTATTTTACCTACTTAGGAAAGAGGTGGGTCGGAGGGGAAAAGATTTCTAAATTTAGGCAACTAATGCAAAAACCTTTTTTTTACTCAAATTCTTACTGTATTTTTTAAATAAAAATCATATTTCTAAATGAAGAAAATCAAATGCTGGATAGTTTGCATCCTAAACAAAGGTGAAAAGTATTGGCTGGATTCGAACCCCTATCCAGAGGTAGCTTGTTGTACTAGAGGCGCAATACTTTGCCGCTGAGCTACAACTCCTTGTCAGGTTTTGCTTGCGCAGGAGACACTTTCAGCAACATCAAGTCAGTGGTGTCTGTGCCAGTGGCTTCCACAGCACCAGACACTTGACATCCATGATATAGGGAACATTTGAGAGAATTAGAGACATGTCAACCAGCTTGGTCCAGTGGTTAAGTTACTGACTTCTATCCAGGTGACCAGGGTTCAAGTCCTAGTTGTGGAAGAAGTGAAGATAAAGCTTTGCACCTATTTTACCTACTTGAGCAAAAAGGTCGGAGGCTACAGGATTTGTAAATTTGGGCAACTAATGGCAAAACATTTTTTTACTCAAATTCTTACTGCATTTTTTATGTCAAAATAATATTTCTAAAGGAAGAAAATCAAATGCTGGATATTTCACCACCAAAAAGTACATCAAAGGAGTGGGCTGGATTCGAACCCCTGCACAGATGTCACCAGCTGCACTAAAGGCACTATACATTGACCCTGAGCTACAGACCCCGCAAGAGACACTATCAGCAACATAAAGTCATTGGAGTCCTTGCTGATGGCTTCCACTGCACAGGACACTTCATCACTTCATGGCCATGATATAGGTACGATTTGACAAGCTAAAGACATGGAAGCCCGAGTGGTCCAGTGGGTAAGTTCCTGACTTCCGTCCAGATGTCCAGACGACCAGTGTTCGAATCCCGGACTCGGCACCAGGTGACTGATGGTGGCAAAGCAGAGGTAAGTCAAAGATGACTTCATTGGTAAGTAAAATGGCTGTCATGAGTCTGGGCTTAGGTGTGTGTGTGCGCGTATAGAGCAATGCTGGAGCTGTGCCTAGAGTGTGAATGCTGGTTTGCAGAATGCCTGGTAAGAGTGAGTCTCTGTGCAGAGAGAGCAAGGATAGGTCCACACTGTGTCAAAGGGTGGGAATAGAGGAAGCACAAGTGCTGGGGTGGAGCAAAAAGGGCAGAACAAGCGAGGGGGGTAGGCAGAGGACAGCAGGTGGCTGGAGAACCTGGAGGGACCTAGAGGAGAAAGGGGGTGATAGAGGGAGGAGGAAGAGAGAGCAAGAGTGGGTGTAGTCACACAGGAACAGCAGGGTCAAGGTGCAGGAGGAGGAGAGGTAGAGAAGGAAAGGCCAGAAATCAAGAGTTGGTGCAGGAGAGGGAGCCTAGTAGAGCGGAGCCAATGCTGGCCAACAAACAGAGCCCGGCACCTTGCACACAAATGGGCTGGTTACAAAGGAGGGTTTTTGGGGGCAGATCCTATTTTTTTGCCTACCCCCAACCCCACTCTTGAGGGTGGGAGGAGTCAAGGTAGTCAAATTTGGGGGAGCAGTGTTAAAAGGGGTGTCCGGTTGCATTATAAAAGGGGTTCTAGGAGGCACGGAATGATGCAGACTCTGTGTTTTGGGGGGTGCTACCCACATTCTTGTTTATTGCGGCCTTCCTTGGGGGTATCCCAAAAGCTTTGGGGTAATGGGGGAGAGGAGGAATTGGGGATCAGGTTGCTGACAGTTTCTATCACCAACCAAAAGGGTGACTTTCACAGGCCTACTGTGGTTATGGTATTGAGAGCGGAAACAAGGAACATGTGTTAGCATTTTTGTGGGCATGAGAGCCTCATGATTTCATTGCCCCATTGCAGGACATGTTATTAGGTCTCTTGGGATGCTTTTTCTAGGCCTCAGAACCCCAAAAGAGTGCCCGAAATTTTGGCTGGAAGGACGCTTCTCAGGGGTGTGCTATAGGTATTCTGGGAAGAGCCTCGCCAGCTGTGCACATTTATGCACCAAGCATGGCAAATCCTTCATCCTGCAAAGCATCATATCGCACATGGAAGATTTGAGATGGTGTAAGTGTATTCATTTTAGGGTGAATATCCTTTCATGCTTCTCCCACCTGAGGACTGTGGATCTCTTGTTCTTCTTTCACATGTCACTTCAAAGAGACAGATGACAAGATGACACCCTCACTTTATCTCTCAGCAAGCAACTATGTTTTGATACTTTTATCTTGCTGTTTCCCTTCCAAATCCCACCCTCCCTTTCACCACAAATACAGATCAGTCATTCCTCAATACTCATTCACTCAGTCATTCCAGTCCTCCACTCTACAGGCTCATAAAAAAGACAACGTGAACAAGAGGTAGTTCAGCAAGCAGATTTAAAGCCTCTCTGTGGCTTAATGTTCGTACTACTGCCCTATAGTAATGCTACATGGCAACTGCAGCATAATATTAGGACTTAGAAAGGGGCTGTCCTATGCAAATAATGTCCTCCCGTGCTTACTTTGCTGAGCTTCCGCTGCGATACTTCCTTCAACATATGGTGTTCAGATGATTTCTAAAGTTTCCAAACTGTCTTGGGCTAAGGATTTTTCACTCAAAGGCCTTCAACTAAGGACCCCACCCTGATTTAGCAGAGTCCAGAACTACATGCAGTAGTCCTCTATACAGAACCTGGGCGTTCGTGGGCGTTGGTGGGCTTACTGTAAAGACTGCAGACTAAGACTGGGCTCTTTAAAGTCCCAGTCCCAGTCCCAGTCCCAGTCCCAGTCCCAGAGCCATGGCATGGCACAGTAAGACAAAGCAGTGCACTGCAGTGCAGTGTACGGTACAGCATTCCAGACCAGGACAGGGAATGCCATGCCAGGCCAGGCCAGCTGCTCCTTCCCCACACCTACTGCATTGTGCAACTTGAAGACATAGTCAACCAAAGGCCTTTCTTTCTCCTTTTCTAGCACTTCAAAAATTCAACATGCTACCCTCTGGCTGCAGCTAATAAAGGCTCTTTCACCTGCACACAACTTTACCCAGCATTTCATCAGCAAGGCCTCATACTCTGCCTATATGCCTGGACAACTGGGGAAGCACCATCCACCCAATCTCAGAGCTTGACTCACCTCAAAATGGAAAAGCAACACCATTCAACCTATTTTATTATCTGGATGGCACACTCCTCACATAATACAGCTTAGTTATTCCCTTCTCTTAGTCTTCAATTGTGTTTTCCAAAACACCAATTTGAAGAATAAATGAATACATTGATAAAAGAAAATAAGCTTTTGCCCCTATTTTACTCACTTGAGCGAAAGGAGGGGGGGGGGGGTGTCGTGGAGACAAGATTTGTACATTTGAACCACTAATGCAAAAAAAGAATTCATCTGATTGTTCCTGCGTTTATTTGAAGTAAAAATGATATTTCAAAAGCAAAGGGAGGATATTTTGTCACCTAAATGGACTTTAGGAGCTTTGGCTGGATTTGAATCCCTGTACAGGGGTAGCCTGCCTGTTCCACCAGCAGCCCTAGACCGTGCCACCGAGCTCCAGCTCCTTGAGGGGATGTCTTTGTGCAAGAGACTCTATCGGCAAGATGATGGTCTTGGTGTCGTTGCTTAAGGCTTTCACTGCCCAAGGCACTTCATAGCCATGACATAGGGAAGATTTGACACTCTACAGACGCCAAAGCCAGTGTGGTCCAGTGGTACCTGTCATTCAGCCAGACAACCAGGGACTGAATCCTAGACTTGACAGAAGTGGAGGCAAGGCTTTGCTCCTATCTTAGCTTCTTGAACAAAAGGAGGGAGGGGCCAAGATTTGTAATTTTGGGCAAGTAATGCAAAAAAAATGTAATCAAATTGGTACTGTATTTGCGAAGTAAAAATAATATTTCTAAATGAAATGTTAGATATTTTACCACCTAAAGATACCGCAAGGGAATTGTTTGGATTCAAACCCCTATACAGGTATAGCTTTCTGCACCACAAGCATTATAACATGCCACAGAGCTAGAACTCCTTAACAGTTTTGTTTCTGCGCAAGACACACTATAAGCAATGTAAAGTCATTGGTGTCTGTGCTGATGGCTTCCACTGTACAGGACACTTCACAGCAATGATATAGGGAAGATCTGACGACCTACAAACATGGAAACCTGGGTGGTCCAGTGGGTAAGTTCCTGACTTTCAGCTTGGCGACCAGGGTTCTAATCCCGAATGCTACAGAAGTGAAGGTAAGGCTTTGCTCCTATTTTACCTACTTAGGAAAGAGGTGGGTCGGAGGGGAAAAGATTTCTAAATTTAGGCAACTAATGCAAAAACCTTTTTTTTACTCAAATTCTTACTGTATTTTTTAAATAAAAATCATATTTCTAAATGAAGAAAATCAAATGCTGGATAGTTTGCATCCTAAACAAAGGTGAAAAGTATTGGCTGGATTCGAACCCCTATCCAGAGGTAGCTTGTTGTACTAGAGGCGCAATACTTTGCCGCTGAGCTACAACTCCTTGTCAGGTTTTGCTTGCGCAGGAGACACTATCAGCAACATCAAGTCAGTGGTGTCTGTGCCAGTGGCTTCCACTGCACCAGGCACTTGACATCCATGATATAGGGAACATTTGAGAGAATTATAGACATGGCAACCAGCTTGGTCCAGTGGTTAAGTTACTGACTTCTATCCAGGCGACCAGGGTTCAAGTCCTAGTTGTGGAAGAAGTGAAGATAAAGCTTTGCACCTATTTTACCTACTTGAGCAAAAAGGTCGGAGGCTACAGGATTTGTAAATTTGGGCAACTAATGGCAAAACATTTTTTTACTCAAATTCTTACTGCATTTTTTATGTCAAAATAATATTTCTAAAGGAAGAAAATCAAATGCTGGATATTTCACCACCAAAAAGTACATCAAAGGAGTGGGCTGGATTCGAACCCCTGCACAGATGTCACCAGCTGCACTAAAGGCACTATACATTGACCCTGAGCTACAGACCCTCGGTAAATTTGGACTGCGCAAGAGACACTATCAGCAACATAAAGTCATTGGAGTCCTTGCTGATGGCTTCCACTGCACAGGACACTTCATCACTTCATGGCCATGATATAGGTACGATTTGACAAGCTAAAGACATGGAAGCCCGAGTGGTCCAGTGGGTAAGTTCCTCACTTCCGTCCAGATGTCCAGACGACCAGTGTTCGAATCCCGGACTCGGCACCAGGTGACTGATGGTGGCAAAGCAGAGGTAAGTCAAAGATAACTTCATTGGTAAGTAAAATGGCTGTCATGAGTCTGGGCTTAGGTGTGTGTGTGTGCGCGTATAGAGCAATGCTGGAGCTGTGCCTAGAGTGTGAATGCTGGTTTGCAGAATGCCTGGTAAGAGTGAGTCTCTGTGCAGAGAGAGCAAGGATAGGTCCACACTGTGTCAAAGGGTGAGAATAGAGGAAGCACAAGTGCTGGGGTGGAGCAAAAAGGGCAGAACAAGCGAGGGGGGTAGGCAGAGGACAGCAGGTGGCTGGAGAACCTGGAGGGACCTAGAGGAGAAAGGGGGTGATAGAGGGAGGAGGAAGAGAGAGCAAGAGTGGGTGTAGTCACACAGGAACAGCAGGGTCAAGGTGCAGGAGGAGGAGAGGTAGAGAAGGAAAGGCCAGAAATCAAGAGTTGGTGCAGGAGAGGGAGCCTAGTAGAGCGGAGCCAATGCTGGCCAACAAACAGAGCCCGGCACCTTGCACACAAATGGGCTGGTTACAAAGGAGGGTTTTTGGGGGCAGATCCTATTTTTTTGCCTACCCCCAACCCCACTCTTGAGGGTGGGAGGAGTCAAGGTAGTCAAATTTGGGGGAGCAGTGTTAAAAGGGGTGTCCGGTTGCATTATAAAAGGGGTTCTAGGAGGCACGGAATGATGCAGACTCTGTGTTTTGGGGGGTGCTACCCACATTCTTGTTTATTGCGGCCTTCCTTGGGGGTATCCCAAAAGCTTTGGGGTAATGGGGGAGAGGAGGAATTGGGGATCAGGTTGCTGACAGTTTCTATCACCAACCAAAAGGGTGACTTTCACAGGCCTACTGTGGTTATGGTATTGAGAGCGGAAACAAGGAACATGTGTTAGCATTTTTGTGGGCATGAGAGCCTCATGATTTCATTGCCCCATTGCAGGACATGTTATTAGGTCTCTTGGGATGCTTTTTCTAGGCCTCAGAACCCCAAAAGAGTGCCCGAAATTTTGGCTGGAAGGACGCTTCTCAGGGGTGTGCTATAGGTATTCTGGGAAGAGCCTCGCCAGCTGTGCACATTTATGCACCAAGCATGGCAAATCCTTCATCCTGCAAAGCATCATATCGCACATGGAAGATTTGAGATGGTGTAAGTGTATTCATTTTAGGGTGAATATCCTTTCATGCTTCTCCCACCTGAGGACTGTGGATCTCTTGTTCTTCTTTCACATGTCACTTCAAAGAGACAGATGACAAGATGACACCCTCACTTTATCTCTCAGCAAGCAACTATGTTTTGATACTTTTATCTTGCTGTTTCCCTTCCAAATCCCACCCTCCCTTTCACCACAAATACAGATCAGTCATTCCTCAATACTCATTCACTCAGTCATTCCAGTCCTCCACTCTACAGGCTCATAAAAAAGACAACGTGAACAAGAGGTAGTTCAGCAAGCAGATTTAAAGCCTCTCTGTGGCTTAATGTTCGTACTACTGCCCTATAGTAATGCTACATGGCAACTGCAGCATAATATTAGGACTTAGAAAGGGGCTGTCCTATGCAAATAATGTCCTCCCGTGCTTACTTTGCTGAGCTTCCGCTGCGATACTTCCTTCAACATATGGTGTTCAGATGATTTCTAAAGTTTCCAAACTGTCTTGGGCTAAGGATTTTTCACTCAAAGGCCTTCAACTAAGGACCCCACCCTGATTTAGCAGAGTCCAGAACTACATGCAGTAGTCCTCTATACAGAACCTGGGCGTTCGTGGGCGTTTGTGGGCTTACTGTAAAGACTGCAGACTAAGACTGGGCTCTTTAAAGTCCCAGTCCCAGTCCCAGTCCCAGTCCCAGAGCCATGGCATGGCACAGTAAGACAAAGCAGTGCACTGCAGTGCAGTGTACGGTACAGCATTCCAGACCAGGACAGGGAATGCCATGCCAGGCCAGGCCAGCTGCTCCTTCCCCACACCTACTGCATTGTGCAACTTGAAGACATAGTCAACCAAAGGCCTTTCTTTCTCCTTTTCTAGCACTTCAAAAATTCAACATGCTACCCTCTGGCTGCAGCTAATAAAGGCTCTTTCACCTGCACACAACTTTACCCAGCATTTCATCAGCAAGGCCTCATACTCTGCCTATATGCCTGGACAACTGGGGAAGCACCATCCACCCAATCTCAGAGCTTGACTCACCTCAAAATGGAAAAGCAACACCATTCAACCTATTTTATTATCTGGATGGCACACTCCTCACATAATACAGCTTAGTTATCCCCTTCTCTTAGTCTTCAATTGTGTTTTCCAAAACACCAATTTGAAGAATAAATGAATACATTGATAAAAGAAAATAAGCTTTTGCCCCTATTTTACTCACTTGAGCGAAAGGAGGGGGGGGGGGGGGTGTCGTGGAGACAAGATTTGTACATTTGAACCACTAATGCAAAAAAAGAATTCATCTGATTGTTCCTGCGTTTATTTGAAGTAAAAATGATATTTCAAAAGCAAAGGGAGGATATTTTGTCACCTAAATGGACTTTAGGAGCTTTGGCTGGATTTGAATCCCTGTACAGGGGTAGCCTGCCTGTTCCACCAGCAGCCCTAGACCGTGCCACCGAGCTCCAGCTCCTTGAGGGGATGTCTTTGTGCAAGAGACTCTATCGGCAAGATGATGGTCTTGGTGTCGTTGCTTAAGGCTTTCACTGCCCAAGGCACTTCATAGCCATGACATAGGGAAGATTTGACACTCTACAGACGCCAAAGCCAGTGTGGTCCAGTGGTACCTGTCATTCAGCCAGACAACCAGGGACTGAATCCTAGACTTGACAGAAGTGGAGGCAAGGCTTTGCTCCTATCTTAGCTTCTTGAACAAAAGGAGGGAGGGGCCAAGATTTGTAATTTTGGGCAAGTAATGCAAAAAAAATGTAATCAAATTGGTACTGTATTTGCGAAGTAAAAATAATATTTCTAAATGAAATGTTAGATATTTTACCACCTAAAGATACCGCAAGGGAATTGTTTGGATTCAAACCCCTATACAGGTATAGCTTTCTGCACCACAAGCATTATAACATGCCACAGAGCTAGAACTCCTTAACAGTTTTGTTTCTGCGCAAGACACACTATAAGCAATGTAAAGTCATTGGTGTCTGTGCTGATGGCTTCCACTGTACAGGACACTTCACAGCAATGATATAGGGAAGATCTGACGACCTACAAATATGGAAACCTGGGTGGTCCAGTGGGTAAGTTCCTGACTTTCAGTTTGGCGACCAGGGTTCTAATCCCGAATGCTACAGAAGTGAAGGTAAGGCTTTGCTCCTATTTTACCTACTTAGGAAAGAGGTGGGTCGGAGGGGAAAAGATTTCTAAATTTAGGCAACTAATGCAAAAACCTTTTTTTTACTCAAATTCTTACTGTATTTTTTAAATAAAAATCATATTTCTAAATGAAGAAAATCAAATGCTGGATAGTTTGCATCCTAAACAAAGGTGAAAAGTATTGGCTGGATTCGAACCCCTATCCAGAGGTAGCTTGTTGTACTAGAGGCGCAATACTTTGCCGCTGAGCTACAACTCCTTGTCAGGTTTTGCTTGCGCATGAGACACTATCAGCAACATCAAGTCAGTGGTGTCTGTGCCAGTGGCTTCCACTGCACCAGACACTTGACATCCATGATATAGGGAACATTTGAGAGAATTATAGACATGGCAACCAGCTTGGTCCAGTGGTTAAGTTACTGACTTCTATCCAGGCGACCAGGGTTCAAGTCCTAGTTGTGGAAGAAGTGAAGATAAAGCTTTGCACCTATTTTACCTACTTGAGCAAAAAGGTCGGAGGCTACAGGATTTGTAAATTTGGGCAACTAATGGCAAAACATTTTTTTACTCAAATTCTTACTGCATTTTTTATGTCAAAATAATATTTCTAAAGGAAGAAAATCAAATGCTGGATATTTCACCACCAAAAAGTACATCAAAGGAGTGGGCTGGATTCGAACCCCTGCACAGATGTCACCAGCTGCACTAAAGGCACTATACATTGACCCTGAGCTACAGACCCTCGGTAAATTTGGACTGCGCAAGAGACACTATCAGCAACATAAAGTCATTGGAGTCCTTGCTGATGGCTTCCACTGCACAGGACACTTCATCACTTCATGGCCATGATATAGGTACGATTTGACAAGCTAAAGACATGGAAGCCCGAGTGGTCCAGTGGGTAAGTTCCTCACTTCCGTCCAGATGTCCAGACGACCAGTGTTCGAATCCCGGACTCGGCACCAGGTGACTGATGGTGGCAAAGCAGAGGTAAGTCAAAGATGACTTCATTGGTAAGTAAAATGGCTGTCATGAGTCTGGGCTTACGTGTGTGTGTGCGCGTATAGAGCAATGCTGGAGCTGTGCCTAGAGTGTGAATGCTGGTTTGCAGAATGCCTGGTAAGAGTGAGTCTCTGTGCAGAGAGAGCAAGGATAGGTCCACACTGTGTCAAAGGGTGGGAATAGAGGAAGCACAAGTGCTGGGGTGGAGCAAAAAGGGCAGAACAAGCGAGGGGGGTAGGCAGAGGACAGCAGGTGGCTGGAGAACCTGGAGGGACCTAGAGGAGAAAGGGGGTGATAGAGGGAGGAGGAAGAGAGAGCAAGAGTGGGTGTAGTCACACAGGAACAGCAGGGTCAAGGTGCAGGAGGAGGAGAGGTAGAGAAGGAAAGGCCAGAAATCAAGAGTTGGTGCAGGAGAGGGAGCCTAGTAGAGCGGAGCCAATGCTGGCCAACAAACAGAGCCCGGCACCTTGCACACAAATGGGCTGGTTACAAAGGAGGGTTTTTGGGGGCAGATCCTATTTTTTTGCCTACCCCCAACCCCACTCTTGAGGGTGGGAGGAGTCAAGGTAGTCAAATTTGGGGGAGCAGTGTTAAAAGGGGTGTCCGGTTGCATTATAAAAGGGGTTCTAGGAGGCACGGAATGATGCAGACTCTGTGTTTTGGGGGGTGCTACCCACATTCTTGTTTATTGCGGCCTTCCTTGGGGGTATCCCAAAAGCTTTGGGGTAATGGGGGAGAGGAGGAATTGGGGATCAGGTTGCTGACAGTTTCTATCACCAACCAAAAGGGTGACTTTCACAGGCCTACTGTGGTTATGGTATTGAGAGCGGAAACAAGGAACATGTGTTAGCATTTTTGTGGGCATGAGAGCCTCATGATTTCATTGCCCCATTGCAGGACATGTTATTAGGTCTCTTGGGATGCTTTTTCTAGGCCTCAGAACCCCAAAAGAGTGCCCGAAATTTTGGCTGGAAGGACGCTTCTCAGGGGTGTGCTATAGGTATTCTGGGAAGAGCCTCGCCAGCTGTGCACATTTATGCACCAAGCATGGCAAATCCTTCATCCTGCAAAGCATCATATCGCACATGGAAGATTTGAGATGGTGTAAGTGTATTCATTTTAGGGTGAATATCCTTTCATGCTTCTCCCACCTGAGGACTGTGGATCTCTTGTTCTTCTTTCACATGTCACTTCAAAGAGACAGATGACAAGATGACACCCTCACTTTATCTCTCAGCAAGCAACTATGTTTTGATACTTTTATCTTGCTGTTTCCCTTCCAAATCCCACCCTCCCTTTCACCACAAATACAGATCAGTCATTCCTCAATACTCATTCACTCAGTCATTCCAGTCCTCCACTCTACAGGCTCATAAAAAAGACAACGTGAACAAGAGGTAGTTCAGCAAGCAGATTTAAAGCCTCTCTGTGGCTTAATGTTCGTACTACTGCCCTATAGTAATGCTACATGGCAACTGCAGCATAATATTAGGACTTAGAAAGGGGCTGTCCTATGCAAATAATGTCCTCCCGTGCTTACTTTGCTGAGCTTCCGCTGCGATACTTCCTTCAACATATGGTGTTCAGATGATTTCTAAAGTTTCCAAACTGTCTTGGGCTAAGGATTTTTCACTCAAAGGCCTTCAACTAAGGACCCCACCCTGATTTAGCAGAGTCCAGAACTACATGCAGTAGTCCTCTATACAGAACCTGGGCGTTCGTGGGCGTTTGTGGGCTTACTGTAAAGACTGCAGACTAAGACTGGGCTCTTTAAAGTCCCAGTCCCAGTCCCAGTCCCAGAGCCATGGCATGGCACAGTAAGACAAAGCAGTGCACTGCAGTGCAGTGTACGGTACAGCATTCCAGACCAGGACAGGGAATGCCATGCCAGGCCAGGCCAGCTGCTCCTTCCCCACACCTACTGCATTGTGCAACTTGAAGACATAGTCAACCAAAGGCCTTTCTTTCTCCTTTTCTAGCACTTCAAAAATTCAACATGCTACCCTCTGGCTGCAGCTAATAAAGGCTCTTTCACCTGCACACAACTTTACCCAGCATTTCATCAGCAAGGCCTCATACTCTGCCTATATGCCTGGACAACTGGGGAAGCACCATCCACCCAATCTCAGAGCTTGACTCACCTCAAAATGGAAAAGCAACACCATTCAACCTATTTTATTATCTGGATGGCACACTCCTCACATAATACAGCTTAGTTATCCCCTTCTCTTAGTCTTCAATTGTGTTTTCCAAAACACCAATTTGAAGAATAAATGAATACATTGATAAAAGAAAATAAGCTTTTGCCCCTATTTTACTCACTTGAGCGAAAGGAGGGGGGGGGGGGGTGTCGTGGAGACAAGATTTGTACATTTGAACCACTAATGCAAAAAAATAATTCATCTGATTGTTCCTGCGTTTATTTGAAGTAAAAATGATATTTCAAAAGCAAAGGGAGGATATTTTGTCACCTAAATGGACTTTAGGAGCTTTGGCTGGATTTGAATCCCTGTACAGGGGTAGCCTGCCTGTTCCACCAGCAGCCCTAGACCGTGCCACCGAGCTCCAGCTCCTTGAGGGGATGTCTTTGTGCAAGAGACTCTATCGGCAAGATGATGGTCTTGGTGTCGTTGCTTAAGGCTTTCACTGCCCAAGGCACTTCATAGCCATGACATAGGGAAGATTTGACACTCTACAGACGCCAAAGCCAGTGTGGTCCAGTGGTACCTGTCATTCAGCCAGACAACCAGGGACTGAATCCTAGACTTGACAGAAGTGGAGGCAAGGCTTTGCTCCTATCTTAGCTTCTTGAACAAAAGGAGGGAGGGGCCAAGATTTGTAATTTTGGGCAAGTAATGCAAAAAAAATGTAATCAAATTGGTACTGTATTTGCGAAGTAAAAATAATATTTCTAAATGAAATGTTAGATATTTTACCACCTAAAGATACCGCAAGGGAATTGTTTGGATTCAAACCCCTATACAGGTATAGCTTTCTGCACCACAAGCATTATAACATGCCACAGAGCTAGAACTCCTTAACAGTTTTGTTTCTGCGCAAGACACACTATAAGCAATGTAAAGTCATTGGTGTCTGTGCTGATGGCTTCCACTGTACAGGACACTTCACAGCAATGATATAGGGAAGATCTGACGACCTACAAACATGGAAACCTGGGTGGTCCAGTGGGTAAGTTCCTGACTTTCAGCTTGGCGACCAGGGTTCTAATCCCGAATGCTACAGAAGTGAAGGTAAGGCTTTGCTCCTATTTTACCTACTTAGGAAAGAGGTGGGTCGGAGGGGAAAAGATTTCTAAATTTAGGCAACTAATGCAAAAACCTTTTTTTTACTCAAATTCTTACTGTATTTTTAAAATAAAAATCATATTTCTAAATGAAGAAAATCAAATGCTGGATAGTTTGCATCCTAAACAAAGGTGAAAAGTATTGGCTGGATTCGAACCCCTATCCAGAGGTAGCTTGTTGTACTAGAGGCGCAATACTTTGCCACTGAGCTACAACTCCTTGTCAGGTTTTGCTTGCGCAGGAGACACTATCAGCAACATCAAGTCAGTGGTGTCTGTGCCAGTGGCTTCCACTGCACCAGACACTTGACATCCATGATATAGGGAACATTTGAGAGAATTATAGACATGGCAACCAGCTTGGTCCAGTGGTTAAGTTACTGACTTCTATCCAGGCGACCAGGGTTCAAGTCCTAGTTGTGGAAGAAGTGAAGATAAAGCTTTGCACCTACTTGAGCAAAAAGGTCGGAGGCTACAGGATTTGTAAATTTGGGCAACTAATGGCAAAACATTTTTTTACTCAAATTCTTACTGCATTTTTTATGTCAAAATAATATTTCTAAAGGAAGAAAATCAAATGCTGGATATTTCACCACCAAAAAGTACATCAAAGGAGTGGGCTGGATTCGAACCCCTGCACAGATGTCACCAGCTGCACTAAAGGCACTATACATTGACCCTGAGCTACAGACCCTCTGTAAATTTGGACTGCGCAAGAGACACTATCAGCAACATAAAGTCATTGGAGTCCTTGCTGATGGCTTCCACTGCACAGGACACTTCATCACTTCATGGCCATGATATAGGTACGATTTGACAAGCTAAAGACATGGAAGCCCGAGTGGTCCAGTGGGTAAGTTCCTGACTTCCGTCCAGATGTCCAGACGACCAGTGTTCGAATCCCGGACTCGGCACCAGGTGACTGATGGTGGCAAAGCAGAGGTAAGTCAAAGATGACTTCATTGGTAAGTAAAATGGCTGTCATGAGTCTGGGCTTACGTGTGTGTGTGTGCGCGTATAGAGCAATGCTGGAGCTGTGCCTAGAGTGTGAATGCTGGTTTGCAGAATGCCTGGTAAGAGTGAGTCTCTGTGCAGAGAGAGCAAGGATAGGTCCACACTGTGTCAAAGGGTGGGAATAGAGGAAGCACAAGTGCTGGGGTGGAGCAAAAAGGGCAGAACAAGCGAGGGGGGTAGGCAGAGGACAGCAGGTGGCTGGAGAACCTGGAGGGACCTAGAGGAGAAAGGGGGTGATAGAGGGAGGAGGAAGAGAGAGCAAGAGTGGGTGTAGTCACACAGGAACAGCAGGGTCAAGGTGCAGGAGGAGGAGAGGTAGAGAAGGAAAGGCCAGAAATCAAGAGTTGGTGCAGGAGAGGGAGCCTAGTAGAGCGGAGCCAATGCTGGCCAACAAACAGAGCCCGGCACCTTGCACACAAATGGGCTGGTTACAAAGGAGGGTTTTTGGGGGCAGATCCTATTTTTTTGCCTACCCCCAACCCCACTCTTGAGGGTGGGAGGAGTCAAGGTAGTCAAATTTGGGGGAGCAGTGTTAAAAGGGGTGTCCGGTTGCATTATAAAAGGGGTTCTAGGAGGCACGGAATGATGCAGACTCTGTGTTTTGGGGGGTGCTACCCACATTCTTGTTTATTGCGGCCTTCCTTGGGGGTATCCCAAAAGCTTTGGGGTAATGGGGGAGAGGAGGAATTGGGGATCAGGTTGCTGACAGTTTCTATCACCAACCAAAAGGGTGACTTTCACAGGCCTACTGTGGTTATGGTATTGAGAGCGGAAACAAGGAACATGTGTTAGCATTTTTGTGGGCATGAGAGCCTCATGATTTCATTGCCCCATTGCAGGACATGTTATTAGGTCTCTTGGGATGCTTTTTCTAGGCCTCAGAACCCCAAAAGAGTGCCCGAAATTTTGGCTGGAAGGAAGCTTCTCAGGGGTGTGCTATAGGTATTCTGGGAAGAGCCTCGCCAGCTGTGCACATTTATGCACCAAGCATGGCAAATCCTTCATCCTGCAAAGCATCATATCGCACATGGAAGATTTGAGATGGTGTAAGTGTATTCATTTTAGGGTGAATATCCTTTCATGCTTCTCCCACCTGAGGACTGTGGATCTCTTGTTCTTCTTTCACATGTCACTTCAAAGAGACAGATGACAAGATGACACCCTCACTTTATCTCTCAGCAAGCAACTATGTTTTGATACTTTTATCTTGCTGTTTCCCTTCCAAATCCCACCCTCCCTTTCACCACAAATACAGATCAGTCATTCCTCAATACTCATTCACTCAGTCATTCCAGTCCTCCACTCTACAGGCTCATAAAAAAGACAACGTGAACAAGAGGTAGTTCAGCAAGCAGATTTAAAGCCTCTCTGTGTCTTAATGTTCGTACTACTGCCCTCTAGTAATGCTACATGGCAACTGCAGCATAATATTAGGACTTAGAAAGGGGCTGTCCTATGCAAATAATGTCCTCCCGTGCTTACTTTGCTGAGCTTCCGCTGCGATACTTCCTTCAACATATGGTGTTCAGATGATTTCTAAAGTTTCCAAACTGTCTTGGGCTAAGGATTTTTCACTCAAAGGCCTTCAACTAAGGACCCCACCCTGATTTAGCAGAGTCCAGAACTACATGCAGTAGTCCTCTATACAGAACCTGGGCGTTCGTGGGCGTTTGTGGGCTTACTGTAAAGACTGCAGACTAAGACTGGGCTCTTTAAAGTCCCAGTCCCAGTCCCAGTCCCAGTCCCAGAGCCATGGCATGGCACAGTAAGACAAAGCAGTGCACTGCAGTGCAGTGTACGGTACAGCATTCCAGACCAGGACAGGGAATGCCATGCCAGGCCAGGCCAGCTGCTCCTTCCCCACACCTACTGCATTGTGCAACTTGAAGACATAGTCAACCAAAGGCCTTTCTTTCTCCTTTTCTAGCACTTCAAAAATTCAACATGCTACCCTCTGGCTGCAGCTAATAAAGGCTCTTTCACCTGCACACAACTTTACCCAGCATTTCATCAGCAAGGCCTCATACTCTGCCTATATGCCTGGACAACTGGGGAAGCACCATCCACCCAATCTCAGAGCTTGACTCACCTCAAAATGGAAAAGCAACACCATTCAACCTATTTTATTATCTGGATGGCACACTCCTCACATAATACAGCTTAGTTATCCCCTTCTCTTAGTCTTCAATTGTGTTTTCCAAAACACCAATTTGAAGAATAAATGAATACATTGATAAAAGAAAATAAGCTTTTGCCCCTATTTTACTCACTTGAGCGAAAGGAGGGGGGGGCATTGTCGTGGAGACAAGATTTGTACATTTGAACCACTAATGCAAAAAAAGAATTCATCTGATTGTTCCTGCGTTTATTTGAAGTAAAAATGATATTTCAAAAGCAAAGGGAGGATATTTTGTCACCTAAATGGACTTTAGGAGCTTTGGCTGGATTTGAATCCCTGTACAGGGGTAGCCTGCCTGTTCCACCAGCAGCCCTAGACCGTGCCACCGAGCTCCAGCTGCTTGAGGGGAAGTCTTTGTGCAAGAGACTCTATCGGCAAGATGATGGTCTTGGTGTCGTTGCTTAAGGCTTTCACTGCCCAAGGCACTTCATAGCCATGACATAGGGAAGATTTGACACTCTACAGACGCCAAAGCCAGTGTGGTCCAGTGGTACCTGTCATTCAGCCAGACAACCAGGGACTGAATCCTAGACTTGACAGAAGTGGAGGCAAGGCTTTGCTCCTATCTTAGCTTCTTGAACAAAAGGAGGGAGGGGCCAAGATTTGTAATTTTGGGCAACTAATGCAAAAAAAATGTAATCAAATTGGTACTGTATTTGCGAAGTAAAAATAATATTTCTAAATGAAATGTTAGATATTTTACCACCTAAAGATACCGCAAGGGAATTGTTTGGATTCAAACCCCTATACAGGTATAGCTTTCTGCACCACAAGCATTATAACATGCCACAGAGCTAGAACTCCTTAACAGTTTTGTTTCTGCGCAAGACACACTATAAGCAATGTAAAGTCATTGGTGTCTGTGCTGATGGCTTCCACTGTACAGGACACTTCACAGCAATGATATAGGGAAGATCTGACGACCTACAAATATGGAAACCTGGGTGGTCCAGTGGGTAAGTTCCTGACTTTCAGTTTGGCGACCAGGGTTCTAATCCCGAATGCTACAGAAGTGAAGGTAAGGCTTTGCTCCTATTTTACCTACTTAGGAAAGAGGTGGGTCGGAGGGGAAAAGATTTCTAAATTTAGGCAACTAATGCAAAAACCTTTTTTTTACTCAAATTCTTACTGTATTTTTTAAATAAAAATCATATTTCTAAATGAAGAAAATCAAATGCTGGATAGTTTGCATCCTAAACAAAGGTGAAAAGTATTGGCTGGATTCGAACCCCTATCCAGAGGTAGCTTGTTGTACTAGAGGCGCAATACTTTGCCGCTGAGCTACAACTCCTTGTCAGGTTTTGCTTGCGCAGGAGACACTATCAGCAACATCAAGTCAGTGGTGTCTGTGCCAGTGGCTTCCACTGCACCAGACACTTGACATCCATGATATAGGGAACATTTGAGAGAATTATAGACATGGCAACCAGCTTGGTCCAGTGGTTACGTTACTGACTTCTATCCAGGCGACCAGGGTTCAAGTCCTAGTTGTGGAAGAAGTGAAGATAAAGCTTTGCACCTATTTTACCTACTTGAGCAAAAAGGTCGGAGGCTACAGGATTTGTAAATTTGGGCAACTAATGGCAAAACATTTTTTTACTCAAATTCTTACTGCATTTTTTATGTCAAAATAATATTTCTAAAGGAAGAAAATCAAATGCTGGATATTTCACCACCAAAAAGTACATCAAAGGAGTGGGCTGGATTCGAACCCCTGCACAGATGTCACCAGCTGCACTAAAGGCACTATACATTGACCCTGAGCTACAGACCCTCTGTAAATTTGGACTGCGCAAGAGACACTATCAGCAACATAAAGTCATTGGAGTCCTTGCTGATGGCTTCCACTGCACAGGACACTTCATCACTTCATGGCCATGATATAGGTACGATTTGACAAGCTAAAGACATGGAAGCCCGAGTGGTCCAGTGGGTAAGTTCCTGACTTCCGTCCAGATGTCCAGACGACCAGTGTTCGAATCCCGGACTCGGCACCAGGTGACTGATGGTGGCAAAGCAGAGGTAAGTCAAAGATGACTTCATTGGTAAGTAAAATGGCTGTCATGAGTCTGGGCTTAGGTGTGTGTGTGCGCGTATAGAGCAATGCTGGAGCTGTGCCTAGAGTGTGAATGCTGGTTTGCAGAATGCCTGGTAAGAGTGAGTCTCTGTGCAGAGAGAGCAAGGATAGGTCCACACTGTGTCAAAGGGTGGGAATATAGGAAGCACAAGTGCTGGGGTGGAGCAAAAAGGGCAGAACAAGCGAGGGGGGTAGGCAGAGGACAGCAGGTGGCTGGAGAACCTGGAGGGACCTAGAGGAGAAAGGGGGTGATAGAGGGAGGAGGAAGAGAGAGCAAGAGTGGGTGTAGTCACACAGGAACAGCAGGGTCAAGGTGCAGGAGGAGGAGAGGTAGAGAAGGAAAGGCCAGAAATCAAGAGTTGGTGCAGGAGAGGGAGCCTAGTAGAGCGGAGCCAATGCTGGCCAACAAACAGAGCCCGGCACCTTGCACACAAATGGGCTGGTTACAAAGGAGGGTTTTTGGGGGCAGATCCTATTTTTTTGCCTACCCCCAACCCCACTCTTGAGGGTGGGAGGAGTCAAGGTAGTCAAATTTGGGGGAGCAGTGTTAAAAGGGGTGTCCGGTTGCATTATAAAAGGGGTTCTAGGAGGCACGGAATGATGCAGACTCTGTGTTTTGGGGGGTGCTACCCACATTCTTGTTTATTGCGGCCTTCCTTGGGGGTATCCCAAAAGCTTTGGGGTAATGGGGGAGAGGAGGAATTGGGGATCAGGTTGCTGACAGTTTCTATCACCAACCAAAAGGGTGACTTTCACAGGCCTACTGTGGTTATGGTATTGAGAGCGGAAACAAGGAACATGTGTTAGCATTTTTGTGGGCATGAGAGCCTCATGATTTCATTGCCCCATTGCAGGACATGTTATTAGGTCTCTTGGGATGCTTTTTCTAGGCCTCAGAACCCCAAAAGAGTGCCCGAAATTTTGGCTGGAAGGACGCTTCTCAGGGGTGTGCTATAGGTATTCTGGGAAGAGCCTCGCCAGCTGTGCACATTTATGCACCAAGCATGGCAAATCCTTCATCCTGCAAAGCATCATATCGCACATGGAAGATTTGAGATGGTGTAAGTGTATTCATTTTAGGGTGAATATCCTTTCATGCTTCTCCCACCTGAGGACTGTGGATCTCTTGTTCTTCTTTCACATGTCACTTCAAAGAGACAGATGACAAGATGACACCCTCACTTTATCTCTCAGCAAGCAACTATGTTTTGATACTTTTATCTTGCTGTTTCCCTTCCAAATCCCACCCTCTCTTTCACCACAAATACAGATCAGTCATTCCTCAATACTCATTCACTCAGTCATTCCAGTCCTCCACTCTACAGGCTCATAAAAAAGACAACATGAACAAGAGGTAGTTCAGCAAGCAGATTTAAAGCCTCTCTGTGGCTTAATGTTCGTACTACTGCCCTATAGTAATGCTACATGGCAACTGCAGCATAATATTAGGACTTAGAAAGGGGCTGTCCTATGCAAATAATGTCCTCCCGTGCTTACTTTGCTGAGCTTCCGCTGCGATACTTCCTTCAACATATGGTGTTCAGATGATTTCTAAAGTTTCCAAACTGTCTTGGGCTAAGGATTTTTCACTCAAAGGCCTTCAACTAAGGACCCCACCCTGATTTAGCAGAGTCCAGAACTACATGCAGTAGTCCTCTATACAGAACCTGGGCGTTCGTGGGCGTTTGTGGGCTTACTGTAAAGACTGCAGACTAAGACTGGGCTCTTTAAAGTCCCAGTCCCAGTCCCAGAGCCATGGCATGGCACAGTAAGACAAAGCAGTGCACTGCAGTGCAGTGTACGGTACAGCATTCCAGACCAGGACAGGGAATGCCATGCCAGGCCAGGCCAGCTGCTCCTTCCCCACACCTACTGCATTGTGCAACTTGAAGACATAGTCAACCAAAGGCCTTTCTTTCTCCTTTTCTAGCACTTCAAAAATTCAACATGCTACCCTCTGGCTGCAGCTAATAAAGGCTCTTTCACCTGCACACAACTTTACCCAGCATTTCATCAGCAAGGCCTCATACTCTGCCTATATGCCTGGACAACTGGGGAAGCACCATCCACCCAATCTCAGAGCTTGACTCACCTCAAAATGGAAAAGCAACACCATTCAACCTATTTTATTATCTGGATGGCACACTCCTCACATAATACAGCTTAGTTATCCCCTTCTCTTAGTCTTCAATTGTGTTTTCCAAAACACCAATTTGAAGAATACATGAATACATTGATTAAAGAAAATAAGCTTTTGCCCCTATTTTACTCACTTGAGCGAAAGGAGGGGGGGGGGGGGGGGGTGTCGTGGAGACAAGATTTGTACATTTGAACCACTAATGCAAAAAAAGAATTCATCTGATTGTTCCTGCGTTTATTTGAAGTAAAAATGATATTTCAAAAGCAAAGGGAGGATATTTTGTCACCTAAATGGACTTTAGGAGCTTTGGCTGGATTTGAATCCCTGTACAGGGGTAGCCTGCCTGTTCCACCAGCAGCCCTAGACCGTGCCACCGAGCTCCAGCTCCTTGAGGGGATGTCTTTGTGCAAGAGACTCTATCGGCAAGATGATGGTCTTGGTGTCGTTGCTTAAGGCTTTCACTGCCCAAGGCACTTCATAGCCATGACATAGGGAAGATTTGACACTCTACAGACGCCAAAGCCAGTGTGGTCCAGTGGTACCTGTCATTCAGCCAGACAACCAGGGACTGAATCCTAGACTTGACAGAAGTGGAGGCAAGGCTTTGCTCCTATCTTAGCTTCTTGAACAAAAGGAGGGAGGGGCCAAGATTTGTAATTTTGGGCAACTAATGCAAAAAAAATGTAATCAAATTGGTACTGTATTTGCGAAGTAAAAATAATATTTCTAAATGAAATGTTAGATATTTTACCACCTAAAGATACCGCAAGGGAATTGTTTGGATTCAAACCCCTATACAGGTATAGCTTTCTGCACCACAAGCATTATAACATGCCACAGAGCTAGAACTCCTTAACAGTTTTGTTTCTGCGCAAGACACACTATAAGCAATGTAAAGTCATTGGTGTCTGTGCTGATGGCTTCCACTGTACAGGACACTTCACAGCAATGATATAGGGAAGATCTGACGACCTACAAATATGGAAACCTGGGTGGTCCAGTGGGTAAGTTCCTGACTTTCAGTTTGGCGACCAGGGTTCTAATCCCGAATGCTACAGAAGTGAAGGTAAGGCTTTGCTCCTATTTTACCTACTTAGGAAAGAGGTGGGTCGGAGGGGAAAAGATTTCTAAATTTAGGCAACTAATGCAAAAACCTTTTTTTTACTCAAATTCTTACTGTATTTTTTAAATAAAAATCATATTTCTAAATGAAGAAAATCAAATGCTGGATAGTTTGCATCCTAAACAAAGGTGAAAAGTATTGGCTGGATTCGAACCCCTATCCAGAGGTAGCTTGTTGTACTAGAGGCGCAATACTTTGCCGCTGAGCTACAACTCCTTGTCAGGTTTTGCTTGCGCAGGAGACACTATCAGCAACATCAAGTCAGTGGTGTCTGTGCCAGTGGCTTCCACTGCACCAGGCACTTGACATCCATGATATAGGGAACATTTGAGAGAATTATAGACATGGCAACCAGCTTGGTCCAGTGGTTAAGTTACTGACTTCTATCCAGGCGACCAGGGTTCAAGTCCTAGTTGTGGAAGAAGTGAAGATAAAGCTTTGCACCTATTTTACCTACTTGAGCAAAAAGGTCGGAGGCTACAGGATTTGTAAATTTGGGCAACTAATGGCAAAACATTTTTTTACTCAAATTCTTACTGCATTTTTTATGTCAAAATAATATTTCTAAAGGAAGAAAATCAAATGCTGGATATTTCACCACCAAAAAGTACATCAAAGGAGTGGGCTGGATTCGAACCCCTGCACAGATGTCACCAGCTGCACTAAAGGCACTATACATTGACCCTGAGCTACAGACCCTCTGTAAATTTGGACTGCGCAAGAGACACTATCAGCAACATAAAGTCATTGGAGTCCTTGCTGATGGCTTCCACTGCACAGGACACTTCATCACTTCATGGCCATGATATAGGTACGATTTGACAAGCTAAAGACATGGAAGCCCGAGTGGTCCAGTGGGTAAGTTCCTGACTTCCGTCCAGATGTCCAGACGACCAGTGTTCGAATCCCGGACTCGGCACCAGGTGACTGATGGTGGCAAAGCAGAGGTAAGTCAAAGATGACTTCATTGGTAAGTAAAATGGCTGTCATGAGTCTGGGCTTACGTGTGTGTGTGTGCGCGTATAGAGCAATGCTGGAGCTGTGCCTAGAGTGTGAATGCTGGTTTGCAGAATGCCTGGTAAGAGTGAGTCTCTGTGCAGAGAGAGCAAGGATAGGTCCACACTGTGTCAAAGGGTGGGAATAGAGGAAGCACAAGTGCTGGGGTGGAGCAAAAAGGGCAGAACAAGCGAGGGGGGTAGGCAGAGGACAGCAGGTGGCTGGAGAACCTGGAGGGACCTAGAGGAGAAAGGGGGTGATAGAGGGAGGAGGAAGAGAGAGCAAGAGTGGGTGTAGTCACACAGGAACAGCAGGGTCAAGGTGCAGGAGGAGGAGAGGTAGAGAAGGAAAGGCCAGAAATCAAGAGTTGGTGCAGGAGAGGGAGCCTAGTAGAGCGGAGCCAATGCTGGCCAACAAACAGAGCCCGGCACCTTGCACACAAATGGGCTGGTTACAAAGGAGGGTTTTTGGGGGCAGATCCTATTTTTTTGCCTACCCCCAACCCCACTCTTGAGGGTGGGAGGAGTCAAGGTAGTCAAATTTGGGGGAGCAGTGTTAAAAGGGGTGTCCGGTTGCATTATAAAAGGGGTTCTAGGAGGCACGGAATGATGCAGACTCTGTGTTTTGGGGGGTGCTACCCACATTCTTGTTTATTGCGGCCTTCCTTGGGGGTATCCCAAAAGCTTTGGGGTAATGGGGGAGAGGAGGAATTGGGGATCAGGTTGCTGACAGTTTCTATCACCAACCAAAAGGGTGACTTTCACAGGCCTACTGTGGTTATGGTATTGAGAGCGGAAACAAGGAACATGTGTTAGCATTTTTGTGGGCATGAGAGCCTCATGATTTCATTGCCCCATTGCAGGACATGTTATTAGGTCTCTTGGGATGCTTTTTCTAGGCCTCAGAACCCCAAAAGAGTGCCCGAAATTTTGGCTGGAAGGACGCTTCTCAGGGGTGTGCTATAGGTATTCTGGGAAGAGCCTCGCCAGCTGTGCACATTTATGCACCAAGCATGGCAAATCCTTCATCCTGCAAAGCATCATATCGCACATGGAAGATTTGAGATGGTGTAAGTGTATTCATTTTAGGGTGAATATCCTTTCATGCTTCTCCCACCTGAGGACTGTGGATCTCTTGTTCTTCTTTCACATGTCACTTCAAAGAGACAGATGACAAGATGACACCCTCACTTTATCTCTCAGCAAGCAACTATGTTTTGATACTTTTATCTTGCTGTTTCCCTTCCAAATCCCACCCTCCCTTTCACCACAAATACAGATCAGTCATTCCTCAATACTCATTCACTCAGTCATTCCAGTCCTCCACTCTACAGGCTCATAAAAAAGACAACATGAACAAGAGGTAGTTCAGCAAGCAGATTTAAAGCCTCTCTGTGGCTTAATGTTCGTACTACTGCCCTATAGTAATGCTACATGGCAACTGCAGCATAATATTAGGACTTAGAAAGGGGCTGTCCTATGCAAATAATGTCCTCCCGTGCTTACTTTGCTGAGCTTCCGCTGCGATACTTCCTTCAACATATGGTGTTCAGATGATTTCTAAAGTTTCCAAACTGTCTTGGGCTAAGGATTTTTCACTCAAAGGCCTTCAACTAAGGACCCCACCCTGATTTAGCAGAGTCCAGAACTACATGCAGTAGTCCTCTATACAGAACCTGGGCGTTCGTGGGCGTTTGTGGGCTTACTGTAAAGACTGCAGACTAAGACTGGGCTCTTTAAAGTCCCAGTCCCAGTCCCAGTCCCAGTCCCAGAGCCATGGCATGGCACAGTAAGACAAAGCAGTGCACTGCAGTGCAGTGTACGGTACAGCATTCCAGACCAGGACAGGGAATGCCATGCCAGGCCAGGCCAGCTGCTCCTTCCCCACACCTACTGCATTGTGCAACTTGAAGACATAGTCAACCAAAGGCCTTTCTTTCTCCTTTTCTAGCACTTCAAAAATTCAACATGCTACCCTCTGGCTGCAGCTAATAAAGGCTCTTTCACCTGCACACAACTTTACCCAGCATTTCATCAGCAAGGCCTCATACTCTGCCTATATGCCTGGACAACTGGGGAAGCACCATCCACCCAATCTCAGAGCTTGACTCACCTCAAAATGGAAAAGCAACACCATTCAACCTATTTTATTATCTGGATGGCACACTCCTCACATAATACAGCTTAGTTATCCCCTTCTCTTAGTCTTCAATTGTGTTTTCCAAAACACCAATTTGAAGAATAAATGAATACATTGATAAAAGAAAATAAGCTTTTGCCCCTATTTTACTCACTTGAGCGAAAGGAGGGGGGGGGGGGTGTCGTGGAGACAAGATTTGTACATTTGAACCACTAATGCAAAAAAATAATTCATCTGATTGTTCCTGCGTTTATTTGAAGTAAAAATGATATTTCAAAAGCAAAGGGAGGATATTTTGTCACCTAAATGGACTTTAGGAGCTTTGGCTGGATTTGAATCCCTGTACAGGGGTAGCCTGCCTGTTCCACCAGCAGCCCTAGACCGTGCCACCGAGCTCCAGCTCCTTGAGGGGATGTCTTTGTGCAAGAGACTCTATCGGCAAGATGATGGTCTTGGTGTCGTTGCTTAAGGCTTTCACTGCCCAAGGCACTTCATAGCCATGACATAGGGAAGATTTGACACTCTACAGACGCCAAAGCCAGTGTGGTCCAGTGGTACCTGTCATTCAGCCAGACAACCAGGGACTGAATCCTAGACTTGACAGAAGTGGAGGCAAGGCTTTGCTCCTATCTTAGCTTCTTGAACAAAAGGAGGGAGGGGCCAAGATTTGTAATTTTGGGCAAGTAATGCAAAAAAAATGTAATCAAATTGGTACTGTATTTGCGAAGTAAAAATAATATTTCTAAATGAAATGTTAGATATTTTACCACCTAAAGATACCGCAAGGGAATTGTTTGGATTCAAACCCCTATACAGGTATAGCTTTCTGCACCACAAGCATTATAACATGCCACAGAGCTAGAACTCCTTAACAGTTTTGTTTCTGCGCAAGACACACTATAAGCAATGTAAAGTCATTGGTGTCTGTGCTGATGGCTTCCACTGTACAGGACACTTCACAGCAATGATATAGGGAAGATCTGACGACCTACAAACATGGAAACCTGGGTGGTCCAGTGGGTAAGTTCCTGACTTTCAGCTTGGCGACCAGGGTTCTAATCCCGAATGCTACAGAAGTGAAGGTAAGGCTTTGCTCCTATTTTACCTACTTAGGAAAGAGGTGGGTCGGAGGGGAAAAGATTTCTAAATTTAGGCAACTAATGCAAAAACCTTTTTTTTACTCAAATTCTTACTGTATTTTTTAAATAAAAATCATATTTCTAAATGAAGAAAATCAAATGCTGGATAGTTTGCATCCTAAACAAAGGTGAAAAGTATTGGCTGGATTCGAACCCCTATCCAGAGGTAGCTTGTTGTACTAGAGGCGCAATACTTTGCCACTGAGCTACAACTCCTTGTCAGGTTTTGCTTGCGCAGGAGACACTATCAGCAACATCAAGTCAGTGGTGTCTGTGCCAGTGGCTTCCACTGCACCAGACACTTGACATCCATGATATAGGGAACATTTGAGAGAATTATAGACATGGCAACCAGCTTGGTCCAGTGGTTAAGTTACTGACTTCTATCCAGGCGACCAGGGTTCAAGTCCTAGTTGTGGAAGAAGTGAAGATAAAGCTTTGCACCTACTTGAGCAAAAAGGTCGGAGGCTACAGGATTTGTAAATTTGGGCAACTAATGGCAAAACATTTTTTTACTCAAATTCTTACTGCATTTTTTATGTCAAAATAATATTTCTAAAGGAAGAAAATCAAATGCTGGATATTTCACCACCAAAAAGTACATCAAAGGAGTGGGCTGGATTCGAACCCCTGCACAGATGTCACCAGCTGCACTAAAGGCACTATACATTGACCCTGAGCTACAGACCCTCTGTAAATTTGGACTGCGCAAGAGACACTATCAGCAACATAAAGTCATTGGAGTCCTTGTTGATGGCTTCCACTGCACAGGACACTTCATCACTTCATGGCCATGATATAGGTACGATTTGACAAGCTAAAGACATGGAAGCCCGAGTGGTCCAGTGGGTAAGTTCCTGACTTCCGTCCAGATGTCCAGACGACCAGTGTTCGAATCCCGGACTCGGCACCAGGTGACTGATGGTGGCAAAGCAGAGGTAAGTCAAAGATGACTTCATTGGTAAGTAAAATGGCTGTCATGAGTCTGGGCTTACGTGTGTGTGTGTGCGCGTATAGAGCAATGCTGGAGCTGTGCCTAGAGTGTGAATGCTGGTTTGCAGAATGCCTGGTAAGAGTGAGTCTCTGTGCAGAGAGAGCAAGGATAGGTCCACACTGTGTCAAAGGGTGGGAATAGAGGAAGCACAAGTGCTGGGGTGGAGCAAAAAGGGCAGAACAAGCGAGGGGGGTAGGCAGAGGACAGCAGGTGGCTGGAGAACCTGGAGGGACCTAGAGGAGAAAGGGGGTGATAGAGGGAGGAGGAAGAGAGAGCAAGAGTGGGTGTAGTCACACAGGAACAGCAGGGTCAAGGTGCAGGAGGAGGAGAGGTAGAGAAGGAAAGGCCAGAAATCAAGAGTTGGTGCAGGAGAGGGAGCCTAGTAGAGCGGAGCCAATGCTGGCCAACAAACAGAGCCCGGCACCTTGCACACAAATGGGCTGGTTACAAAGGAGGGTTTTTGGGGGCAGATCCTATTTTTTTGCCTACCCCCAACCCCACTCTTGAGGGTGGGAGGAGTCAAGGTAGTCAAATTTGGGGGAGCAGTGTTAAAAGGGGTGTCCGGTTGCATTATAAAAGGGGTTCTAGGAGGCACGGAATGATGCAGACTCTGTGTTTTGGGGGGTGCTACCCACATTCTTGTTTATTGCGGCCTTCCTTGGGGGTATCCCAAAAGCTTTGGGGTAATGGGGGAGAGGAGGAATTGGGGATCAGGTTGCTGACAGTTTCTATCACCAACCAAAAGGGTGACTTTCACAGGCCTACTGTGGTTATGGTATTGAGAGCGGAAACAAGGAACATGTGTTAGCATTTTTGTGGGCATGAGAGCCTCATGATTTCATTGCCCCATTGCAGGACATGTTATTAGGTCTCTTGGGATGCTTTTTCTAGGCCTCAGAACCCCAAAAGAGTGCCCGAAATTTTGGCTGGAAGGAAGCTTCTCAGGGGTGTGCTATAGGTATTCTGGGAAGAGCCTCGCCAGCTGTGCACATTTATGCACCAAGCATGGCAAATCCTTCATCCTGCAAAGCATCATATCGCACATGGAAGATTTGAGATGGTGTAAGTGTATTCATTTTAGGGTGAATATCCTTTCATGCTTCTCCCACCTGAGGACTGTGGATCTCTTGTTCTTCTTTCACATGTCACTTCAAAGAGACAGATGACAAGATGACACCCTCACTTTATCTCTCAGCAAGCAACTATGTTTTGATACTTTTATCTTGCTGTTTCCCTTCCAAATCCCACCCTCCCTTTCACCACAAATACAGATCAGTCATTCCTCAATACTCATTCACTCAGTCATTCCAGTCCTCCACTCTACAGGCTCATAAAAAAGACAACGTGAACAAGAGGTAGTTCAGCAAGCAGATTTAAAGCCTCTCTGTGTCTTAATGTTCGTACTACTGCCCTCTAGTAATGCTACATGGCAACTGCAGCATAATATTAGGACTTAGAAAGGGGCTGTCCTATGCAAATAATGTCCTCCCGTGCTTACTTTGCTGAGCTTCCGCTGCGATACTTCCTTCAACATATGGTGTTCAGATGATTTCTAAAGTTTCCAAACTGTCTTGGGCTAAGGATTTTTCACTCAAAGGCCTTCAACTAAGGACCCCACCCTGATTTAGCAGAGTCCAGAACTACATGCAGTAGTCCTCTATACAGAACCTGGGCGTTCGTGGGCGTTTGTGGGCTTACTGTAAAGACTGCAGACTAAGACTGGGCTCTTTAAAGTCCCAGTCCCAGTCCCAGTCCCAGTCCCAGAGCCATGGCATGGCACAGTAAGACAAAGCAGTGCACTGCAGTGCAGTGTACGGTACAGCATTCCAGACCAGGACAGGGAATGCCATGCCAGGCCAGGCCAGCTGCTCCTTCCCCACACCTACTGCATTGTGCAACTTGAAGACATAGTCAACCAAAGGCCTTTCTTTCTCCTTTTCTAGCACTTCAAAAATTCAACATGCTACCCTCTGGCTGCAGCTAATAAAGGCTCTTTCACCTGCACACAACTTTACCCAGCATTTCATCAGCAAGGCCTCATACTCTGCCTATATGCCTGGACAACTGGGGAAGCACCATCCACCCAATCTCAGAGCTTGACTCACCTCAAAATGGAAAAGCAACACCATTCAACCTATTTTATTATCTGGATGGCACACTCCTCACATAATACAGCTTAGTTATCCCCTTCTCTTAGTCTTCAATTGTGTTTTCCAAAACACCAATTTGAAGAATAAATGAATACATTGATAAAAGAAAATAAGCTTTTGCCCCTATTTTACTCACTTGAGCGAAAGGAGGGGGGGGGGGGTGTCGTGGAGACAAGATTTGTACATTTGAACCACTAATGCAAAAAAAGAATTCATCTGATTGTTCCTGCGTTTATTTGAAGTAAAAATGATATTTCAAAAGCAAAGGGAGGATATTTTGTCACCTAAATGGACTTTAGGAGCTTTGGCTGGATTTGAATCCCTGTACAGGGGTAGCCTGCCTGTTCCACCAGCAGCCCTAGACCGTGCCACCGAGCTCCAGCTCCTTGAGGGGATGTCTTTGTGCAAGAGACTCTATCGGCAAGATGATGGTCTTGGTGTCGTTGCTTAAGGCTTTCACTGCCCAAGGCACTTCATAGCCATGACATAGGGAAGATTTGACACTCTACAGACGCCAAAGCCAGTGTGGTCCAGTGGTACCTGTCATTCAGCCAGACAACCAGGGACTGAATCCTAGACTTGACAGAAGTGGAGGCAAGGCTTTGCTCCTATCTTAGCTTCTTGAACAAAAGGAGGGAGGGGCCAAGATTTGTAATTTTGGGCAAGTAATGCAAAAAAAATGTAATCAAATTGGTACTGTATTTGCGAAGTAAAAATAATATTTCTAAATGAAATGTTAGATATTTTACCACCTAAAGATACCGCAAGGGAATTGTTTGGATTCAAACCCCTATACAGGTATAGCTTTCTGCACCACAAGCATTATAACATGCCACAGAGCTAGAACTCCTTAACAGTTTTGTTTCTGCGCAAGACACACTATAAGCAATGTAAAGTCATTGGTGTCTGTGCTGATGGCTTCCACTGTACAGGACACTTCACAGCAATGATATAGGGAAGATCTGACGACCTACAAATATGGAAACCTGGGTGGTCCAGTGGGTAAGTTCCTGACTTTCAGTTTGGCGACCAGGGTTCTAATCCCGAATGCTACAGAAGTGAAGGTAAGGCTTTGCTCCTATTTTACCTACTTAGGAAAGAGGTGGGTCGGAGGGGAAAAGATTTCTAAATTTAGGCAACTAATGCAAAAACCTTTTTTTTACTCAAATTCTTACTGTATTTTTTAAATAAAAATCATATTTCTAAATGAAGAAAATCAAATGCTGGATAGTTTGCATCCTAAACAAAGGTGAAAAGTATTGGCTGGATTCGAACCCCTATCCAGAGGTAGCTTGTTGTACTAGAGGCGCAATACTTTGCCGCTGAGCTACAACTCCTTGTCAGGTTTTGCTTGCGCAGGAGACACTATCAGCAACATCAAGTCAGTGGTGTCTGTGCCAGTGGCTTCCACTGCACCAGGCACTTGACATCCATGATATAGGGAACATTTGAGAGAATTATAGACATGGCAACCAGCTTGGTCCAGTGGTTAAGTTACTGACTTCTATCCAGGCGACCAGGGTTCAAGTCCTAGTTGTGGAAGAAGTGAAGATAAAGCTTTGCACCTATTTTACCTACTTGAGCAAAAAGGTCGGAGGCTACAGGATTTGTAAATTTGGGCAACTAATGGCAAAACATTTTTTTACTCAAATTCTTACTGCATTTTTTATGTCAAAATAATATTTCTAAAGGAAGAAAATCAAATGCTGGATATTTCACCACCAAAAAGTACATCAAAGGAGTGGGCTGGATTCGAACCCCTGCACAGATGTCACCAGCTGCACTAAAGGCACTATACATTGACCCTGAGCTACAGACCCTCTGTAAATTTGGACTGCGCAAGAGACACTATCAGCAACATAAAGTCATTGGAGTCCTTGCTGATGGCTTCCACTGCACAGGACACTTCATCACTTCATGGCCATGATATAGGTACGATTTGACAAGCTAAAGACATGGAAGCCCGAGTGGTCCAGTGGGTAAGTTCCTGACTTCCGTCCAGATGTCCAGACGACCAGTGTTCGAATCCCGGACTCGGCACCAGGTGACTGATGGTGGCAAAGCAGAGGTAAGTCAAAGATGACTTCATTGGTAAGTAAAATGGCTGTCATGAGTCTGGGCTTACGTGTGTGTGTGTGCGCGTATAGAGCAATGCTGGAGCTGTGCCTAGAGTGTGAATGCTGGTTTGCAGAATGCCTGGTAAGAGTGAGTCTCTGTGCAGAGAGAGCAAGGATAGGTCCACACTGTGTCAAAGGGTGGGAATAGAGGAAGCACAAGTGCTGGGGTGGAGCAAAAAGGGCAGAACAAGCGAGGGGGGTAGGCAGAGGACAGCAGGTGGCTGGAGAACCTGGAGGGACCTAGAGGAGAAAGGGGGTGATAGAGGGAGGAGGAAGAGAGAGCAAGAGTGGGTGTAGTCACACAGGAACAGCAGGGTCAAGGTGCAGGAGGAGGAGAGGTAGAGAAGGAAAGGCCAGAAATCAAGAGTTGGTGCAGGAGAGGGAGCCTAGTAGAGCGGAGCCAATGCTGGCCAACAAACAGAGCCCGGCACCTTGCACACAAATGGGCTGGTTACAAAGGAGGGTTTTTGGGGGCAGATCCTATTTTTTTGCCTACCCCCAACCCCACTCTTGAGGGTGGGAGGAGTCAAGGTAGTCAAATTTGGGGGAGCAGTGTTAAAAGGGGTGTCCGGTTGCATTATAAAAGGGGTTCTAGGAGGCACGGAATGATGCAGACTCTGTGTTTTGGGGGGTGCTACCCACATTCTTGTTTATTGCGGCCTTCCTTGGGGGTATCCCAAAAGCTTTGGGGTAATGGGGGAGAGGAGGAATTGGGGATCAGGTTGCTGACAGTTTCTATCACCAACCAAAAGGGTGACTTTCACAGGCCTACTGTGGTTATGGTATTGAGAGCGGAAACAAGGAACATGTGTTAGCATTTTTGTGGGCATGAGAGCCTCATGATTTCATTGCCCCATTGCAGGACATGTTATTAGGTCTCTTGGGATGCTTTTTCTAGGCCTCAGAACCCCAAAAGAGTGCCCGAAATTTTGGCTGGAAGGACGCTTCTCAGGGGTGTGCTATAGGTATTCTGGGAAGAGCCTCGCCAGCTGTGCACATTTATGCACCAAGCATGGCAAATCCTTCATCCTGCAAAGCATCATATCGCACATGGAAGATTTGAGATGGTGTAAGTGTATTCATTTTAGGGTGAATATCCTTTCATGCTTCTCCCACCTGAGGACTGTGGATCTCTTGTTCTTCTTTCACATGTCACTTCAAAGAGACAGATGACAAGATGACACCCTCACTTTATCTCTCAGCAAGCAACTATGTTTTGATACTTTTATCTTGCTGTTTCCCTTCCAAATCCCACCCTCCCTTTCACCACAAATACAGATCAGTCATTCCTCAATACTCATTCACTCAGTCATTCCAGTCCTCCACTCTACAGGCTCATAAAAAAGACAACGTGAACAAGAGGTAGTTCAGCAAGCAGATTTAAAGCCTCTCTGTGGCTTAATGTTCGTACTACTGCCCTATAGTAATGCTACATGGCAACTGCAGCATAATATTAGGACTTAGAAAGGGGCTGTCCTATGCAAATAATGTCCTCCCGTGCTTACTTTGCTGAGCTTCCGCTGCGATACTTCCTTCAACATATGGTGTTCAGATGATTTCTAAAGTTTCCAAACTGTCTTGGGCTAAGGATTTTTCACTCAAAGGCCTTCAACTAAGGACCCCACCCTGATTTAGCAGAGTCCAGAACTACATGCAGTAGTCCTCTATACAGAACCTGGGCGTTCGTGGGCGTTGGTGGGCTTACTGTAAAGACTGCAGACTAAGACTGGGCTCTTTAAAGTCCCAGTCCCAGTCCCAGTCCCAGTCCCAGTCCCAGAGCCATGGCATGGCACAGTAAGACAAAGCAGTGCACTGCAGTGCAGTGTACGGTACAGCATTCCAGACCAGGACAGGGAATGCCATGCCAGGCCAGGCCAGCTGCTCCTTCCCCACACCTACTGCATTGTGCAACTTGAAGACATAGTCAACCAAAGGCCTTTCTTTCTCCTTTTCTAGCACTTCAAAAATTCAACATGCTACCCTCTGGCTGCAGCTAATAAAGGCTCTTTCACCTGCACACAACTTTACCCAGCATTTCATCAGCAAGGCCTCATACTCTGCCTATATGCCTGGACAACTGGGGAAGCACCATCCACCCAATCTCAGAGCTTGACTCACCTCAAAATGGAAAAGCAACACCATTCAACCTATTTTATTATCTGGATGGCACACTCCTCACATAATACAGCTTAGTTATTCCCTTCTCTTAGTCTTCAATTGTGTTTTCCAAAACACCAATTTGAAGAATAAATGAATACATTGATAAAAGAAAATAAGCTTTTGCCCCTATTTTACTCACTTGAGCGAAAGGAGGGGGGGGGGGGTGTCGTGGAGACAAGATTTGTACATTTGAACCACTAATGCAAAAAAAGAATTCATCTGATTGTTCCTGCGTTTATTTGAAGTAAAAATGATATTTCAAAAGCAAAGGGAGGATATTTTGTCACCTAAATGGACTTTAGGAGCTTTGGCTGGATTTGAATCCCTGTACAGGGGTAGCCTGCCTGTTCCACCAGCAGCCCTAGACCGTGCCACCGAGCTCCAGCTCCTTGAGGGGATGTCTTTGTGCAAGAGACTCTATCGGCAAGATGATGGTCTTGGTGTCGTTGCTTAAGGCTTTCACTGCCCAAGGCACTTCATAGCCATGACATAGGGAAGATTTGACACTCTACAGACGCCAAAGCCAGTGTGGTCCAGTGGTACCTGTCATTCAGCCAGACAACCAGGGACTGAATCCTAGACTTGACAGAAGTGGAGGCAAGGCTTTGCTCCTATCTTAGCTTCTTGAACAAAAGGAGGGAGGGGCCAAGATTTGTAATTTTGGGCAAGTAATGCAAAAAAAATGTAATCAAATTGGTACTGTATTTGCGAAGTAAAAATAATATTTCTAAATGAAATGTTAGATATTTTACCACCTAAAGATACCGCAAGGGAATTGTTTGGATTCAAACCCCTATACAGGTATAGCTTTCTGCACCACAAGCATTATAACATGCCACAGAGCTAGAACTCCTTAACAGTTTTGTTTCTGCGCAAGACACACTATAAGCAATGTAAAGTCATTGGTGTCTGTGCTGATGGCTTCCACTGTACAGGACACTTCACAGCAATGATATAGGGAAGATCTGACGACCTACAAACATGGAAACCTGGGTGGTCCAGTGGGTAAGTTCCTGACTTTCAGCTTGGCGACCAGGGTTCTAATCCCGAATGCTACAGAAGTGAAGGTAAGGCTTTGCTCCTATTCTACCTACTTAGGAAAGAGGTGGGTCGGAGGGGAAAAGATTTCTAAATTTAGGCAACTAATGCAAAAACCTTTTTTTTACTCAAATTCTTACTGTATTTTTTAAATAAAAATCATATTTCTAAATGAAGAAAATCAAATGCTGGATAGTTTGCATCCTAAACAAAGGTGAAAAGTATTGGCTGGATTCGAACCCCTATCCAGAGGTAGCTTGTTGTACTAGAGGCGCAATACTTTGCCGCTGAGCTACAACTCCTTGTCAGGTTTTGCTTGCGCAGGAGACACTATCAGCAACATCAAGTCAGTGGTGTCTGTGCCAGTGGCTTCCACTGCACCAGGCACTTGACATCCATGATATAGGGAACATTTGAGAGAATTATAGACATGGCAACCAGCTTGGTCCAGTGGTTAAGTTACTGACTTCTATCCAGGCGACCAGGGTTCAAGTCCTAGTTGTGGAAGAAGTGAAGATAAAGCTTTGCACCTATTTTACCTACTTGAGCAAAAAGGTCGGAGGCTACAGGATTTGTAAATTTGGGCAACTAATGGCAAAACATTTTTTTACTCAAATTCTTACTGCATTTTTTATGTCAAAATAATATTTCTAAAGGAAGAAAATCAAATGCTGGATATTTCACCACCAAAAAGTACATCAAAGGAGTGGGCTGGATTCGAACCCCTGCACAGATGTCACCAGCTGCACTAAAGGCACTATACATTGACCCTGAGCTACAGACCCTCGGTAAATTTGGACTGCGCAAGAGACACTATCAGCAACATAAAGTCATTGGAGTCCTTGCTGATGGCTTCCACTGCACAGGACACTTCATCACTTCATGGCCATGATATAGGTACGATTTGACAAGCTAAAGACATGGAAGCCCGAGTGGTCCAGTGGGTAAGTTCCTCACTTCCGTCCAGATGTCCAGACGACCAGTGTTCGAATCCCGGACTCGGCACCAGGTGACTGATGGTGGCAAAGCAGAGGTAAGTCAAAGATAACTTCATTGGTAAGTAAAATGGCTGTCATGAGTCTGGGCTTAGGTGTGTGTGTGTGCGCGTATAGAGCAATGCTGGAGCTGTGCCTAGAGTGTGAATGCTGGTTTGCAGAATGCCTGGTAAGAGTGAGTCTCTGTGCAGAGAGAGCAAGGATAGGTCCACACTGTGTCAAGGGGTGGGAATAGAGGAAGCACAAGTGCTGGGGTGGAGCAAAAAGGGCAGAACAAGCGAGGGGGGTAGGCAGAGGACAGCAGGTGGCTGGAGAACCTGGAGGGACCTAGAGGAGAAAGGGGGTGATAGAGGGAGGAGGAAGAGAGAGCAAGAGTGGGTGTAGTCACACAGGAACAGCAGGGTCAAGGTGCAGGAGGAGGAGAGGTAGAGAAGGAAAGGCCAGAAATCAAGAGTTGGTGCAGGAGAGGGAGCCTAGTAGAGCGGAGCCAATGCTGGCCAACAAACAGAGCCCGGCACCTTGCACACAAATGGGCTGGTTACAAAGGAGGGTTTTTGGGGGCAGATCCTATTTTTTTGCCTACCCCCAACCCCACTCTTGAGGGTGGGAGGAGTCAAGGTAGTCAAATTTGGGGGAGCAGTGTTAAAAGGGGTGTCCGGTTGCATTATAAAAGGGGTTCTAGGAGGCACGGAATGATGCAGACTCTGTGTTTTGGGGGGTGCTACCCACATTCTTGTTTATTGCGGCCTTCCTTGGGGGTATCCCAAAAGCTTTGGGGTAATGGGGGAGAGGAGGAATTGGGGATCAGGTTGCTGACAGTTTCTATCACCAACCAAAAGGGTGACTTTCACAGGCCTACTGTGGTTATGGTATTGAGAGCGGAAACAAGGAACATGTGTTAGCATTTTTGTGGGCATGAGAGCCTCATGATTTCATTGCCCCATTGCAGGACATGTTATTAGGTCTCTTGGGATGCTTTTTCTAGGCCTCAGAACCCCAAAAGAGTGCCCGAAATTTTGGCTGGAAGGACGCTTCTCAGGGGTGTGCTATAGGTATTCTGGGAAGAGCCTCGCCAGCTGTGCACATTTATGCACCAAGCATGGCAAATCCTTCATCCTGCAAAGCATCATATCGCACATGGAAGATTTGAGATGGTGTAAGTGTATTCATTTTAGGGTGAATATCCTTTCATGCTTCTCCCACCTGAGGACTGTGGATCTCTTGTTCTTCTTTCACATGTCACTTCAAAGAGACAGATGACAAGATGACACCCTCACTTTATCTCTCAGCAAGCAACTATGTTTTGATACTTTTATCTTGCTGTTTCCCTTCCAAATCCCACCCTCCCTTTCACCACAAATACAGATCAGTCATTCCTCAATACTCATTCACTCAGTCATTCCAGTCCTCCACTCTACAGGCTCATAAAAAAGACAACGTGAACAAGAGGTAGTTCAGCAAGCAGATTTAAAGCCTCTCTGTGGCTTAATGTTCGTACTACTGCCCTATAGTAATGCTACATGGCAACTGCAGCATAATATTAGGACTTAGAAAGGGGCTGTCCTATGCAAATAATGTCCTCCCGTGCTTACTTTGCTGAGCTTCCGCTGCGATACTTCCTTCAACATATGGTGTTCAGATGATTTCTAAAGTTTCCAAACTGTCTTGGGCTAAGGATTTTTCACTCAAAGGCCTTCAACTAAGGACCCCACCCTGATTTAGCAGAGTCCAGAACTACATGCAGTAGTCCTCTATACAGAACCTGGGCGTTCGTGGGCGTTTGTGGGCTTACTGTAAAGACTGCAGACTAAGACTGGGCTCTTTAAAGTCCCAGTCCCAGTCCCAGTCCCAGTCCCAGAGCCATGGCATGGCACAGTAAGACAAAGCAGTGCACTGCAGTGCAGTGTACGGTACAGCATTCCAGACCAGGACAGGGAATGCCATGCCAGGCCAGGCCAGCTGCTCCTTCCCCACACCTACTGCATTGTGCAACTTGAAGACATAGTCAACCAAAGGCCTTTCTTTCTCCTTTTCTAGCACTTCAAAAATTCAACATGCTACCCTCTGGCTGCAGCTAATAAAGGCTCTTTCACCTGCACACAACTTTACCCAGCATTTCATCAGCAAGGCCTCATACTCTGCCTATATGCCTGGACAACTGGGGAAGCACCATCCACCCAATCTCAGAGCTTGACTCACCTCAAAATGGAAAAGCAACACCATTCAACCTATTTTATTATCTGGATGGCACACTCCTCACATAATACAGCTTAGTTATCCCCTTCTCTTAGTCTTCAATTGTGTTTTCCAAAACACCAATTTGAAGAATAAATGAATACATTGATAAAAGAAAATAAGCTTTTGCCCCTATTTTACTCACTTGAGCGAAAGGAGGGGGGGGGGGGGTGTCGTGGAGACAAGATTTGTACATTTGAACCACTAATGCAAAAAAAGAATTCATCTGATTGTTCCTGCGTTTATTTGAAGTAAAAATGATATTTCAAAAGCAAAGGGAGGATATTTTGTCACCTAAATGGACTTTAGGAGCTTTGGCTGGATTTGAATCCCTGTACAGGGGTAGCCTGCCTGTTCCACCAGCAGCCCTAGACCGTGCCACCGAGCTCCAGCTCCTTGAGGGGATGTCTTTGTGCAAGAGACTCTATCGGCAAGATGATGGTCTTGGTGTCGTTGCTTAAGGCTTTCACTGCCCAAGGCACTTCATAGCCATGACATAGGGAAGATTTGACACTCTACAGACGCCAAAGCCAGTGTGGTCCAGTGGTACCTGTCATTCAGCCAGACAACCAGGGACTGAATCCTAGACTTGACAGAAGTGGAGGCAAGGCTTTGCTCCTATCTTAGCTTCTTGAACAAAAGGAGGGAGGGGCCAAGATTTGTAATTTTGGGCAAGTAATGCAAAAAAAATGTAATCAAATTGGTACTGTATTTGCGAAGTAAAAATAATATTTCTAAATGAAATGTTAGATATTTTACCACCTAAAGATACCGCAAGGGAATTGTTTGGATTCAAACCCCTATACAGGTATAGCTTTCTGCACCACAAGCATTATAACATGCCACAGAGCTAGAACTCCTTAACAGTTTTGTTTCTGCGCAAGACACACTATAAGCAATGTAAAGTCATTGGTGTCTGTGCTGATGGCTTCCACTGTACAGGACACTTCACAGCAATGATATAGGGAAGATCTGACGACCTACAAATATGGAAACCTGGGTGGTCCAGTGGGTAAGTTCCTGACTTTCAGTTTGGCGACCAGGGTTCTAATCCCGAATGCTACAGAAGTGAAGGTAAGGCTTTGCTCCTATTTTACCTACTTAGGAAAGAGGTGGGTCGGAGGGGAAAAGATTTCTAAATTTAGGCAACTAATGCAAAAACCTTTTTTTTACTCAAATTCTTACTGTATTTTTTAAATAAAAATCATATTTCTAAATGAAGAAAATCAAATGCTGGATAGTTTGCATCCTAAACAAAGGTGAAAAGTATTGGCTGGATTCGAACCCCTATCCAGAGGTAGCTTGTTGTACTAGAGGCGCAATACTTTGCCGCTGAGCTACAACTCCTTGTCAGGTTTTGCTTGCGCATGAGACACTATCAGCAACATCAAGTCAGTGGTGTCTGTGCCAGTGGCTTCCACTGCACCAGACACTTGACATCCATGATATAGGGAACATTTGAGAGAATTATAGACATGGCAACCAGCTTGGTCCAGTGGTTAAGTTACTGACTTCTATCCAGGCGACCAGGGTTCAAGTCCTAGTTGTGGAAGAAGTGAAGATAAAGCTTTGCACCTATTTTACCTACTTGAGCAAAAAGGTCGGAGGCTACAGGATTTGTAAATTTGGGCAACTAATGGCAAAACATTTTTTTACTCAAATTCTTACTGCATTTTTTATGTCAAAATAATATTTCTAAAGGAAGAAAATCAAATGCTGGATATTTCACCACCAAAAAGTACATCAAAGGAGTGGGCTGGATTCGAACCCCTGCACAGATGTCACCAGCTGCACTAAAGGCACTATACATTGACCCTGAGCTACAGACCCTCGGTAAATTTGGACTGCGCAAGAGACACTATCAGCAACATAAAGTCATTGGAGTCCTTGCTGATGGCTTCCACTGCACAGGACACTTCATCACTTCATGGCCATGATATAGGTACGATTTGACAAGCTAAAGACATGGAAGCCCGAGTGGTCCAGTGGGTAAGTTCCTCACTTCCGTCCAGATGTCCAGACGACCAGTGTTCGAATCCCGGACTCGGCACCAGGTGACTGATGGTGGCAAAGCAGAGGTAAGTCAAAGATGACTTCATTGGTAAGTAAAATGGCTGTCATGAGTCTGGGCTTACGTGTGTGTGTGCGCGTATAGAGCAATGCTGGAGCTGTGCCTAGAGTGTGAATGCTGGTTTGCAGAATGCCTGGTAAGAGTGAGTCTCTGTGCAGAGAGAGCAAGGATAGGTCCACACTGTGTCAAAGGGTGGGAATAGAGGAAGCACAAGTGCTGGGGTGGAGCAAAAAGGGCAGAACAAGCGAGGGGGGTAGGCAGAGGACAGCAGGTGGCTGGAGAACCTGGAGGGACCTAGAGGAGAAAGGGGGTGATAGAGGGAGGAGGAAGAGAGAGCAAGAGTGGGTGTAGTCACACAGGAACAGCAGGGTCAAGGTGCAGGAGGAGGAGAGGTAGAGAAGGAAAGGCCAGAAATCAAGAGTTGGTGCAGGAGAGGGAGCCTAGTAGAGCGGAGCCAATGCTGGCCAACAAACAGAGCCCGGCACCTTGCACACAAATGGGCTGGTTACAAAGGAGGGTTTTTGGGGGCAGATCCTATTTTTTTGCCTACCCCCAACCCCACTCTTGAGGGTGGGAGGAGTCAAGGTAGTCAAATTTGGGGGAGCAGTGTTAAAAGGGGTGTCCGGTTGCATTATAAAAGGGGTTCTAGGAGGCACGGAATGATGCAGACTCTGTGTTTTGGGGGGTGCTACCCACATTCTTGTTTATTGCGGCCTTCCTTGGGGGTATCCCAAAAGCTTTGGGGTAATGGGGGAGAGGAGGAATTGGGGATCAGGTTGCTGACAGTTTCTATCACCAACCAAAAGGGTGACTTTCACAGGCCTACTGTGGTTATGGTATTGAGAGCGGAAACAAGGAACATGTGTTAGCATTTTTGTGGGCATGAGAGCCTCATGATTTCATTGCCCCATTGCAGGACATGTTATTAGGTCTCTTGGGATGCTTTTTCTAGGCCTCAGAACCCCAAAAGAGTGCCCGAAATTTTGGCTGGAAGGACGCTTCTCAGGGGTGTGCTATAGGTATTCTGGGAAGAGCCTCGCCAGCTGTGCACATTTATGCACCAAGCATGGCAAATCCTTCATCCTGCAAAGCATCATATCGCACATGGAAGATTTGAGATGGTGTAAGTGTATTCATTTTAGGGTGAATATCCTTTCATGCTTCTCCCACCTGAGGACTGTGGATCTCTTGTTCTTCTTTCACATGTCACTTCAAAGAGACAGATGACAAGATGACACCCTCACTTTATCTCTCAGCAAGCAACTATGTTTTGATACTTTTATCTTGCTGTTTCCCTTCCAAATCCCACCCTCCCTTTCACCACAAATACAGATCAGTCATTCCTCAATACTCATTCACTCAGTCATTCCAGTCCTCCACTCTACAGGCTCATAAAAAAGACAACGTGAACAAGAGGTAGTTCAGCAAGCAGATTTAAAGCCTCTCTGTGGCTTAATGTTCGTACTACTGCCCTATAGTAATGCTACATGGCAACTGCAGCATAATATTAGGACTTAGAAAGGGGCTGTCCTATGCAAATAATGTCCTCCCGTGCTTACTTTGCTGAGCTTCCGCTGCGATACTTCCTTCAACATATGGTGTTCAGATGATTTCTAAAGTTTCCAAACTGTCTTGGGCTAAGGATTTTTCACTCAAAGGCCTTCAACTAAGGACCCCACCCTGATTTAGCAGAGTCCAGAACTACATGCAGTAGTCCTCTATACAGAACCTGGGCGTTCGTGGGCGTTTGTGGGCTTACTGTAAAGACTGCAGACTAAGACTGGGCTCTTTAAAGTCCCAGTCCCAGTCCCAGTCCCAGAGCCATGGCATGGCACAGTAAGACAAAGCAGTGCACTGCAGTGCAGTGTACGGTACAGCATTCCAGACCAGGACAGGGAATGCCATGCCAGGCCAGGCCAGCTGCTCCTTCCCCACACCTACTGCATTGTGCAACTTGAAGACATAGTCAACCAAAGGCCTTTCTTTCTCCTTTTCTAGCACTTCAAAAATTCAACATGCTACCCTCTGGCTGCAGCTAATAAAGGCTCTTTCACCTGCACACAACTTTACCCAGCATTTCATCAGCAAGGCCTCATACTCTGCCTATATGCCTGGACAACTGGGGAAGCACCATCCACCCAATCTCAGAGCTTGACTCACCTCAAAATGGAAAAGCAACACCATTCAACCTATTTTATTATCTGGATGGCACACTCCTCACATAATACAGCTTAGTTATCCCCTTCTCTTAGTCTTCAATTGTGTTTTCCAAAACACCAATTTGAAGAATAAATGAATACATTGATAAAAGAAAATAAGCTTTTGCCCCTATTTTACTCACTTGAGCGAAAGGAGGGGGGGGGGGGTGTCGTGGAGACAAGATTTGTACATTTGAACCACTAATGCAAAAAAATAATTCATCTGATTGTTCCTGCGTTTATTTGAAGTAAAAATGATATTTCAAAAGCAAAGGGAGGATATTTTGTCACCTAAATGGACTTTAGGAGCTTTGGCTGGATTTGAATCCCTGTACAGGGGTAGCCTGCCTGTTCCACCAGCAGCCCTAGACCGTGCCACCGAGCTCCAGCTCCTTGAGGGGATGTCTTTGTGCAAGAGACTCTATCGGCAAGATGATGGTCTTGGTGTCGTTGCTTAAGGCTTTCACTGCCCAAGGCACTTCATAGCCATGACATAGGGAAGATTTGACACTCTACAGACGCCAAAGCCAGTGTGGTCCAGTGGTACCTGTCATTCAGCCAGACAACCAGGGACTGAATCCTAGACTTGACAGAAGTGGAGGCAAGGCTTTGCTCCTATCTTAGCTTCTTGAACAAAAGGAGGGAGGGGCCAAGATTTGTAATTTTGGGCAAGTAATGCAAAAAAAATGTAATCAAATTGGTACTGTATTTGCGAAGTAAAAATAATATTTCTAAATGAAATGTTAGATATTTTACCACCTAAAGATACCGCAAGGGAATTGTTTGGATTCAAACCCCTATACAGGTATAGCTTTCTGCACCACAAGCATTATAACATGCCACAGAGCTAGAACTCCTTAACAGTTTTGTTTCTGCGCAAGACACACTATAAGCAATGTAAAGTCATTGGTGTCTGTGCTGATGGCTTCCACTGTACAGGACACTTCACAGCAATGATATAGGGAAGATCTGACGACCTACAAACATGGAAACCTGGGTGGTCCAGTGGGTAAGTTCCTGACTTTCAGCTTGGCGACCAGGGTTCTAATCCCGAATGCTACAGAAGTGAAGGTAAGGCTTTGCTCCTATTTTACCTACTTAGGAAAGAGGTGGGTCGGAGGGGAAAAGATTTCTAAATTTAGGCAACTAATGCAAAAACCTTTTTTTTACTCAAATTCTTACTGTATTTTTTAAATAAAAATCATATTTCTAAATGAAGAAAATCAAATGCTGGATAGTTTGCATCCTAAACAAAGGTGAAAAGTATTGGCTGGATTCGAACCCCTATCCAGAGGTAGCTTGTTGTACTAGAGGCGCAATACTTTGCCACTGAGCTACAACTCCTTGTCAGGTTTTGCTTGCGCAGGAGACACTATCAGCAACATCAAGTCAGTGGTGTCTGTGCCAGTGGCTTCCACTGCACCAGACACTTGACATCCATGATATAGGGAACATTTGAGAGAATTATAGACATGGCAACCAGCTTGGTCCAGTGGTTAAGTTACTGACTTCTATCCAGGCGACCAGGGTTCAAGTCCTAGTTGTGGAAGAAGTGAAGATAAAGCTTTGCACCTACTTGAGCAAAAAGGTCGGAGGCTACAGGATTTGTAAATTTGGGCAACTAATGGCAAAACATTTTTTTACTCAAATTCTTACTGCATTTTTTATGTCAAAATAATATTTCTAAAGGAAGAAAATCAAATGCTGGATATTTCACCACCAAAAAGTACATCAAAGGAGTGGGCTGGATTCGAACCCCTGCACAGATGTCACCAGCTGCACTAAAGGCACTATACATTGACCCTGAGCTACAGACCCTCTGTAAATTTGGACTGCGCAAGAGACACTATCAGCAACATAAAGTCATTGGAGTCCTTGCTGATGGCTTCCACTGCACAGGACACTTCATCACTTCATGGCCATGATATAGGTACGATTTGACAAGCTAAAGACATGGAAGCCCGAGTGGTCCAGTGGGTAAGTTCCTGACTTCCGTCCAGATGTCCAGACGACCAGTGTTCGAATCCCGGACTCGGCACCAGGTGACTGATGGTGGCAAAGCAGAGGTAAGTCAAAGATGACTTCATTGGTAAGTAAAATGGCTGTCATGAGTCTGGGCTTACGTGTGTGTGTGTGCGCGTATAGAGCAATGCTGGAGCTGTGCCTAGAGTGTGAATGCTGGTTTGCAGAATGCCTGGTAAGAGTGAGTCTCTGTGCAGAGAGAGCAAGGATAGGTCCACACTGTGTCAAAGGGTGGGAATAGAGGAAGCACAAGTGCTGGGGTGGAGCAAAAAGGGCAGAACAAGCGAGGGGGGTAGGCAGAGGACAGCAGGTGGCTGGAGAACCTGGAGGGACCTAGAGGAGAAAGGGGGTGATAGAGGGAGGAGGAAGAGAGAGCAAGAGTGGGTGTAGTCACACAGGAACAGCAGGGTCAAGGTGCAGGAGGAGGAGAGGTAGAGAAGGAAAGGCCAGAAATCAAGAGTTGGTGCAGGAGAGGGAGCCTAGTAGAGCGGAGCCAATGCTGGCCAACAAACAGAGCCCGGCACCTTGCACACAAATGGGCTGGTTACAAAGGAGGGTTTTTGGGGGCAGATCCTATTTTTTTGCCTACCCCCAACCCCACTCTTGAGGGTGGGAGGAGTCAAGGTAGTCAAATTTGGGGGAGCAGTGTTAAAAGGGGTGTCCGGTTGCATTATAAAAGGGGTTCTAGGAGGCACGGAATGATGCAGACTCTGTGTTTTGGGGGGTGCTACCCACATTCTTGTTTATTGCGGCCTTCCTTGGGGGTATCCCAAAAGCTTTGGGGTAATGGGGGAGAGGAGGAATTGGGGATCAGGTTGCTGACAGTTTCTATCACCAACCAAAAGGGTGACTTTCACAGGCCTACTGTGGTTATGGTATTGAGAGCGGAAACAAGGAACATGTGTTAGCATTTTTGTGGGCATGAGAGCCTCATGATTTCATTGCCCCATTGCAGGACATGTTATTAGGTCTCTTGGGATGCTTTTTCTAGGCCTCAGAACCCCAAAAGAGTGCCCGAAATTTTGGCTGGAAGGAAGCTTCTCAGGGGTGTGCTATAGGTATTCTGGGAAGAGCCTCGCCAGCTGTGCACATTTATGCACCAAGCATGGCAAATCCTTCATCCTGCAAAGCATCATATCGCACATGGAAGATTTGAGATGGTGTAAGTGTATTCATTTTAGGGTGAATATCCTTTCATGCTTCTCCCACCTGAGGACTGTGGATCTCTTGTTCTTCTTTCACATGTCACTTCAAAGAGACAGATGACAAGATGACACCCTCACTTTATCTCTCAGCAAGCAACTATGTTTTGATACTTTTATCTTGCTGTTTCCCTTCCAAATCCCACCCTCCCTTTCACCACAAATACAGATCAGTCATTCCTCAATACTCATTCACTCAGTCATTCCAGTCCTCCACTCTACAGGCTCATAAAAAAGACAACGTGAACAAGAGGTAGTTCAGCAAGCAGATTTAAAGCCTCTCTGTGTCTTAATGTTCGTACTACTGCCCTCTAGTAATGCTACATGGCAACTGCAGCATAATATTAGGACTTAGAAAGGGGCTGTCCTATGCAAATAATGTCCTCCCGTGCTTACTTTGCTGAGCTTCCGCTGCGATACTTCCTTCAACATATGGTGTTCAGATGATTTCTAAAGTTTCCAAACTGTCTTGGGCTAAGGATTTTTCACTCAAAGGCCTTCAACTAAGGACCCCACCCTGATTTAGCAGAGTCCAGAACTACATGCAGTAGTCCTCTATACAGAACCTGGGCGTTCGTGGGCGTTTGTGGGCTTACTGTAAAGACTGCAGACTAAGACTGGGCTCTTTAAAGTCCCAGTCCCAGTCCCAGTCCCAGTCCCAGAGCCATGGCATGGCACAGTAAGACAAAGCAGTGCACTGCAGTGCAGTGTACGGTACAGCATTCCAGACCAGGACAGGGAATGCCATGCCAGGCCAGGCCAGCTGCTCCTTCCCCACACCTACTGCATTGTGCAACTTGAAGACATAGTCAACCAAAGGCCTTTCTTTCTCCTTTTCTAGCACTTCAAAAATTCAACATGCTACCCTCTGGCTGCAGCTAATAAAGGCTCTTTCACCTGCACACAACTTTACCCAGCATTTCATCAGCAAGGCCTCATACTCTGCCTATATGCCTGGACAACTGGGGAAGCACCATCCACCCAATCTCAGAGCTTGACTCACCTCAAAATGGAAAAGCAACACCATTCAACCTATTTTATTATCTGGATGGCACACTCCTCACATAATACAGCTTAGTTATCCCCTTCTCTTAGTCTTCAATTGTGTTTTCCAAAACACCAATTTGAAGAATAAATGAATACATTGATAAAAGAAAATAAGCTTTTGCCCCTATTTTACTCACTTGAGCGAAAGGAGGGGGGGGCATTGTCGTGGAGACAAGATTTGTACATTTGAACCACTAATGCAAAAAAAGAATTCATCTGATTGTTCCTGCGTTTATTTGAAGTAAAAATGATATTTCAAAAGCAAAGGGAGGATATTTTGTCACCTAAATGGACTTTAGGAGCTTTGGCTGGATTTGAATCCCTGTACAGGGGTAGCCTGCCTGTTCCACCAGCAGCCCTAGACCGTGCCACCGAGCTCCAGCTGCTTGAGGGGAAGTCTTTGTGCAAGAGACTCTATCGGCAAGATGATGGTCTTGGTGTCGTTGCTTAAGGCTTTCACTGCCCAAGGCACTTCATAGCCATGACATAGGGAAGATTTGACACTCTACAGACGCCAAAGCCAGTGTGGTCCAGTGGTACCTGTCATTCAGCCAGACAACCAGGGACTGAATCCTAGACTTGACAGAAGTGGAGGCAAGGCTTTGCTCCTATCTTAGCTTCTTGAACAAAAGGAGGGAGGGGCCAAGATTTGTAATTTTGGGCAACTAATGCAAAAAAAATGTAATCAAATTGGTACTGTATTTGCGAAGTAAAAATAATATTTCTAAATGAAATGTTAGATATTTTACCACCTAAAGATACCGCAAGGGAATTGTTTGGATTCAAACCCCTATACAGGTATAGCTTTCTGCACCACAAGCATTATAACATGCCACAGAGCTAGAACTCCTTAACAGTTTTGTTTCTGCGCAAGACACACTATAAGCAATGTAAAGTCATTGGTGTCTGTGCTGATGGCTTCCACTGTACAGGACACTTCACAGCAATGATATAGGGAAGATCTGACGACCTACAAATATGGAAACCTGGGTGGTCCAGTGGGTAAGTTCCTGACTTTCAGTTTGGCGACCAGGGTTCTAATCCCGAATGCTACAGAAGTGAAGGTAAGGCTTTGCTCCTATTTTACCTACTTAGGAAAGAGGTGGGTCGGAGGGGAAAAGATTTCTAAATTTAGGCAACTAATGCAAAAACCTTTTTTTTACTCAAATTCTTACTGTATTTTTTAAATAAAAATCATATTTCTAAATGAAGAAAATCAAATGCTGGATAGTTTGCATCCTAAACAAAGGTGAAAAGTATTGGCTGGATTCGAACCCCTATCCAGAGGTAGCTTGTTGTACTAGAGGCGCAATACTTTGCCGCTGAGCTACAACTCCTTGTCAGGTTTTGCTTGCGCAGGAGACACTATCAGCAACATCAAGTCAGTGGTGTCTGTGCCAGTGGCTTCCACTGCACCAGACACTTGACATCCATGATATAGGGAACATTTGAGAGAATTATAGACATGGCAACCAGCTTGGTCCAGTGGTTACGTTACTGACTTCTATCCAGGCGACCAGGGTTCAAGTCCTAGTTGTGGAAGAAGTGAAGATAAAGCTTTGCACCTATTTTACCTACTTGAGCAAAAAGGTCGGAGGCTACAGGATTTGTAAATTTGGGCAACTAATGGCAAAACATTTTTTTACTCAAATTCTTACTGCATTTTTTATGTCAAAATAATATTTCTAAAGGAAGAAAATCAAATGCTGGATATTTCACCACCAAAAAGTACATCAAAGGAGTGGGCTGGATTCGAACCCCTGCACAGATGTCACCAGCTGCACTAAAGGCACTATACATTGACCCTGAGCTACAGACCCTCTGTAAATTTGGACTGCGCAAGAGACACTATCAGCAACATAAAGTCATTGGAGTCCTTGCTGATGGCTTCCACTGCACAGGACACTTCATCACTTCATGGCCATGATATAGGTACGATTTGACAAGCTAAAGACATGGAAGCCCGAGTGGTCCAGTGGGTAAGTTCCTGACTTCCGTCCAGATGTCCAGACGACCAGTGTTCGAATCCCGGACTCGGCACCAGGTGACTGATGGTGGCAAAGCAGAGGTAAGTCAAAGATGACTTCATTGGTAAGTAAAATGGCTGTCATGAGTCTGGGCTTAGGTGTGTGTGTGCGCGTATAGAGCAATGCTGGAGCTGTGCCTAGAGTGTGAATGCTGGTTTGCAGAATGCCTGGTAAGAGTGAGTCTCTGTGCAGAGAGAGCAAGGATAGGTCCACACTGTGTCAAAGGGTGGGAATATAGGAAGCACAAGTGCTGGGGTGGAGCAAAAAGGGCAGAACAAGCGAGGGGGGTAGGCAGAGGACAGCAGGTGGCTGGAGAACCTGGAGGGACCTAGAGGAGAAAGGGGGTGATAGAGGGAGGAGGAAGAGAGAGCAAGAGTGGGTGTAGTCACACAGGAACAGCAGGGTCAAGGTGCAGGAGGAGGAGAGGTAGAGAAGGAAAGGCCAGAAATCAAGAGTTGGTGCAGGAGAGGGAGCCTAGTAGAGCGGAGCCAATGCTGGCCAACAAACAGAGCCCGGCACCTTGCACACAAATGGGCTGGTTACAAAGGAGGGTTTTTGGGGGCAGATCCTATTTTTTTGCCTACCCCCAACCCCACTCTTGAGGGTGGGAGGAGTCAAGGTAGTCAAATTTGGGGGAGCAGTGTTAAAAGGGGTGTCCGGTTGCATTATAAAAGGGGTTCTAGGAGGCACGGAATGATGCAGACTCTGTGTTTTGGGGGGTGCTACCCACATTCTTGTTTATTGCGGCCTTCCTTGGGGGTATCCCAAAAGCTTTGGGGTAATGGGGGAGAGGAGGAATTGGGGATCAGGTTGCTGACAGTTTCTATCACCAACCAAAAGGGTGACTTTCACAGGCCTACTGTGGTTATGGTATTGAGAGCGGAAACAAGGAACATGTGTTAGCATTTTTGTGGGCATGAGAGCCTCATGATTTCATTGCCCCATTGCAGGACATGTTATTAGGTCTCTTGGGATGCTTTTTCTAGGCCTCAGAACCCCAAAAGAGTGCCCGAAATTTTGGCTGGAAGGACGCTTCTCAGGGGTGTGCTATAGGTATTCTGGGAAGAGCCTCGCCAGCTGTGCACATTTATGCACCAAGCATGGCAAATCCTTCATCCTGCAAAGCATCATATCGCACATGGAAGATTTGAGATGGTGTAAGTGTATTCATTTTAGGGTGAATATCCTTTCATGCTTCTCCCACCTGAGGACTGTGGATCTCTTGTTCTTCTTTCACATGTCACTTCAAAGAGACAGATGACAAGATGACACCCTCACTTTATCTCTCAGCAAGCAACTATGTTTTGATACTTTTATCTTGCTGTTTCCCTTCCAAATCCCACCCTCTCTTTCACCACAAATACAGATCAGTCATTCCTCAATACTCATTCACTCAGTCATTCCAGTCCTCCACTCTACAGGCTCATAAAAAAGACAACATGAACAAGAGGTAGTTCAGCAAGCAGATTTAAAGCCTCTCTGTGGCTTAATGTTCGTACTACTGCCCTATAGTAATGCTACATGGCAACTGCAGCATAATATTAGGACTTAGAAAGGGGCTGTCCTATGCAAATAATGTCCTCCCGTGCTTACTTTGCTGAGCTTCCGCTGCGATACTTCCTTCAACATATGGTGTTCAGATGATTTCTAAAGTTTCCAAACTGTCTTGGGCTAAGGATTTTTCACTCAAAGGCCTTCAACTAAGGACCCCACCCTGATTTAGCAGAGTCCAGAACTACATGCAGTAGTCCTCTATACAGAACCTGGGCGTTCGTGGGCGTTTGTGGGCTTACTGTAAAGACTGCAGACTAAGACTGGGCTCTTTAAAGTCCCAGTCCCAGTCCCAGAGCCATGGCATGGCACAGTAAGACAAAGCAGTGCACTGCAGTGCAGTGTACGGTACAGCATTCCAGACCAGGACAGGGAATGCCATGCCAGGCCAGGCCAGCTGCTCCTTCCCCACACCTACTGCATTGTGCAACTTGAAGACATAGTCAACCAAAGGCCTTTCTTTCTCCTTTTCTAGCACTTCAAAAATTCAACATGCTACCCTCTGGCTGCAGCTAATAAAGGCTCTTTCACCTGCACACAACTTTACCCAGCATTTCATCAGCAAGGCCTCATACTCTGCCTATATGCCTGGACAACTGGGGAAGCACCATCCACCCAATCTCAGAGCTTGACTCACCTCAAAATGGAAAAGCAACACCATTCAACCTATTTTATTATCTGGATGGCACACTCCTCACATAATACAGCTTAGTTATCCCCTTCTCTTAGTCTTCAATTGTGTTTTCCAAAACACCAATTTGAAGAATACATGAATACATTGATTAAAGAAAATAAGCTTTTGCCCCTATTTTACTCACTTGAGCGAAAGGAGGGGGGGGGGGGGGGGTGTCGTGGAGACAAGATTTGTACATTTGAACCACTAATGCAAAAAAAGAATTCATCTGATTGTTCCTGCGTTTATTTGAAGTAAAAATGATATTTCAAAAGCAAAGGGAGGATATTTTGTCACCTAAATGGACTTTAGGAGCTTTGGCTGGATTTGAATCCCTGTACAGGGGTAGCCTGCCTGTTCCACCAGCAGCCCTAGACCGTGCCACCGAGCTCCAGCTCCTTGAGGGGATGTCTTTGTGCAAGAGACTCTATCGGCAAGATGATGGTCTTGGTGTCGTTGCTTAAGGCTTTCACTGCCCAAGGCACTTCATAGCCATGACATAGGGAAGATTTGACACTCTACAGACGCCAAAGCCAGTGTGGTCCAGTGGTACCTGTCATTCAGCCAGACAACCAGGGACTGAATCCTAGACTTGACAGAAGTGGAGGCAAGGCTTTGCTCCTATCTTAGCTTCTTGAACAAAAGGATGGAGGGGCCAAGATTTGTAATTTTGGGCAACTAATGCAAAAAAAATGTAATCAAATTGGTACTGTATTTGCGAAGTAAAAATAATATTTCTAAATGAAATGTTAGATATTTTACCACCTAAAGATACCGCAAGGGAATTGTTTGGATTCAAACCCCTATACAGGTATAGCTTTCTGCACCACAAGCATTATAACATGCCACAGAGCTAGAACTCCTTAACAGTTTTGTTTCTGCGCAAGACACACTATAAGCAATGTAAAGTCATTGGTGTCTGTGCTGATGGCTTCCACTGTACAGGACACTTCACAGCAATGATATAGGGAAGATCTGACGACCTACAAATATGGAAACCTGGGTGGTCCAGTGGGTAAGTTCCTGACTTTCAGTTTGGCGACCAGGGTTCTAATCCCGAATGCTACAGAAGTGAAGGTAAGGCTTTGCTCCTATTTTACCTACTTAGGAAAGAGGTGGGTCGGAGGGGAAAAGATTTCTAAATTTAGGCAACTAATGCAAAAACCTTTTTTTTACTCAAATTCTTACTGTATTTTTTAAATAAAAATCATATTTCTAAATGAAGAAAATCAAATGCTGGATAGTTTGCATCCTAAACAAAGGTGAAAAGTATTGGCTGGATTCGAACCCCTATCCAGAGGTAGCTTGTTGTACTAGAGGCGCAATACTTTGCCGCTGAGCTACAACTCCTTGTCAGGTTTTGCTTGCGCAGGAGACACTATCAGCAACATCAAGTCAGTGGTGTCTGTGCCAGTGGCTTCCACTGCACCAGGCACTTGACATCCATGATATAGGGAACATTTGAGAGAATTATAGACATGGCAACCAGCTTGGTCCAGTGGTTAAGTTACTGACTTCTATCCAGGCGACCAGGGTTCAAGTCCTAGTTGTGGAAGAAGTGAAGATAAAGCTTTGCACCTATTTTACCTACTTGAGCAAAAAGGTCGGAGGCTACAGGATTTGTAAATTTGGGCAACTAATGGCAAAACATTTTTTTACTCAAATTCTTACTGCATTTTTTATGTCAAAATAATATTTCTAAAGGAAGAAAATCAAATGCTGGATATTTCACCACCAAAAAGTACATCAAAGGAGTGGGCTGGATTCGAACCCCTGCACAGATGTCACCAGCTGCACTAAAGGCACTATACATTGACCCTGAGCTACAGACCCTCTGTAAATTTGGACTGCGCAAGAGACACTATCAGCAACATAAAGTCATTGGAGTCCTTGCTGATGGCTTCCACTGCACAGGACACTTCATCACTTCATGGCCATGATATAGGTACGATTTGACAAGCTAAAGACATGGAAGCCCGAGTGGTCCAGTGGGTAAGTTCCTGACTTCCGTCCAGATGTCCAGACGACCAGTGTTCGAATCCCGGACTCGGCACCAGGTGACTGATGGTGGCAAAGCAGAGGTAAGTCAAAGATGACTTCATTGGTAAGTAAAATGGCTGTCATGAGTCTGGGCTTACGTGTGTGTGTGTGCGCGTATAGAGCAATGCTGGAGCTGTGCCTAGAGTGTGAATGCTGGTTTGCAGAATGCCTGGTAAGAGTGAGTCTCTGTGCAGAGAGAGCAAGGATAGGTCCACACTGTGTCAAAGGGTGGGAATAGAGGAAGCACAAGTGCTGGGGTGGAGCAAAAAGGGCAGAACAAGCGAGGGGGGTAGGCAGAGGACAGCAGGTGGCTGGAGAACCTGGAGGGACCTAGAGGAGAAAGGGGGTGATAGAGGGAGGAGGAAGAGAGAGCAAGAGTGGGTGTAGTCACACAGGAACAGCAGGGTCAAGGTGCAGGAGGAGGAGAGGTAGAGAAGGAAAGGCCAGAAATCAAGAGTTGGTGCAGGAGAGGGAGCCTAGTAGAGCGGAGCCAATGCTGGCCAACAAACAGAGCCCGGCACCTTGCACACAAATGGGCTGGTTACAAAGGAGGGTTTTTGGGGGCAGATCCTATTTTTTTGCCTACCCCCAACCCCACTCTTGAGGGTGGGAGGAGTCAAGGTAGTCAAATTTGGGGGAGCAGTGTTAAAAGGGGTGTCCGGTTGCATTATAAAAGGGGTTCTAGGAGGCACGGAATGATGCAGACTCTGTGTTTTGGGGGGTGCTACCCACATTCTTGTTTATTGCGGCCTTCCTTGGGGGTATCCCAAAAGCTTTGGGGTAATGGGGGAGAGGAGGAATTGGGGATCAGGTTGCTGACAGTTTCTATCACCAACCAAAAGGGTGACTTTCACAGGCCTACTGTGGTTATGGTATTGAGAGCGGAAACAAGGAACATGTGTTAGCATTTTTGTGGGCATGAGAGCCTCATGATTTCATTGCCCCATTGCAGGACATGTTATTAGGTCTCTTGGGATGCTTTTTCTAGGCCTCAGAACCCCAAAAGAGTGCCCGAAATTTTGGCTGGAAGGACGCTTCTCAGGGGTGTGCTATAGGTATTCTGGGAAGAGCCTCGCCAGCTGTGCACATTTATGCACCAAGCATGGCAAATCCTTCATCCTGCAAAGCATCATATCGCACATGGAAGATTTGAGATGGTGTAAGTGTATTCATTTTAGGGTGAATATCCTTTCATGCTTCTCCCACCTGAGGACTGTGGATCTCTTGTTCTTCTTTCACATGTCACTTCAAAGAGACAGATGACAAGATGACACCCTCACTTTATCTCTCAGCAAGCAACTATGTTTTGATACTTTTATCTTGCTGTTTCCCTTCCAAATCCCACCCTCCCTTTCACCACAAATACAGATCAGTCATTCCTCAATACTCATTCACTCAGTCATTCCAGTCCTCCACTCTACAGGCTCATAAAAAAGACAACATGAACAAGAGGTAGTTCAGCAAGCAGATTTAAAGCCTCTCTGTGGCTTAATGTTCGTACTACTGCCCTATAGTAATGCTACATGGCAACTGCAGCATAATATTAGGACTTAGAAAGGGGCTGTCCTATGCAAATAATGTCCTCCCGTGCTTACTTTGCTGAGCTTCCGCTGCGATACTTCCTTCAACATATGGTGTTCAGATGATTTCTAAAGTTTCCAAACTGTCTTGGGCTAAGGATTTTTCACTCAAAGGCCTTCAACTAAGGACCCCACCCTGATTTAGCAGAGTCCAGAACTACATGCAGTAGTCCTCTATACAGAACCTGGGCGTTCGTGGGCGTTTGTGGGCTTACTGTAAAGACTGCAGACTAAGACTGGGCTCTTTAAAGTCCCAGTCCCAGTCCCAGTCCCAGTCCCAGAGCCATGGCATGGCACAGTAAGACAAAGCAGTGCACTGCAGTGCAGTGTACGGTACAGCATTCCAGACCAGGACAGGGAATGCCATGCCAGGCCAGGCCAGCTGCTCCTTCCCCACACCTACTGCATTGTGCAACTTGAAGACATAGTCAACCAAAGGCCTTTCTTTCTCCTTTTCTAGCACTTCAAAAATTCAACATGCTACCCTCTGGCTGCAGCTAATAAAGGCTCTTTCACCTGCACACAACTTTACCCAGCATTTCATCAGCAAGGCCTCATACTCTGCCTATATGCCTGGACAACTGGGGAAGCACCATCCACCCAATCTCAGAGCTTGACTCACCTCAAAATGGAAAAGCAACACCATTCAACCTATTTTATTATCTGGATGGCACACTCCTCACATAATACAGCTTAGTTATCCCCTTCTCTTAGTCTTCAATTGTGTTTTCCAAAACACCAATTTGAAGAATAAATGAATACATTGATAAAAGAAAATAAGCTTTTGCCCCTATTTTACTCACTTGAGCGAAAGGAGGGGGGGGGGGGGTGTCGTGGAGACAAGATTTGTACATTTGAACCACTAATGCAAAAAAATAATTCATCTGATTGTTCCTGCGTTTATTTGAAGTAAAAATGATATTTCAAAAGCAAAGGGAGGATATTTTGTCACCTAAATGGACTTTAGGAGCTTTGGCTGGATTTGAATCCCTGTACAGGGGTAGCCTGCCTGTTCCACCAGCAGCCCTAGACCGTGCCACCGAGCTCCAGCTCCTTGAGGGGATGTCTTTGTGCAAGAGACTCTATCGGCAAGATGATGGTCTTGGTGTCGTTGCTTAAGGCTTTCACTGCCCAAGGCACTTCATAGCCATGACATAGGGAAGATTTGACACTCTACAGACGCCAAAGCCAGTGTGGTCCAGTGGTACCTGTCATTCAGCCAGACAACCAGGGACTGAATCCTAGACTTGACAGAAGTGGAGGCAAGGCTTTGCTCCTATCTTAGCTTCTTGAACAAAAGGAGGGAGGGGCCAAGATTTGTAATTTTGGGCAAGTAATGCAAAAAAAATGTAATCAAATTGGTACTGTATTTGCGAAGTAAAAATAATATTTCTAAATGAAATGTTAGATATTTTACCACCTAAAGATACCGCAAGGGAATTGTTTGGATTCAAACCCCTATACAGGTATAGCTTTCTGCACCACAAGCATTATAACATGCCACAGAGCTAGAACTCCTTAACAGTTTTGTTTCTGCGCAAGACACACTATAAGCAATGTAAAGTCATTGGTGTCTGTGCTGATGGCTTCCACTGTACAGGACACTTCACAGCAATGATATAGGGAAGATCTGACGACCTACAAACATGGAAACCTGGGTGGTCCAGTGGGTAAGTTCCTGACTTTCAGCTTGGCGACCAGGGTTCTAATCCCGAATGCTACAGAAGTGAAGGTAAGGCTTTGCTCCTATTTTACCTACTTAGGAAAGAGGTGGGTCGGAGGGGAAAAGATTTCTAAATTTAGGCAACTAATGCAAAAACCTTTTTTTTACTCAAATTCTTACTGTATTTTTTAAATAAAAATCATATTTCTAAATGAAGAAAATCAAATGCTGGATAGTTTGCATCCTAAACAAAGGTGAAAAGTATTGGCTGGATTCGAACCCCTATCCAGAGGTAGCTTGTTGTACTAGAGGCGCAATACTTTGCCACTGAGCTACAACTCCTTGTCAGGTTTTGCTTGCGCAGGAGACACTATCAGCAACATCAAGTCAGTGGTGTCTGTGCCAGTGGCTTCCACTGCACCAGACACTTGACATCCATGATATAGGGAACATTTGAGAGAATTATAGACATGGCAACCAGCTTGGTCCAGTGGTTAAGTTACTGACTTCTATCCAGGCGACCAGGGTTCAAGTCCTAGTTGTGGAAGAAGTGAAGATAAAGCTTTGCACCTACTTGAGCAAAAAGGTCGGAGGCTACAGGATTTGTAAATTTGGGCAACTAATGGCAAAACATTTTTTTACTCAAATTCTTACTGCATTTTTTATGTCAAAATAATATTTCTAAAGGAAGAAAATCAAATGCTGGATATTTCACCACCAAAAAGTACATCAAAGGAGTGGGCTGGATTCGAACCCCTGCACAGATGTCACCAGCTGCACTAAAGGCACTATACATTGACCCTGAGCTACAGACCCTCTGTAAATTTGGACTGCGCAAGAGACACTATCAGCAACATAAAGTCATTGGAGTCCTTGCTGATGGCTTCCACTGCACAGGACACTTCATCACTTCATGGCCATGATATAGGTACGATTTGACAAGCTAAAGACATGGAAGCCCGAGTGGTCCAGTGGGTAAGTTCCTGACTTCCGTCCAGATGTCCAGACGACCAGTGTTCGAATCCCGGACTCGGCACCAGGTGACTGATGGTGGCAAAGCAGAGGTAAGTCAAAGATGACTTCATTGGTAAGTAAAATGGCTGTCATGAGTCTGGGCTTACGTGTGTGTGTGTGCGCGTATAGAGCAATGCTGGAGCTGTGCCTAGAGTGTGAATGCTGGTTTGCAGAATGCCTGGTAAGAGTGAGTCTCTGTGCAGAGAGAGCAAGGATAGGTCCACACTGTGTCAAAGGGTGGGAATAGAGGAAGCACAAGTGCTGGGGTGGAGCAAAAAGGGCAGAACAAGCGAGGGGGGTAGGCAGAGGACAGCAGGTGGCTGGAGAACCTGGAGGGACCTAGAGGAGAAAGGGGGTGATAGAGGGAGGAGGAAGAGAGAGCAAGAGTGGGTGTAGTCACACAGGAACAGCAGGGTCAAGGTGCAGGAGGAGGAGAGGTAGAGAAGGAAAGGCCAGAAATCAAGAGTTGGTGCAGGAGAGGGAGCCTAGTAGAGCGGAGCCAATGCTGGCCAACAAACAGAGCCCGGCACCTTGCACACAAATGGGCTGGTTACAAAGGAGGGTTTTTGGGGGCAGATCCTATTTTTTTGCCTACCCCCAACCCCACTCTTGAGGGTGGGAGGAGTCAAGGTAGTCAAATTTGGGGGAGCAGTGTTAAAAGGGGTGTCCGGTTGCATTATAAAAGGGGTTCTAGGAGGCACGGAATGATGCAGACTCTGTGTTTTGGGGGGTGCTACCCACATTCTTGTTTATTGCGGCCTTCCTTGGGGGTATCCCAAAAGCTTTGGGGTAATGGGGGAGAGGAGGAATTGGGGATCAGGTTGCTGACAGTTTCTATCACCAACCAAAAGGGTGACTTTCACAGGCCTACTGTGGTTATGGTATTGAGAGCGGAAACAAGGAACATGTGTTAGCATTTTTGTGGGCATGAGAGCCTCATGATTTCATTGCCCCATTGCAGGACATGTTATTAGGTCTCTTGGGATGCTTTTTCTAGGCCTCAGAACCCCAAAAGAGTGCCCGAAATTTTGGCTGGAAGGAAGCTTCTCAGGGGTGTGCTATAGGTATTCTGGGAAGAGCCTCGCCAGCTGTGCACATTTATGCACCAAGCATGGCAAATCCTTCATCCTGCAAAGCATCATATCGCACATGGAAGATTTGAGATGGTGTAAGTGTATTCATTTTAGGGTGAATATCCTTTCATGCTTCTCCCACCTGAGGACTGTGGATCTCTTGTTCTTCTTTCACATGTCACTTCAAAGAGACAGATGACAAGATGACACCCTCACTTTATCTCTCAGCAAGCAACTATGTTTTGATACTTTTATCTTGCTGTTTCCCTTCCAAATCCCACCCTCCCTTTCACCACAAATACAGATCAGTCATTCCTCAATACTCATTCACTCAGTCATTCCAGTCCTCCACTCTACAGGCTCATAAAAAAGACAACGTGAACAAGAGGTAGTTCAGCAAGCAGATTTAAAGCCTCTCTGTGTCTTAATGTTCGTACTACTGCCCTCTAGTAATGCTACATGGCAACTGCAGCATAATATTAGGACTTAGAAAGGGGCTGTCCTATGCAAATAATGTCCTCCCGTGCTTACTTTGCTGAGCTTCCGCTGCGATACTTCCTTCAACATATGGTGTTCAGATGATTTCTAAAGTTTCCAAACTGTCTTGGGCTAAGGATTTTTCACTCAAAGGCCTTCAACTAAGGACCCCACCCTGATTTAGCAGAGTCCAGAACTACATGCAGTAGTCCTCTATACAGAACCTGGGCGTTCGTGGGCGTTTGTGGGCTTACTGTAAAGACTGCAGACTAAGACTGGGCTCTTTAAAGTCCCAGTCCCAGTCCCAGTCCCAGTCCCAGAGCCATGGCATGGCACAGTAAGACAAAGCAGTGCACTGCAGTGCAGTGTACGGTACAGCATTCCAGACCAGGACAGGGAATGCCATGCCAGGCCAGGCCAGCTGCTCCTTCCCCACACCTACTGCATTGTGCAACTTGAAGACATAGTCAACCAAAGGCCTTTCTTTCTCCTTTTCTAGCACTTCAAAAATTCAACATGCTACCCTCTGGCTGCAGCTAATAAAGGCTCTTTCACCTGCACACAACTTTACCCAGCATTTCATCAGCAAGGCCTCATACTCTGCCTATATGCCTGGACAACTGGGGAAGCACCATCCACCCAATCTCAGAGCTTGACTCACCTCAAAATGGAAAAGCAACACCATTCAACCTATTTTATTATCTGGATGGCACACTCCTCACATAATACAGCTTAGTTATCCCCTTCTCTTAGTCTTCAATTGTGTTTTCCAAAACACCAATTTGAAGAATAAATGAATACATTGATAAAAGAAAATAAGCTTTTGCCCCTATTTTACTCACTTGAGCGAAAGGAGGGGGGGGCATTGTCGTGGAGACAAGATTTGTACATTTGAACCACTAATGCAAAAAAAGAATTCATCTGATTGTTCCTGCGTTTATTTGAAGTAAAAATGATATTTCAAAAGCAAAGGGAGGATATTTTGTCACCTAAATGGACTTTAGGAGCTTTGGCTGGATTTGAATCCCTGTACAGGGGTAGCCTGCCTGTTCCACCAGCAGCCCTAGACCGTGCCACCGAGCTCCAGCTGCTTGAGGGGAAGTCTTTGTGCAAGAGACTCTATCGGCAAGATGATGGTCTTGGTGTCGTTGCTTAAGGCTTTCACTGCCCAAGGCACTTCATAGCCATGACATAGGGAAGATTTGACACTCTACAGACGCCAAAGCCAGTGTGGTCCAGTGGTACCTGTCATTCAGCCAGACAACCAGGGACTGAATCCTAGACTTGACAGAAGTGGAGGCAAGGCTTTGCTCCTATCTTAGCTTCTTGAACAAAAGGAGGGAGGGGCCAAGATTTGTAATTTTGGGCAACTAATGCAAAAAAAATGTAATCAAATTGGTACTGTATTTGCGAAGTAAAAATAATATTTCTAAATGAAATGTTAGATATTTTACCACCTAAAGATACCGCAAGGGAATTGTTTGGATTCAAACCCCTATACAGGTATAGCTTTCTGCACCACAAGCATTATAACATGCCACAGAGCTAGAACTCCTTAACAGTTTTGTTTCTGCGCAAGACACACTATAAGCAATGTAAAGTCATTGGTGTCTGTGCTGATGGCTTCCACTGTACAGGACACTTCACAGCAATGATATAGGGAAGATCTGACGACCTACAAATATGGAAACCTGGGTGGTCCAGTGGGTAAGTTCCTGACTTTCAGTTTGGCGACCAGGGTTCTAATCCCGAATGCTACAGAAGTGAAGGTAAGGCTTTGCTCCTATTTTACCTACTTAGGAAAGAGGTGGGTCGGAGGGGAAAAGATTTCTAAATTTAGGCAACTAATGCAAAAACCTTTTTTTTACTCAAATTCTTACTGTATTTTTTAAATAAAAATCATATTTCTAAATGAAGAAAATCAAATGCTGGATAGTTTGCATCCTAAACAAAGGTGAAAAGTATTGGCTGGATTCGAACCCCTATCCAGAGGTAGCTTGTTGTACTAGAGGCGCAATACTTTGCCGCTGAGCTACAACTCCTTGTCAGGTTTTGCTTGCGCAGGAGACACTATCAGCAACATCAAGTCAGTGGTGTCTGTGCCAGTGGCTTCCACTGCACCAGACACTTGACATCCATGATATAGGGAACATTTGAGAGAATTATAGACATGGCAACCAGCTTGGTCCAGTGGTTACGTTACTGACTTCTATCCAGGCGACCAGGGTTCAAGTCCTAGTTGTGGAAGAAGTGAAGATAAAGCTTTGCACCTATTTTACCTACTTGAGCAAAAAGGTCGGAGGCTACAGGATTTGTAAATTTGGGCAACTAATGGCAAAACATTTTTTTACTCAAATTCTTACTGCATTTTTTATGTCAAAATAATATTTCTAAAGGAAGAAAATCAAATGCTGGATATTTCACCACCAAAAAGTACATCAAAGGAGTGGGCTGGATTCGAACCCCTGCACAGATGTCACCAGCTGCACTAAAGGCACTATACATTGACCCTGAGCTACAGACCCTCTGTAAATTTGGACTGCGCAAGAGACACTATCAGCAACATAAAGTCATTGGAGTCCTTGCTGATGGCTTCCACTGCACAGGACACTTCATCACTTCATGGCCATGATATAGGTACGATTTGACAAGCTAAAGACATGGAAGCCCGAGTGGTCCAGTGGGTAAGTTCCTGACTTCCGTCCAGATGTCCAGACGACCAGTGTTCGAATCCCGGACTCGGCACCAGGTGACTGATGGTGGCAAAGCAGAGGTAAGTCAAAGATGACTTCATTGGTAAGTAAAATGGCTGTCATGAGTCTGGGCTTAGGTGTGTGTGTGCGCGTATAGAGCAATGCTGGAGCTGTGCCTAGAGTGTGAATGCTGGTTTGCAGAATGCCTGGTAAGAGTGAGTCTCTGTGCAGAGAGAGCAAGGATAGGTCCACACTGTGTCAAAGGGTGGGAATATAGGAAGCACAAGTGCTGGGGTGGAGCAAAAAGGGCAGAACAAGCGAGGGGGGTAGGCAGAGGACAGCAGGTGGCTGGAGAACCTGGAGGGACCTAGAGGAGAAAGGGGGTGATAGAGGGAGGAGGAAGAGAGAGCAAGAGTGGGTGTAGTCACACAGGAACAGCAGGGTCAAGGTGCAGGAGGAGGAGAGGTAGAGAAGGAAAGGCCAGAAATCAAGAGTTGGTGCAGGAGAGGGAGCCTAGTAGAGCGGAGCCAATGCTGGCCAACAAACAGAGCCCGGCACCTTGCACACAAATGGGCTGGTTACAAAGGAGGGTTTTTGGGGGCAGATCCTATTTTTTTGCCTACCCCCAACCCCACTCTTGAGGGTGGGAGGAGTCAAGGTAGTCAAATTTGGGGGAGCAGTGTTAAAAGGGGTGTCCGGTTGCATTATAAAAGGGGTTCTAGGAGGCACGGAATGATGCAGACTCTGTGTTTTGGGGGGTGCTACCCACATTCTTGTTTATTGCGGCCTTCCTTGGGGGTATCCCAAAAGCTTTGGGGTAATGGGGGAGAGGAGGAATTGGGGATCAGGTTGCTGACAGTTTCTATCACCAACCAAAAGGGTGACTTTCACAGGCCTACTGTGGTTATGGTATTGAGAGCGGAAACAAGGAACATGTGTTAGCATTTTTGTGGGCATGAGAGCCTCATGATTTCATTGCCCCATTGCAGGACATGTTATTAGGTCTCTTGGGATGCTTTTTCTAGGCCTCAGAACCCCAAAAGAGTGCCCGAAATTTTGGCTGGAAGGACGCTTCTCAGGGGTGTGCTATAGGTATTCTGGGAAGAGCCTCGCCAGCTGTGCACATTTATGCACCAAGCATGGCAAATCCTTCATCCTGCAAAGCATCATATCGCACATGGAAGATTTGAGATGGTGTAAGTGTATTCATTTTAGGGTGAATATCCTTTCATGCTTCTCCCACCTGAGGACTGTGGATCTCTTGTTCTTCTTTCACATGTCACTTCAAAGAGACAGATGACAAGATGACACCCTCACTTTATCTCTCAGCAAGCAACTATGTTTTGATACTTTTATCTTGCTGTTTCCCTTCCAAATCCCACCCTCTCTTTCACCACAAATACAGATCAGTCATTCCTCAATACTCATTCACTCAGTCATTCCAGTCCTCCACTCTACAGGCTCATAAAAAAGACAACATGAACAAGAGGTAGTTCAGCAAGCAGATTTAAAGCCTCTCTGTGGCTTAATGTTCGTACTACTGCCCTATAGTAATGCTACATGGCAACTGCAGCATAATATTAGGACTTAGAAAGGGGCTGTCCTATGCAAATAATGTCCTCCCGTGCTTACTTTGCTGAGCTTCCGCTGCGATACTTCCTTCAACATATGGTGTTCAGATGATTTCTAAAGTTTCCAAACTGTCTTGGGCTAAGGATTTTTCACTCAAAGGCCTTCAACTAAGGACCCCACCCTGATTTAGCAGAGTCCAGAACTACATGCAGTAGTCCTCTATACAGAACCTGGGCGTTCGTGGGCGTTTGTGGGCTTACTGTAAAGACTGCAGACTAAGACTGGGCTCTTTAAAGTCCCAGTCCCAGTCCCAGAGCCATGGCATGGCACAGTAAGACAAAGCAGTGCACTGCAGTGCAGTGTACGGTACAGCATTCCAGACCAGGACAGGGAATGCCATGCCAGGCCAGGCCAGCTGCTCCTTCCCCACACCTACTGCATTGTGCAACTTGAAGACATAGTCAACCAAAGGCCTTTCTTTCTCCTTTTCTAGCACTTCAAAAATTCAACATGCTACCCTCTGGCTGCAGCTAATAAAGGCTCTTTCACCTGCACACAACTTTACCCAGCATTTCATCAGCAAGGCCTCATACTCTGCCTATATGCCTGGACAACTGGGGAAGCACCATCCACCCAATCTCAGAGCTTGACTCACCTCAAAATGGAAAAGCAACACCATTCAACCTATTTTATTATCTGGATGGCACACTCCTCACATAATACAGCTTAGTTATCCCCTTCTCTTAGTCTTCAATTGTGTTTTCCAAAACACCAATTTGAAGAATACATGAATACATTGATTAAAGAAAATAAGCTTTTGCCCCTATTTTACTCACTTGAGCGAAAGGAGGGGGGGGGGGGGGGGGTGTCGTGGAGACAAGATTTGTACATTTGAACCACTAATGCAAAAAAAGAATTCATCTGATTGTTCCTGCGTTTATTTGAAGTAAAAATGATATTTCAAAAGCAAAGGGAGGATATTTTGTCACCTAAATGGACTTTAGGAGCTTTGGCTGGATTTGAATCCCTGTACAGGGGTAGCCTGCCTGTTCCACCAGCAGCCCTAGACCGTGCCACCGAGCTCCAGCTCCTTGAGGGGATGTCTTTGTGCAAGAGACTCTATCGGCAAGATGATGGTCTTGGTGTCGTTGCTTAAGGCTTTCACTGCCCAAGGCACTTCATAGCCATGACATAGGGAAGATTTGACACTCTACAGACGCCAAAGCCAGTGTGGTCCAGTGGTACCTGTCATTCAGCCAGACAACCAGGGACTGAATCCTAGACTTGACAGAAGTGGAGGCAAGGCTTTGCTCCTATCTTAGCTTCTTGAACAAAAGGAGGGAGGGGCCAAGATTTGTAATTTTGGGCAACTAATGCAAAAAAAATGTAATCAAATTGGTACTGTATTTGCGAAGTAAAAATAATATTTCTAAATGAAATGTTAGATATTTTACCACCTAAAGATACCGCAAGGGAATTGTTTGGATTCAAACCCCTATACAGGTATAGCTTTCTGCACCACAAGCATTATAACATGCCACAGAGCTAGAACTCCTTAACAGTTTTGTTTCTGCGCAAGACACACTATAAGCAATGTAAAGTCATTGGTGTCTGTGCTGATGGCTTCCACTGTACAGGACACTTCACAGCAATGATATAGGGAAGATCTGACGACCTACAAATATGGAAACCTGGGTGGTCCAGTGGGTAAGTTCCTGACTTTCAGTTTGGCGACCAGGGTTCTAATCCCGAATGCTACAGAAGTGAAGGTAAGGCTTTGCTCCTATTTTACCTACTTAGGAAAGAGGTGGGTCGGAGGGGAAAAGATTTCTAAATTTAGGCAACTAATGCAAAAACCTTTTTTTTACTCAAATTCTTACTGTATTTTTTAAATAAAAATCATATTTCTAAATGAAGAAAATCAAATGCTGGATAGTTTGCATCCTAAACAAAGGTGAAAAGTATTGGCTGGATTCGAACCCCTATCCAGAGGTAGCTTGTTGTACTAGAGGCGCAATACTTTGCCGCTGAGCTACAACTCCTTGTCAGGTTTTGCTTGCGCAGGAGACACTATCAGCAACATCAAGTCAGTGGTGTCTGTGCCAGTGGCTTCCACTGCACCAGGCACTTGACATCCATGATATAGGGAACATTTGAGAGAATTATAGACATGGCAACCAGCTTGGTCCAGTGGTTAAGTTACTGACTTCTATCCAGGCGACCAGGGTTCAAGTCCTAGTTGTGGAAGAAGTGAAGATAAAGCTTTGCACCTATTTTACCTACTTGAGCAAAAAGGTCGGAGGCTACAGGATTTGTAAATTTGGGCAACTAATGGCAAAACATTTTTTTACTCAAATTCTTACTGCATTTTTTATGTCAAAATAATATTTCTAAAGGAAGAAAATCAAATGCTGGATATTTCACCACCAAAAAGTACATCAAAGGAGTGGGCTGGATTCGAACCCCTGCACAGATGTCACCAGCTGCACTAAAGGCACTATACATTGACCCTGAGCTACAGACCCTCTGTAAATTTGGACTGCGCAAGAGACACTATCAGCAACATAAAGTCATTGGAGTCCTTGCTGATGGCTTCCACTGCACAGGACACTTCATCACTTCATGGCCATGATATAGGTACGATTTGACAAGCTAAAGACATGGAAGCCCGAGTGGTCCAGTGGGTAAGTTCCTGACTTCCGTCCAGATGTCCAGACGACCAGTGTTCGAATCCCGGACTCGGCACCAGGTGACTGATGGTGGCAAAGCAGAGGTAAGTCAAAGATGACTTCATTGGTAAGTAAAATGGCTGTCATGAGTCTGGGCTTACGTGTGTGTGTGTGCGCGTATAGAGCAATGCTGGAGCTGTGCCTAGAGTGTGAATGCTGGTTTGCAGAATGCCTGGTAAGAGTGAGTCTCTGTGCAGAGAGAGCAAGGATAGGTCCACACTGTGTCAAAGGGTGGGAATAGAGGAAGCACAAGTGCTGGGGTGGAGCAAAAAGGGCAGAACAAGCGAGGGGGGTAGGCAGAGGACAGCAGGTGGCTGGAGAACCTGGAGGGACCTAGAGGAGAAAGGGGGTGATAGAGGGAGGAGGAAGAGAGAGCAAGAGTGGGTGTAGTCACACAGGAACAGCAGGGTCAAGGTGCAGGAGGAGGAGAGGTAGAGAAGGAAAGGCCAGAAATCAAGAGTTGGTGCAGGAGAGGGAGCCTAGTAGAGCGGAGCCAATGCTGGCCAACAAACAGAGCCCGGCACCTTGCACACAAATGGGCTGGTTACAAAGGAGGGTTTTTGGGGGCAGATCCTATTTTTTTGCCTACCCCCAACCCCACTCTTGAGGGTGGGAGGAGTCAAGGTAGTCAAATTTGGGGGAGCAGTGTTAAAAGGGGTGTCCGGTTGCATTATAAAAGGGGTTCTAGGAGGCACGGAATGATGCAGACTCTGTGTTTTGGGGGGTGCTACCCACATTCTTGTTTATTGCGGCCTTCCTTGGGGGTATCCCAAAAGCTTTGGGGTAATGGGGGAGAGGAGGAATTGGGGATCAGGTTGCTGACAGTTTCTATCACCAACCAAAAGGGTGACTTTCACAGGCCTACTGTGGTTATGGTATTGAGAGCGGAAACAAGGAACATGTGTTAGCATTTTTGTGGGCATGAGAGCCTCATGATTTCATTGCCCCATTGCAGGACATGTTATTAGGTCTCTTGGGATGCTTTTTCTAGGCCTCAGAACCCCAAAAGAGTGCCCGAAATTTTGGCTGGAAGGACGCTTCTCAGGGGTGTGCTATAGGTATTCTGGGAAGAGCCTCGCCAGCTGTGCACATTTATGCACCAAGCATGGCAAATCCTTCATCCTGCAAAGCATCATATCGCACATGGAAGATTTGAGATGGTGTAAGTGTATTCATTTTAGGGTGAATATCCTTTCATGCTTCTCCCACCTGAGGACTGTGGATCTCTTGTTCTTCTTTCACATGTCACTTCAAAGAGACAGATGACAAGATGACACCCTCACTTTATCTCTCAGCAAGCAACTATGTTTTGATACTTTTATCTTGCTGTTTCCCTTCCAAATCCCACCCTCCCTTTCACCACAAATACAGATCAGTCATTCCTCAATACTCATTCACTCAGTCATTCCAGTCCTCCACTCTACAGGCTCATAAAAAAGACAACGTGAACAAGAGGTAGTTCAGCAAGCAGATTTAAAGCCTCTCTGTGGCTTAATGTTCGTACTACTGCCCTATAGTAATGCTACATGGCAACTGCAGCATAATATTAGGACTTAGAAAGGGGCTGTCCTATGCAAATAATGTCCTCCCGTGCTTACTTTGCTGAGCTTCCGCTGCGATACTTCCTTCAACATATGGTGTTCAGATGATTTCTAAAGTTTCCAAACTGTCTTGGGCTAAGGATTTTTCACTCAAAGGCCTTCAACTAAGGACCCCACCCTGATTTAGCAGAGTCCAGAACTACATGCAGTAGTCCTCTATACAGAACCTGGGCGTTCGTGGGCGTTTGTGGGCTTACTGTAAAGACTGCAGACTAAGACTGGGCTCTTTAAAGTCCCAGTCCCAGTCCCAGTCCCAGTCCCAGAGCCATGGCATGGCACAGTAAGACAAAGCAGTGCACTGCAGTGCAGTGTACGGTACAGCATTCCAGACCAGGACAGGGAATGCCATGCCAGGCCAGGCCAGCTGCTCCTTCCCCACACCTACTGCATTGTGCAACTTGAAGACATAGTCAACCAAAGGCCTTTCTTTCTCCTTTTCTAGCACTTCAAAAATTCAACATGCTACCCTCTGGCTGCAGCTAATAAAGGCTCTTTCACCTGCACACAACTTTACCCAGCATTTCATCAGCAAGGCCTCATACTCTGCCTATATGCCTGGACAACTGGGGAAGCACCATCCACCCAATCTCAGAGCTTGACTCACCTCAAAATGGAAAAGCAACACCATTCAACCTATTTTATTATCTGGATGGCACACTCCTCACATAATACAGCTTAGTTATCCCCTTCTCTTAGTCTTCAATTGTGTTTTCCAAAACACCAATTTGAAGAATAAATGAATACATTGATAAAAGAAAATAAGCTTTTGCCCCTATTTTACTCACTTGAGCGAAAGGAGGGGGGGGGGGGGTGTCGTGGAGACAAGATTTGTACATTTGAACCACTAATGCAAAAAAAGAATTCATCTGATTGTTCCTGCGTTTATTTGAAGTAAAAATGATATTTCAAAAGCAAAGGGAGGATATTTTGTCACCTAAATGGACTTTAGGAGCTTTGGCTGGATTTGAATCCCTGTACAGGGGTAGCCTGCCTGTTCCACCAGCAGCCCTAGACCGTGCCACCGAGCTCCAGCTCCTTGAGGGGATGTCTTTGTGCAAGAGACTCTATCGGCAAGATGATGGTCTTGGTGTCGTTGCTTAAGGCTTTCACTGCCCAAGGCACTTCATAGCCATGACATAGGGAAGATTTGACACTCTACAGACGCCAAAGCCAGTGTGGTCCAGTGGTACCTGTCATTCAGCCAGACAACCAGGGACTGAATCCTAGACTTGACAGAAGTGGAGGCAAGGCTTTGCTCCTATCTTAGCTTCTTGAACAAAAGGAGGGAGGGGCCAAGATTTGTAATTTTGGGCAAGTAATGCAAAAAAAATGTAATCAAATTGGTACTGTATTTGCGAAGTAAAAATAATATTTCTAAATGAAATGTTAGATATTTTACCACCTAAAGATACCGCAAGGGAATTGTTTGGATTCAAACCCCTATACAGGTATAGCTTTCTGCACCACAAGCATTATAACATGCCACAGAGCTAGAACTCCTTAACAGTTTTGTTTCTGCGCAAGACACACTATAAGCAATGTAAAGTCATTGGTGTCTGTGCTGATGGCTTCCACTGTACAGGACACTTCACAGCAATGATATAGGGAAGATCTGACGACCTACAAATATGGAAACCTGGGTGGTCCAGTGGGTAAGTTCCTGACTTTCAGTTTGGCGACCAGGGTTCTAATCCCGAATGCTACAGAAGTGAAGGTAAGGCTTTGCTCCTATTTTACCTACTTAGGAAAGAGGTGGGTCGGAGGGGAAAAGATTTCTAAATTTAGGCAACTAATGCAAAAACCTTTTTTTTACTCAAATTCTTACTGTATTTTTTAAATAAAAATCATATTTCTAAATGAAGAAAATCAAATGCTGGATAGTTTGCATCCTAAACAAAGGTGAAAAGTATTGGCTGGATTCGAACCCCTATCCAGAGGTAGCTTGTTGTACTAGAGGCGCAATACTTTGCCGCTGAGCTACAACTCCTTGTCAGGTTTTGCTTGCGCATGAGACACTATCAGCAACATCAAGTCAGTGGTGTCTGTGCCAGTGGCTTCCACTGCACCAGACACTTGACATCCATGATATAGGGAACATTTGAGAGAATTATAGACATGGCAACCAGCTTGGTCCAGTGGTTAAGTTACTGACTTCTATCCAGGCGACCAGGGTTCAAGTCTTAGTTGTGGAAGAAGTGAAGATAAAGCTTTGCACCTATTTTACCTACTTGAGCAAAAAGGTCGGAGGCTACAGGATTTGTAAATTTGGGCAACTAATGGCAAAACATTTTTTTACTCAAATTCTTACTGCATTTTTTATGTCAAAATAATATTTCTAAAGGAAGAAAATCAAATGTTGGATATTTCACCACCAAAAAGTACATCAAAGGAGTGGGCTGGATTCGAACCCCTGCACAGATGTCACCAGCTGCACTAAAGGCACTATACATTGACCCTGAGCTACAGACCCTCTGTAAATTTGGACTGCGCAAGAGACACTATCAGCAACATAAAGTCATTGGAGTCCTTGCTGATGGCTTCCACTGCACAGGACACTTCATCACTTCATGGCCATGATATAGGTACGATTTGACAAGCTAAAGACATGGAAGCCCGAGTGGTCCAGTGGGTAAGTTCCTCACTTCCGTCCAGATGTCCAGACGACCAGTGTTCGAATCCCGGACTCGGCACCAGGTGACTGATGGTGGCAAAGCAGAGGTAAGTCAAAGATGACTTCATTGGTAAGTAAAATGGCTGTCATGAGTCTGGGCTTACGTGTGTGTGTGTGTGTGCGCGTATAGAGCAATGCTGGAGCTGTGCCTAGAGTGTGAATGCTGGTTTGCAGAATGCCTGGTAAGAGTGAGTCTCTGTGCAGAGAGAGCAAGGATAGGTCCACACTGTGTCAAAGGGTGGGAATAGAGGAAGCACAAGTGCTGGGGTGGAGCAAAAAGGGCAGAACAAGCGAGGGGGGTAGGCAGAGGACAGCAGGTGGCTGGAGAACCTGGAGGGACCTAGAGGAGAAAGGGGGTGATAGAGGGAGGAGGAAGAGAGAGCAAGAGTGGGTGTAGTCACACAGGAACAGCAGGGTCAAGGTGCAGGAGGAGGAGAGGTAGAGAAGGAAAGGCCAGAAATCAAGAGTTGGTGCAGGAGAGGGAGCCTAGTAGAGCGGAGCCAATGCTGGCCAACAAACAGAGCCCGGCACCTTGCACACAAATGGGCTGGTTACAAAGGAGGGTTTTTGGGGGCAGATCCTATTTTTTTGCCTACCCCCAACCCCACTCTTGAGGGTGGGAGGAGTCAAGGTAGTCAAATTTGGGGGAGCAGTGTTAAAAGGGGTGTCCGGTTGCATTATAAAAGGGGTTCTAGGAGGCACGGAATGATGCAGACTCTGTGTTTTGGGGGGTGCTACCCACATTCTTGTTTATTGCGGCCTTCCTTGGGGGTATCCCAAAAGCTTTGGGGTAATGGGGGAGAGGAGGAATTGGGGATCAGGTTGCTGACAGTTTCTATCACCAACCAAAAGGGTGACTTTCACAGGCCTACTGTGGTTATGGTATTGAGAGCGGAAACAAGGAACATGTGTTAGCATTTTTGTGGGCATGAGAGCCTCATGATTTCATTGCCCCATTGCAGGACATGTTATTAGGTCTCTTGGGATGCTTTTTCTAGGCCTCAGAACCCCAAAAGAGTGCCCGAAATTTTGGCTGGAAGGAAGCTTCTCAGGGGTGTGCTATAGGTATTCTGGGAAGAGCCTCGCCAGCTGTGCACATTTATGCACCAAGCATGGCAAATCCTTCATCCTGCAAAGCATCATATCGCACATGGAAGATTTGAGATGGTGTAAGTGTATTCATTTTAGGGTGAATATCCTTTCATGCTTCTCCCACCTGAGGACTGTGGATCTCTTGTTCTTCTTTCACATGTCACTTCAAAGAGACAGATGACAAGATGACACCCTCACTTTATCTCTCAGCAAGCAACTATGTTTTGATACTTTTATCTTGCTGTTTCCCTTCCAAATCCCACCCTCCCTTTCACCACAAATACAGATCAGTCATTCCTCAATACTCATTCACTCAGTCATTCCAGTCCTCCACTCTACAGGCTCATAAAAAAGACAACGTGAACAAGAGGTAGTTCAGCAAGCAGATTTAAAGCCTCTCTGTGGCTTAATGTTCGTACTACTGCCCTATAGTAATGCTACATGGCAACTGCAGCATAATATTAGGACTTAGAAAGGGGCTGTCCTATGCAAATAATGTCCTCCCGTGCTTACTTTGCTGAGCTTCCGCTGCGATACTTCCTTCAACATATGGTGTTCAGATGATTTCTAAAGTTTCCAAACTGTCTTGGGCTAAGGATTTTTCACTCAAAGGCCTTCAACTAAGGACCCCACCCTGATTTAGCAGAGTCCAGAACTACATGCAGTAGTCCTCTATCCAGAACCTGGGCGTTCGTGGGCGTTTGTGGGCTTACTGTAAAGACTGCAGACTAAGACTGGGCTCTTAAAAATTCAACATGCTACCCTCTGGCTGCAGCTAATAAAGGCTCTTTCACCTGCACACAACTTTACCCAGCATTTCATCAGCAAGGCCTCATACTCTGCCTATATGCCTGGACAACTGGGGAAGCACCATCCACCCAATCTCAGAGCTTGACTCACCTCAAAATGGAAAAGCAACACCATTCAACCTATTTTATTATCTGGATGGCACACTCCTCACATAATACAGCTTAGTTATTCCCTTCTCTTAGTCTTCAATTGTGTTTTCCAAAACACCAATTTGAAGAATAAATGAATACATTGATAAAAGAAAATAAGCTTTTGCCCCTATTTTACTCACTTGAGCGAAAGGAGGGGGGGGGGTGTCGTGGAGACAAGATTTGTACATTTGAACCACTAATGCAAAAAAAGAATTCATCTGATTGTTCCTGCGTTTATTTGAAGTAAAAATGATATTTCAAAAGCAAAGGGAGGATATTTTGTCACCTAAATGGACTTTAGGAGCTTTGGCTGGATTTGAATCCCTGTACAGGGGTAGCCTGCCTGTTCCACCAGCAGCCCTAGACCGTGCCACCGAGCTCCAGCTCCTTGAGGGGATGTCTTTGTGCAAGAGACTCTATCGGCAAGATGATGGTCTTGGTGTCGTTGCTTAAGGCTTTCACTGCCCAAGGCACTTCATAGCCATGACATAGGGAAGATTTGACACTCTACAGACGCCAAAGCCAGTGTGGTCCAGTGGTACCTGTCATTCAGCCAGACAACCAGGGACTGAATCCTAGACTTGACAGAAGTGGAGGCAAGGCTTTGCTCCTATCTTAGCTTCTTGAACAAAAGGAGGGAGGGGCCAAGATTTGTAATTTTGGGCAAGTAATGCAAAAAAAATGTAATCAAATTGGTACTGTATTTGCGAAGTAAAAATAATATTTCTAAATGAAATGTTAGATATTTTACCACCTAAAGATACCGCAAGGGAATTGTTTGGATTCAAACCCCTATACAGGTATAGCTTTCTGCACCACAAGCATTATAACATGCCACAGAGCTAGAACTCCTTAACAGTTTTGTTTCTGCGCAAGACACACTATAAGCAATGTAAAGTCATTGGTGTCTGTGCTGATGGCTTCCACTGTACAGGACACTTCACAGCAATGATATAGGGAAGATCTGACGACCTACAAATATGGAAACCTGGGTGGTCCAGTGGGTAAGTTCCTGACTTTCAGTTTGGCGACCAGGGTTCTAATCCCGAATGCTACAGAAGTGAAGGTAAGGCTTTGCTCCTATTTTACCTACTTAGGAAAGAGGTGGGTCGGAGGGGAAAAGATTTCTAAATTTAGGCAACTAATGCAAAAACCTTTTTTTTACTCAAATTCTTACTGTATTTTTTAAATAAAAATCATATTTCTAAATGAAGAAAATCAAATGCTGGATAGTTTGCATCCTAAACAAAGGTGAAAAGTATTGGCTGGATTCGAACCCCTATCCAGAGGTAGCTTGTTGTACTAGAGGCGCAATACTTTGCCGCTGAGCTACAACTCCTTGTCAGGTTTTGCTTGCGCAGGAGACACTTTCAGCAACATCAAGTCAGTGGTGTCTGTGCCAGTGGCTTCCACAGCACCAGACACTTGACATCCATGATATAGGGAACATTTGAGAGAATTAGAGACATGTCAACCAGCTTGGTCCAGTGGTTAAGTTACTGACTTCTATCCAGGTGACCAGGGTTCAAGTCCTAGTTGTGGAAGAAGTGAAGATAAAGCTTTGCACCTATTTTACCTACTTGAGCAAAAAGGTCGGAGGCTACAGGATTTGTAAATTTGGGCAACTAATGGCAAAACATTTTTTTACTCAAATTCTTACTGCATTTTTTATGTCAAAATAATATTTCTAAAGGAAGAAAATCAAATGCTGGATATTTCACCACCAAAAAGTACATCAAAGGAGTGGGCTGGATTCGAACCCCTGCACAGATGTCACCAGCTGCACTAAAGGCACTATACATTGACCCTGAGCTACAGACCCCGCAAGAGACACTATCAGCAACATAAAGTCATTGGAGTCCTTGCTGATGGCTTCCACTGCACAGGACACTTCATCACTTCATGGCCATGATATAGGTACGATTTGACAAGCTAAAGACATGGAAGCCCGAGTGGTCCAGTGGGTAAGTTCCTGACTTCCGTCCAGATGTCCAGACGACCAGTGTTCGAATCCCGGACTCGGCACCAGGTGACTGATGGTGGCAAAGCAGAGGTAAGTCAAAGATGACTTCATTGGTAAGTAAAATGGCTGTCATGAGTCTGGGCTTAGGTGTGTGTGTGCGCGTATAGAGCAATGCTGGAGCTGTGCCTAGAGTGTGAATGCTGGTTTGCAGAATGCCTGGTAAGAGTGAGTCTCTGTGCAGAGAGAGCAAGGATAGGTCCACACTGTGTCAAAGGGTGGGAATAGAGGAAGCACAAGTGCTGGGGTGGAGCAAAAAGGGCAGAACAAGCGAGGGGGGTAGGCAGAGGACAGCAGGTGGCTGGAGAACCTGGAGGGACCTAGAGGAGAAAGGGGGTGATAGAGGGAGGAGGAAGAGAGAGCAAGAGTGGGTGTAGTCACACAGGAACAGCAGGGTCAAGGTGCAGGAGGAGGAGAGGTAGAGAAGGAAAGGCCAGAAATCAAGAGTTGGTGCAGGAGAGGGAGCCTAGTAGAGCGGAGCCAATGCTGGCCAACAAACAGAGCCCGGCACCTTGCACACAAATGGGCTGGTTACAAAGGAGGGTTTTTGGGGGCAGATCCTATTTTTTTGCCTACCCCCAACCCCACTCTTGAGGGTGGGAGGAGTCAAGGTAGTCAAATTTGGGGGAGCAGTGTTAAAAGGGGTGTCCGGTTGCATTATAAAAGGGGTTCTAGGAGGCACGGAATGATGCAGACTCTGTGTTTTGGGGGGTGCTACCCACATTCTTGTTTATTGCGGCCTTCCTTGGGGGTATCCCAAAAGCTTTGGGGTAATGGGGGAGAGGAGGAATTGGGGATCAGGTTGCTGACAGTTTCTATCACCAACCAAAAGGGTGACTTTCACAGGCCTACTGTGGTTATGGTATTGAGAGCGGAAACAAGGAACATGTGTTAGCATTTTTGTGGGCATGAGAGCCTCATGATTTCATTGCCCCATTGCAGGACATGTTATTAGGTCTCTTGGGATGCTTTTTCTAGGCCTCAGAACCCCAAAAGAGTGCCCGAAATTTTGGCTGGAAGGACGCTTCTCAGGGGTGTGCTATAGGTATTCTGGGAAGAGCCTCGCCAGCTGTGCACATTTATGCACCAAGCATGGCAAATCCTTCATCCTGCAAAGCATCATATCGCACATGGAAGATTTGAGATGGTGTAAGTGTATTCATTTTAGGGTGAATATCCTTTCATGCTTCTCCCACCTGAGGACTGTGGATCTCTTGTTCTTCTTTCACATGTCACTTCAAAGAGACAGATGACAAGATGACACCCTCACTTTATCTCTCAGCAAGCAACTATGTTTTGATACTTTTATCTTGCTGTTTCCCTTCCAAATCCCACCCTCCCTTTCACCACAAATACAGATCAGTCATTCCTCAATACTCATTCACTCAGTCATTCCAGTCCTCCACTCTACAGGCTCATAAAAAAGACAACGTGAACAAGAGGTAGTTCAGCAAGCAGATTTAAAGCCTCTCTGTGGCTTAATGTTCGTACTACTGCCCTATAGTAATGCTACATGGCAACTGCAGCATAATATTAGGACTTAGAAAGGGGCTGTCCTATGCAAATAATGTCCTCCCGTGCTTACTTTGCTGAGCTTCCGCTGCGATACTTCCTTCAACATATGGTGTTCAGATGATTTCTAAAGTTTCCAAACTGTCTTGGGCTAAGGATTTTTCACTCAAAGGCCTTCAACTAAGGACCCCACCCTGATTTAGCAGAGTCCAGAACTACATGCAGTAGTCCTCTATACAGAACCTGGGCGTTCGTGGGCGTTGGTGGGCTTACTGTAAAGACTGCAGACTAAGACTGGGCTCTTTAAAGTCCCAGTCCCAGTCCCAGTCCCAGTCCCAGTCCCAGAGCCATGGCATGGCACAGTAAGACAAAGCAGTGCACTGCAGTGCAGTGTACGGTACAGCATTCCAGACCAGGACAGGGAATGCCATGCCAGGCCAGGCCAGCTGCTCCTTCCCCACACCTACTGCATTGTGCAACTTGAAGACATAGTCAACCAAAGGCCTTTCTTTCTCCTTTTCTAGCACTTCAAAAATTCAACATGCTACCCTCTGGCTGCAGCTAATAAAGGCTCTTTCACCTGCACACAACTTTACCCAGCATTTCATCAGCAAGGCCTCATACTCTGCCTATATGCCTGGACAACTGGGGAAGCACCATCCACCCAATCTCAGAGCTTGACTCACCTCAAAATGGAAAAGCAACACCATTCAACCTATTTTATTATCTGGATGGCACACTCCTCACATAATACAGCTTAGTTATTCCCTTCTCTTAGTCTTCAATTGTGTTTTCCAAAACACCAATTTGAAGAATAAATGAATACATTGATAAAAGAAAATAAGCTTTTGCCCCTATTTTACTCACTTGAGCGAAAGGAGGGGGGGGGGGGTGTCGTGGAGACAAGATTTGTACATTTGAACCACTAATGCAAAAAAAGAATTCATCTGATTGTTCCTGCGTTTATTTGAAGTAAAAATGATATTTCAAAAGCAAAGGGAGGATATTTTGTCACCTAAATGGACTTTAGGAGCTTTGGCTGGATTTGAATCCCTGTACAGGGGTAGCCTGCCTGTTCCACCAGCAGCCCTAGACCGTGCCACCGAGCTCCAGCTCCTTGAGGGGATGTCTTTGTGCAAGAGACTCTATCGGCAAGATGATGGTCTTGGTGTCGTTGCTTAAGGCTTTCACTGCCCAAGGCACTTCATAGCCATGACATAGGGAAGATTTGACACTCTACAGACGCCAAAGCCAGTGTGGTCCAGTGGTACCTGTCATTCAGCCAGACAACCAGGGACTGAATCCTAGACTTGACAGAAGTGGAGGCAAGGCTTTGCTCCTATCTTAGCTTCTTGAACAAAAGGAGGGAGGGGTCAAGATTTGTAATTTTGGGCAAGTAATGCAAAAAAAATGTAATCAAATTGGTACTGTATTTGCGAAGTAAAAATAATATTTCTAAATGAAATGTTAGATATTTTACCACCTAAAGATACCGCAAGGGAATTGTTTGGATTCAAACCCTTATACAGGTATAGCTTTCTGCACCACAAGCATTATAACATGCCACAGAGCTAGAACTCCTTAACAGTTTTGTTTCTGCGCAAGACACACTATAAGCAATGTAAAGTCATTGGTGTCTGTGCTGATGGCTTCCACTGTACAGGACACTTCACAGCAATGATATAGGGAAGATCTGACGACCTACAAATATGGAAACCTGGGTGGTCCAGTGGGTAAGTTCCTGACTTTCAGTTTGGCGACCAGGGTTCTAATCCCGAATGCTACAGAAGTGAAGGTAAGGCTTTGCTCCTATTTTACCTACTTTGGAAAGAGGTGGGTCGGAGGGGAAAAGATTTCTAAATTTAGGCAACTAATGCAAAAACCTTTTTTTTACTCAAATTCTTACTGTATTTTTTAAATAAAAATCATATTTCTAAATGAAGAAAATCAAATGCTGGATAGTTTGCATCCTAAACAAAGGTGAAAAGTATTGGCTGGATTCGAACCCTTATCCAGAGGTAGCTTGTTGTACTAGAGGCGCAATACTTTGCCACTGAGCTACAACTCTTTGTCAGGTTTTGCTTGCGCAGGAGACACTATCAGCAACATCAAGTCAGTGGTGTCTGTGCCAGTGGCTTCCACTGCACCAGACACTTGACATCCATGATATAGGGAACATTTGAGAGAATTATAGACATGTCAACCAGCTTGGTCCAGTGGTTAAGTTACTGACTTCTATCCAGGCGACCAGGGTTCAAGTCCTAGTTGTGGAAGAAGTGAAGATAAAGCTTTGCACCTATTTTACCTACTTGAGCAAAAAGGTCGGAGGCTACAGGATTTGTAAATTTGGGCAACTAATGGCAAAACATTTTTTTACTCAAATTCTTACTGCATTTTTTATGTCAAAATAATATTTCTAAAGGAAGAAAATCAAATGCTGGATATTTCACCACCAAAAAGTACATCAAAGGAGTGGGCTGGATTCGAACCCCTGCACAGATGTCACCAGCTGCACTAAAGGCACTATACATTGACCCTGAGCTACAGACCCTCTGTAAATTTGGACTGCGCAAGAGACACTATCAGCAACATAAAGTCATTGGAGTCCTTGCTGATGGCTTCCACTGCACAGGACACTTCATCACTTCATGGCCATGATATAGGTACGATTTGACAAGCTAAAGACATGGAAGCCCGAGTGGTCCAGTGGGTAAGTTCCTGACTTCCGTCCAGATGTCCAGACGACCAGTGTTCGAATCCCGGACTCGGCACCAGGTGACTGATGGTGGCAAAGCAGAGGTAAGTCAAAGATGACTTCATTGGTAAGTAAAATGGCTGTCATGAGTCTGGGCTTAGGTGTGTGTGTGCGCGTATAGAGCAATGCTGGAGCTGTGCCTAGAGTGTGAATGCTGGTTTGCAGAATGCCTGGTAAGAGTGAGTCTCTGTGCAGAGAGAGCAAGGATAGGTCCACACTGTGTCAAAGGGTGGGAATAGAGGAAGCACAAGTGCTGGGGTGGAGCAAAAAGGGCAGAACAAGCGAGGGGGGTAGGCAGAGGACAGCAGGTGGCTGGAGAACCTGGAGGGACCTAGAGGAGAAAGGGGGTGATAGAGGGAGGAGGAAGAGAGAGCAAGAGTGGGTGTAGTCACACAGGAACAGCAGGGTCAAGGTGCAGGAGGAGGAGAGGTAGAGAAGGAAAGGCCAGAAATCAAGAGTTGGTGCAGGAGAGGGAGCCTAGTAGAGCGGAGCCAATGCTGGCCAACAAACAGAGCCCGGCACCTTGCACACAAATGGGCTGGTTACAAAGGAGGGTTTTTGGGGGCAGATCCTATTTTTTTGCCTACCCCCAACCCCACTCTTGAGGGTGGGAGGAGTCAAGGTAGTCAAATTTGGGGGAGCAGTGTTAAAAGGGGTGTCCGGTTGCATTATAAAAGGGGTTCTAGGAGGCACGGAATGATGCAGACTCTGTGTTTTGGGGGGTGCTACCCACATTCTTGTTTATTGCGGCCTTCCTTGGGGGTATCCCAAAAGCTTTGGGGTAATGGGGGAGAGGAGGAATTGGGGATCAGGTTGCTGACAGTTTCTATCACCAACCAAAAGGGTGACTTTCACAGGCCTACTGTGGTTATGGTATTGAGAGCGGAAACAAGGAACATGTGTTAGCATTTTTGTGGGCATGAGAGCCTCATGATTTCATTGCCCCATTGCAGGACATGTTATTAGGTCTCTTGGGATGCTTTTTCTAGGCCTCAGAACCCCAAAAGAGTGCCCGAAATTTTGGCTGGAAGGACGCTTCTCAGGGGTGTGCTATAGGTATTCTGGGAAGAGCCTCGCCAGCTGTGCACATTTATGCACCAAGCATGGCAAATCCTTCATCCTGCAAAGCATCATATCGCACATGGAAGATTTGAGATGGTGTAAGTGTATTCATTTTAGGGTGAATATCCTTTCATGCTTCTCCCACCTGAGGACTGTGGATCTCTTGTTCTTCTTTCACATGTCACTTCAAAGAGACAGATGACAAGATGACACCCTCACTTTATCTCTCAGCAAGCAACTATGTTTTGATACTTTTATCTTGCTGTTTCCCTTCCAAATCCCACCCTCCCTTTCACCACAAATACAGATCAGTCATTCCTCAATACTCATTCACTCAGTCATTCCAGTCCTCCACTCTACAGGCTCATAAAAAAGACAACGTGAACAAGAGGTAGTTCAGCAAGCAGATTTAAAGCCTCTCTGTGGCTTAATGTTCGTACTACTGCCCTATAGTAATGCTACATGGCAACTGCAGCATAATATTAGGACTTAGAAAGGGGCTGTCCTATGCAAATAATGTCCTCCCGTGCTTACTTTGCTGAGCTTCCGCTGCGATACTTCCTTCAACATATGGTGTTCAGATGATTTCTAAAGTTTCCAAACTGTCTTGGGCTAAGGATTTTTCACTCAAAGGCCTTCAACTAAGGACCCCACCCTGATTTAGCAGAGTCCAGAACTACATGCAGTAGTCCTCTATACAGAACCTGGGCGTTCGTGGGCGTTTGTGGGCTTACTGTAAAGACTGCAGACTAAGACTGGGCTCTTTAAAGTCCCAGTCCCAGTCCCAGTCCCAGTCCCAGAGCCATGGCATGGCACAGTAAGACAAAGCAGTGCACTGCAGTGCAGTGTACGGTACAGCATTCCAGACCAGGACAGGGAATGCCATGCCAGGCCAGGCCAGCTGCTCCTTCCCCACACCTACTGCATTGTGCAACTTGAAGACATAGTCAACCAAAGGCCTTTCTTTCTCCTTTTCTAGCACTTCAAAAATTCAACATGCTACCCTCTGGCTGCAGCTAATAAAGGCTCTTTCACCTGCACACAACTTTACCCAGCATTTCATCAGCAAGGCCTCATACTCTGCCTATATGCCTGGACAACTGGGGAAGCACCATCCACCCAATCTCAGAGCTTGACTCACCTCAAAATGGAAAAGCAACACCATTCAACCTATTTTATTATCTGGATGGCACACTCCTCACATAATACAGCTTAGTTATCCCCTTCTCTTAGTCTTCAATTGTGTTTTCCAAAACACCAATTTGAAGAATAAATGAATACATTGATAAAAGAAAATAAGCTTTTGCCCCTATTTTACTCACTTGAGCGAAAGGAGGGGGGGGGGGGTGTCGTGGAGACAAGATTTGTACATTTGAACCACTAATGCAAAAAAAGAATTCATCTGATTGTTCCTGCGTTTATTTGAAGTAAAAATGATATTTCAAAAGCAAAGGGAGGATATTTTGTCACCTAAATGGACTTTAGGAGCTTTGGCTGGATTTGAATCCCTGTACAGGGGTAGCCTGCCTGTTCCACCAGCAGCCCTAGACCGTGCCACCGAGCTCCAGCTCCTTGAGGGGATGTCTTTGTGCAAGAGACTCTATCGGCAAGATGATGGTCTTGGTGTCGTTGCTTAAGGCTTTCACTGCCCAAGGCACTTCATAGCCATGACATAGGGAAGATTTGACACTCTACAGACGCCAAAGCCAGTGTGGTCCAGTGGTACCTGTCATTCAGCCAGACAACCAGGGACTGAATCCTAGACTTGACAGAAGTGGAGGCAAGGCTTTGCTCCTATCTTAGCTTCTTGAACAAAAGGAGGGAGGGGCCAAGATTTGTAATTTTGGGCAAGTAATGCAAAAAAAATGTAATCAAATTGGTACTGTATTTGCGAAGTAAAAATAATATTTCTAAATGAAATGTTAGATATTTTACCACCTAAAGATACCGCAAGGGAATTGTTTGGATTCAAACCCCTATACAGGTATAGCTTTCTGCACCACAAGCATTATAACATGCCACAGAGCTAGAACTCCTTAACAGTTTTGTTTCTGCGCAAGACACACTATAAGCAATGTAAAGTCATTGGTGTCTGTGCTGATGGCTTCCACTGTACAGGACACTTCACAGCAATGATATAGGGAAGATCTGACGACCTACAAATATGGAAACCTGGGTGGTCCAGTGGGTAAGTTCCTGACTTTCAGTTTGGCGACCAGGGTTCTAATCCCGAATGCTACAGAAGTGAAGGTAAGGCTTTGCTCCTATTTTACCTACTTAGGAAAGAGGTGGGTCGGAGGGGAAAAGATTTCTAAATTTAGGCAACTAATGCAAAAACCTTTTTTTTACTCAAATTCTTACTGTATTTTTTAAATAAAAATCATATTTCTAAATGAAGAAAATCAAATGCTGGATAGTTTGCATCCTAAACAAAGGTGAAAAGTATTGGCTGGATTCGAACCCCTATCCAGAGGTAGCTTGTTGTACTAGAGGCGCAATACTTTGCCGCTGAGCTACAACTCCTTGTCAGGTTTTGCTTGCGCATGAGACACTATCAGCAACATCAAGTCAGTGGTGTCTGTGCCAGTGGCTTCCACTGCACCAGACACTTGACATCCATGATATAGGGAACATTTGAGAGAATTATAGACATGGCAACCAGCTTGGTCCAGTGGTTAAGTTACTGACTTCTATCCAGGCGACCAGGGTTCAAGTCTTAGTTGTGGAAGAAGTGAAGATAAAGCTTTGCACCTATTTTACCTACTTGAGCAAAAAGGTCGGAGGCTACAGGATTTGTAAATTTGGGCAACTAATGGCAAAACATTTTTTTACTCAAATTCTTACTGCATTTTTTATGTCAAAATAATATTTCTAAAGGAAGAAAATCAAATGCTGGATATTTCACCACCAAAAAGTACATCAAAGGAGTGGGCTGGATTCGAACCCCTGCACAGATGTCACCAGCTGCACTAAAGGCACTATACATTGACCCTGAGCTACAGACCCTCTGTAAATTTGGACTGCGCAAGAGACACTATCAGCAACATAAAGTCATTGGAGTCCTTGCTGATGGCTTCCACTGCACAGGACACTTCATCACTTCATGGCCATGATATAGGTACGATTTGACAAGCTAAAGACATGGAAGCCCGAGTGGTCCAGTGGGTAAGTTCCTCACTTCCGTCCAGATGTCCAGACGACCAGTGTTCGAATCCCGGACTCGGCACCAGGTGACTGATGGTGGCAAAGCAGAGGTAAGTCAAAGATGACTTCATTGGTAAGTAAAATGGCTGTCATGAGTCTGGGCTTACGTGTGTGTGTGTGTGTGCGCGTATAGAGCAATGCTGGAGCTGTGCCTAGAGTGTGAATGCTGGTTTGCAGAATGCCTGGTAAGAGTGAGTCTCTGTGCAGAGAGAGCAAGGATAGGTCCACACTGTGTCAAAGGGTGGGAATAGAGGAAGCACAAGTGCTGGGGTGGAGCAAAAAGGGCAGAACAAGCGAGGGGGGTAGGCAGAGGACAGCAGGTGGCTGGAGAACCTGGAGGGACCTAGAGGAGAAAGGGGGTGATAGAGGGAGGAGGAAGAGAGAGCAAGAGTGGGTGTAGTCACACAGGAACAGCAGGGTCAAGGTGCAGGAGGAGGAGAGGTAGAGAAGGAAAGGCCAGAAATCAAGAGTTGGTGCAGGAGAGGGAGCCTAGTAGAGCGGAGCCAATGCTGGCCAACAAACAGAGCCCGGCACCTTGCACACAAATGGGCTGGTTACAAAGGAGGGTTTTTGGGGGCAGATCCTATTTTTTTGCCTACCCCCAACCCCACTCTTGAGGGTGGGAGGAGTCAAGGTAGTCAAATTTGGGGGAGCAGTGTTAAAAGGGGTGTCCGGTTGCATTATAAAAGGGGTTCTAGGAGGCACGGAATGATGCAGACTCTGTGTTTTGGGGGGTGCTACCCACATTCTTGTTTATTGCGGCCTTCCTTGGGGGTATCCCAAAAGCTTTGGGGTAATGGGGGAGAGGAGGAATTGGGGATCAGGTTGCTGACAGTTTCTATCACCAACCAAAAGGGTGACTTTCACAGGCCTACTGTGGTTATGGTATTGAGAGCGGAAACAAGGAACATGTGTTAGCATTTTTGTGGGCATGAGAGCCTCATGATTTCATTGCCCCATTGCAGGACATGTTATTAGGTCTCTTGGGATGCTTTTTCTAGGCCTCAGAACCCCAAAAGAGTGCCCGAAATTTTGGCTGGAAGGAAGCTTCTCAGGGGTGTGCTATAGGTATTCTGGGAAGAGCCTCGCCAGCTGTGCACATTTATGCACCAAGCATGGCAAATCCTTCATCCTGCAAAGCATCATATCGCACATGGAAGATTTGAGATGGTGTAAGTGTATTCATTTTAGGGTGAATATCCTTTCATGCTTCTCCCACCTGAGGACTGTGGATCTCTTGTTCTTCTTTCACATGTCACTTCAAAGAGACAGATGACAAGATGACACCCTCACTTTATCTCTCAGCAAGCAACTATGTTTTGATACTTTTATCTTGCTGTTTCCCTTCCAAATCCCACCCTCCCTTTCACCACAAATACAGATCAGTCATTCCTCAATACTCATTCACTCAGTCATTCCAGTCCTCCACTCTACAGGCTCATAAAAAAGACAACGTGAACAAGAGGTAGTTCAGCAAGCAGATTTAAAGCCTCTCTGTGGCTTAATGTTCGTACTACTGCCCTATAGTAATGCTACATGGCAACTGCAGCATAATATTAGGACTTAGAAAGGGGCTGTCCTATGCAAATAATGTCCTCCCGTGCTTACTTTGCTGAGCTTCCGCTGCGATACTTCCTTCAACATATGGTGTTCAGATGATTTCTAAAGTTTCCAAACTGTCTTGGGCTAAGGATTTTTCACTCAAAGGCCTTCAACTAAGGACCCCACCCTGATTTAGCAGAGTCCAGAACTACATGCAGTAGTCCTCTATCCAGAACCTGGGCGTTCGTGGGCGTTTGTGGGCTTACTGTAAAGACTGCAGACTAAGACTGGGCTCTTAAAAATTCAACATGCTACCCTCTGGCTGCAGCTAATAAAGGCTCTTTCACCTGCACACAACTTTACCCAGCATTTCATCAGCAAGGCCTCATACTCTGCCTATATGCCTGGACAACTGGGGAAGCACCATCCACCCAATCTCAGAGCTTGACTCACCTCAAAATGGAAAAGCAACACCATTCAACCTATTTTATTATCTGGATGGCACACTCCTCACATAATACAGCTTAGTTATTCCCTTCTCTTAGTCTTCAATTGTGTTTTCCAAAACACCAATTTGAAGAATAAATGAATACATTGATAAAAGAAAATAAGCTTTTGCCCCTATTTTACTCACTTGAGCGAAAGGAGGGGGGGGGGTGTCGTGGAGACAAGATTTGTACATTTGAACCACTAATGCAAAAAAAGAATTCATCTGATTGTTCCTGCGTTTATTTGAAGTAAAAATGATATTTCAAAAGCAAAGGGAGGATATTTTGTCACCTAAATGGACTTTAGGAGCTTTGGCTGGATTTGAATCCCTGTACAGGGGTAGCCTGCCTGTTCCACCAGCAGCCCTAGACCGTGCCACCGAGCTCCAGCTCCTTGAGGGGATGTCTTTGTGCAAGAGACTCTATCGGCAAGATGATGGTCTTGGTGTCGTTGCTTAAGGCTTTCACTGCCCAAGGCACTTCATAGCCATGACATAGGGAAGATTTGACACTCTACAGACGCCAAAGCCAGTGTGGTCCAGTGGTACCTGTCATTCAGCCAGACAACCAGGGACTGAATCCTAGACTTGACAGAAGTGGAGGCAAGGCTTTGCTCCTATCTTAGCTTCTTGAACAAAAGGAGGGAGGGGCCAAGATTTGTAATTTTGGGCAAGTAATGCAAAAAAAATGTAATCAAATTGGTACTGTATTTGCGAAGTAAAAATAATATTTCTAAATGAAATGTTAGATATTTTACCACCTAAAGATACCGCAAGGGAATTGTTTGGATTCAAACCCCTATACAGGTATAGCTTTCTGCACCACAAGCATTATAACATGCCACAGAGCTAGAACTCCTTAACAGTTTTGTTTCTGCGCAAGACACACTATAAGCAATGTAAAGTCATTGGTGTCTGTGCTGATGGCTTCCACTGTACAGGACACTTCACAGCAATGATATAGGGAAGATCTGACGACCTACAAATATGGAAACCTGGGTGGTCCAGTGGGTAAGTTCCTGACTTTCAGTTTGGCGACCAGGGTTCTAATCCCGAATGCTACAGAAGTGAAGGTAAGGCTTTGCTCCTATTTTACCTACTTAGGAAAGAGGTGGGTCGGAGGGGAAAAGATTTCTAAATTTAGGCAACTAATGCAAAAACCTTTTTTTTACTCAAATTCTTACTGTATTTTTTAAATAAAAATCATATTTCTAAATGAAGAAAATCAAATGCTGGATAGTTTGCATCCTAAACAAAGGTGAAAAGTATTGGCTGGATTCGAACCCCTATCCAGAGGTAGCTTGTTGTACTAGAGGCGCAATACTTTGCCGCTGAGCTACAACTCCTTGTCAGGTTTTGCTTGCGCAGGAGACACTTTCAGCAACATCAAGTCAGTGGTGTCTGTGCCAGTGGCTTCCACAGCACCAGACACTTGACATCCATGATATAGGGAACATTTGAGAGAATTAGAGACATGTCAACCAGCTTGGTCCAGTGGTTAAGTTACTGACTTCTATCCAGGTGACCAGGGTTCAAGTCCTAGTTGTGGAAGAAGTGAAGATAAAGCTTTGCACCTATTTTACCTACTTGAGCAAAAAGGTCGGAGGCTACAGGATTTGTAAATTTGGGCAACTAATGGCAAAACATTTTTTTACTCAAATTCTTACTGCATTTTTTATGTCAAAATAATATTTCTAAAGGAAGAAAATCAAATGCTGGATATTTCACCACCAAAAAGTACATCAAAGGAGTGGGCTGGATTCGAACCCCTGCACAGATGTCACCAGCTGCACTAAAGGCACTATACATTGACCCTGAGCTACAGACCCCGCAAGAGACACTATCAGCAACATAAAGTCATTGGAGTCCTTGCTGATGGCTTCCACTGCACAGGACACTTCATCACTTCATGGCCATGATATAGGTACGATTTGACAAGCTAAAGACATGGAAGCCCGAGTGGTCCAGTGGGTAAGTTCCTGACTTCCGTCCAGATGTCCAGACGACCAGTGTTCGAATCCCGGACTCGGCACCAGGTGACTGATGGTGGCAAAGCAGAGGTAAGTCAAAGATGACTTCATTGGTAAGTAAAATGGCTGTCATGAGTCTGGGCTTAGGTGTGTGTGTGCGCGTATAGAGCAATGCTGGAGCTGTGCCTAGAGTGTGAATGCTGGTTTGCAGAATGCCTGGTAAGAGTGAGTCTCTGTGCAGAGAGAGCAAGGATAGGTCCACACTGTGTCAAAGGGTGGGAATAGAGGAAGCACAAGTGCTGGGGTGGAGCAAAAAGGGCAGAACAAGCGAGGGGGGTAGGCAGAGGACAGCAGGTGGCTGGAGAACCTGGAGGGACCTAGAGGAGAAAGGGGGTGATAGAGGGAGGAGGAAGAGAGAGCAAGAGTGGGTGTAGTCACACAGGAACAGCAGGGTCAAGGTGCAGGAGGAGGAGAGGTAGAGAAGGAAAGGCCAGAAATCAAGAGTTGGTGCAGGAGAGGGAGCCTAGTAGAGCGGAGCCAATGCTGGCCAACAAACAGAGCCCGGCACCTTGCACACAAATGGGCTGGTTACAAAGGAGGGTTTTTGGGGGCAGATCCTATTTTTTTGCCTACCCCCAACCCCACTCTTGAGGGTGGGAGGAGTCAAGGTAGTCAAATTTGGGGGAGCAGTGTTAAAAGGGGTGTCCGGTTGCATTATAAAAGGGGTTCTAGGAGGCACGGAATGATGCAGACTCTGTGTTTTGGGGGGTGCTACCCACATTCTTGTTTATTGCGGCCTTCCTTGGGGGTATCCCAAAAGCTTTGGGGTAATGGGGGAGAGGAGGAATTGGGGATCAGGTTGCTGACAGTTTCTATCACCAACCAAAAGGGTGACTTTCACAGGCCTACTGTGGTTATGGTATTGAGAGCGGAAACAAGGAACATGTGTTAGCATTTTTGTGGGCATGAGAGCCTCATGATTTCATTGCCCCATTGCAGGACATGTTATTAGGTCTCTTGGGATGCTTTTTCTAGGCCTCAGAACCCCAAAAGAGTGCCCGAAATTTTGGCTGGAAGGACGCTTCTCAGGGGTGTGCTATAGGTATTCTGGGAAGAGCCTCGCCAGCTGTGCACATTTATGCACCAAGCATGGCAAATCCTTCATCCTGCAAAGCATCATATCGCACATGGAAGATTTGAGATGGTGTAAGTGTATTCATTTTAGGGTGAATATCCTTTCATGCTTCTCCCACCTGAGGACTGTGGATCTCTTGTTCTTCTTTCACATGTCACTTCAAAGAGACAGATGACAAGATGACACCCTCACTTTATCTCTCAGCAAGCAACTATGTTTTGATACTTTTATCTTGCTGTTTCCCTTCCAAATCCCACCCTCCCTTTCACCACAAATACAGATCAGTCATTCCTCAATACTCATTCACTCAGTCATTCCAGTCCTCCACTCTACAGGCTCATAAAAAAGACAACGTGAACAAGAGGTAGTTCAGCAAGCAGATTTAAAGCCTCTCTGTGGCTTAATGTTCGTACTACTGCCCTATAGTAATGCTACATGGCAACTGCAGCATAATATTAGGACTTAGAAAGGGGCTGTCCTATGCAAATAATGTCCTCCCGTGCTTACTTTGCTGAGCTTCCGCTGCGATACTTCCTTCAACATATGGTGTTCAGATGATTTCTAAAGTTTCCAAACTGTCTTGGGCTAAGGATTTTTCACTCAAAGGCCTTCAACTAAGGACCCCACCCTGATTTAGCAGAGTCCAGAACTACATGCAGTAGTCCTCTATACAGAACCTGGGCGTTCGTGGGCGTTGGTGGGCTTACTGTAAAGACTGCAGACTAAGACTGGGCTCTTTAAAGTCCCAGTCCCAGTACCAGTCCCAGTCCCAGTCCCAGAGCCATGGCATGGCACAGTAAGACAAAGCAGTGCACTGCAGTGCAGTGTACGGTACAGCATTCCAGACCAGGACAGGGAATGCCATGCCAGGCCAGGCCAGCTGCTCCTTCCCCACACCTACTGCATTGTGCAACTTGAAGACATAGTCAACCAAAGGCCTTTCTTTCTCCTTTTCTAGCACTTCAAAAATTCAACATGCTACCCTCTGGCTGCAGCTAATAAAGGCTCTTTCACCTGCACACAACTTTACCCAGCATTTCATCAGCAAGGCCTCATACTCTGCCTATATGCCTGGACAACTGGGGAAGCACCATCCACCCAATCTCAGAGCTTGACTCACCTCAAAATGGAAAAGCAACACCATTCAACCTATTTTATTATCTGGATGGCACACTCCTCACATAATACAGCTTAGTTATTCCCTTCTCTTAGTCTTCAATTGTGTTTTCCAAAACACCAATTTGAAGAATAAATGAATACATTGATAAAAGAAAATAAGCTTTTGCCCCTATTTTACTCACTTGAGCGAAAGGAGGGGGGGGGGGGGGTGTCGTGGAGACAAGATTTGTACATTTGAACCACTAATGCAAAAAAAGAATTCATCTGATTGTTCCTGCGTTTATTTGAAGTAAAAATGATATTTCAAAAGCAAAGGGAGGATATTTTGTCACCTAAATGGACTTTAGGAGCTTTGGCTGGATTTGAATCCCTGTACAGGGGTAGCCTGCCTGTTCCACCAGCAGCCCTAGACCGTGCCACCGAGCTCCAGCTCCTTGAGGGGATGTCTTTGTGCAAGAGACTCTATCGGCAAGATGATGGTCTTGGTGTCGTTGCTTAAGGCTTTCACTGCCCAAGGCACTTCATAGCCATGACATAGGGAAGATTTGACACTCTACAGACGCCAAAGCCAGTGTGGTCCAGTGGTACCTGTCATTCAGCCAGACAACCAGGGACTGAATCCTAGACTTGACAGAAGTGGAGGCAAGGCTTTGCTCCTATCTTAGCTTCTTGAACAAAAGGAGGGAGGGGTCAAGATTTGTAATTTTGGGCAAGTAATGCAAAAAAAATGTAATCAAATTGGTACTGTATTTGCGAAGTAAAAATAATATTTCTAAATGAAATGTTAGATATTTTACCACCTAAAGATACCGCAAGGGAATTGTTTGGATTCAAACCCTTATACAGGTATAGCTTTCTGCACCACAAGCATTATAACATGCCACAGAGCTAGAACTCCTTAACAGTTTTGTTTCTGCGCAAGACACACTATAAGCAATGTAAAGTCATTGGTGTCTGTGCTGATGGCTTCCACTGTACAGGACACTTCACAGCAATGATATAGGGAAGATCTGACGACCTACAAATATGGAAACCTGGGTGGTCCAGTGGGTAAGTTCCTGACTTTCAGTTTGGCGACCAGGGTTCTAATCCCGAATGCTACAGAAGTGAAGGTAAGGCTTTGCTCCTATTTTACCTACTTTGGAAAGAGGTGGGTCGGAGGGGAAAAGATTTCTAAATTTAGGCAACTAATGCAAAAACCTTTTTTTTACTCAAATTCTTACTGTATTTTTTAAATAAAAATCATATTTCTAAATGAAGAAAATCAAATGCTGGATAGTTTGCATCCTAAACAAAGGTGAAAAGTATTGGCTGGATTCGAACCCTTATCCAGAGGTAGCTTGTTGTACTAGAGGCGCAATACTTTGCCACTGAGCTACAACTCTTTGTCAGGTTTTGCTTGCGCAGGAGACACTATCAGCAACATCAAGTCAGTGGTGTCTGTGCCAGTGGCTTCCACTGCACCAGACACTTGACATCCATGATATAGGGAACATTTGAGAGAATTATAGACATGTCAACCAGCTTGGTCCAGTGGTTAAGTTACTGACTTCTATCCAGGCGACCAGGGTTCAAGTCCTAGTTGTGGAAGAAGTGAAGATAAAGCTTTGCACCTATTTTACCTACTTGAGCAAAAAGGTCGGAGGCTACAGGATTTGTAAATTTGGGCAACTAATGGCAAAACATTTTTTTACTCAAATTCTTACTGCATTTTTTATGTCAAAATAATATTTCTAAAGGAAGAAAATCAAATGCTGGATATTTCACCACCAAAAAGTACATCAAAGGAGTGGGCTGGATTCGAACCCCTGCACAGATGTCACCAGCTGCACTAAAGGCACTATACATTGACCCTGAGCTACAGACCCTCTGTAAATTTGGACTGCGCAAGAGACACTATCAGCAACATAAAGTCATTGGAGTCCTTGCTGATGGCTTCCACTGCACAGGACACTTCATCACTTCATGGCCATGATATAGGTACGATTTGACAAGCTAAAGACATGGAAGCCCGAGTGGTCCAGTGGGTAAGTTCCTGACTTCCGTCCAGATGTCCAGACGACCAGTGTTCGAATCCCGGACTCGGCACCAGGTGACTGATGGTGGCAAAGCAGAGGTAAGTCAAAGATGACTTCATTGGTAAGTAAAATGGCTGTCATGAGTCTGGGCTTAGGTGTGTGTGTGCGCGTATAGAGCAATGCTGGAGCTGTGCCTAGAGTGTGAATGCTGGTTTGCAGAATGCCTGGTAAGAGTGAGTCTCTGTGCAGAGAGAGCAAGGATAGGTCCACACTGTGTCAAAGGGTGGGAATAGAGGAAGCACAAGTGCTGGGGTGGAGCAAAAAGGGCAGAACAAGCGAGGGGGGTAGGCAGAGGACAGCAGGTGGCTGGAGAACCTGGAGGGACCTAGAGGAGAAAGGGGGTGATAGAGGGAGGAGGAAGAGAGAGCAAGAGTGGGTGTAGTCACACAGGAACAGCAGGGTCAAGGTGCAGGAGGAGGAGAGGTAGAGAAGGAAAGGCCAGAAATCAAGAGTTGGTGCAGGAGAGGGAGCCTAGTAGAGCGGAGCCAATGCTGGCCAACAAACAGAGCCCGGCACCTTGCACACAAATGGGCTGGTTACAAAGGAGGGTTTTTGGGGGCAGATCCTATTTTTTTGCCTACCCCCAACCCCACTCTTGAGGGTGGGAGGAGTCAAGGTAGTCAAATTTGGGGGAGCAGTGTTAAAAGGGGTGTCCGGTTGCATTATAAAAGGGGTTCTAGGAGGCACGGAATGATGCAGACTCTGTGTTTTGGGGGGTGCTACCCACATTCTTGTTTATTGCGGCCTTCCTTGGGGGTATCCCAAAAGCTTTGGGGTAATGGGGGAGAGGAGGAATTGGGGATCAGGTTGCTGACAGTTTCTATCACCAACCAAAAGGGTGACTTTCACAGGCCTACTGTGGTTATGGTATTGAGAGCGGAAACAAGGAACATGTGTTAGCATTTTTGTGGGCATGAGAGCCTCATGATTTCATTGCCCCATTGCAGGACATGTTATTAGGTCTCTTGGGATGCTTTTTCTAGGCCTCAGAACCCCAAAAGAGTGCCCGAAATTTTGGCTGGAAGGACGCTTCTCAGGGGTGTGCTATAGGTATTCTGGGAAGAGCCTCGCCAGCTGTGCACATTTATGCACCAAGCATGGCAAATCCTTCATCCTGCAAAGCATCATATCGCACATGGAAGATTTGAGATGGTGTAAGTGTATTCATTTTAGGGTGAATATCCTTTCATGCTTCTCCCACCTGAGGACTGTGGATCTCTTGTTCTTCTTTCACATGTCACTTCAAAGAGACAGATGACAAGATGACACCCTCACTTTATCTCTCAGCAAGCAACTATGTTTTGATACTTTTATCTTGCTGTTTCCCTTCCAAATCCCACCCTCCCTTTCACCACAAATACAGATCAGTCATTCCTCAATACTCATTCACTCAGTCATTCCAGTCCTCCACTCTACAGGCTCATAAAAAAGACAACGTGAACAAGAGGTAGTTCAGCAAGCAGATTTAAAGCCTCTCTGTGGCTTAATGTTCGTACTACTGCCCTATAGTAATGCTACATGGCAACTGCAGCATAATATTAGGACTTAGAAAGGGGCTGTCCTATGCAAATAATGTCCTCCCGTGCTTACTTTGCTGAGCTTCCGCTGCGATACTTCCTTCAACATATGGTGTTCAGATGATTTCTAAAGTTTCCAAACTGTCTTGGGCTAAGGATTTTTCACTCAAAGGCCTTCAACTAAGGACCCCACCCTGATTTAGCAGAGTCCAGAACTACATGCAGTAGTCCTCTATACAGAACCTGGGCGTTCGTGGGCGTTTGTGGGCTTACTGTAAAGACTGCAGACTAAGACTGGGCTCTTTAAAGTCCCAGTCCCAGTCCCAGTCCCAGAGCCATGGCATGGCACAGTAAGACAAAGCAGTGCACTGCAGTGCAGTGTACGGTACAGCATTCCAGACCAGGACAGGGAATGCCATGCCAGGCCAGGCCAGCTGCTCCTTCCCAACACCTACTGCATTGTGCAACTTGAAGACATAGTCAACCAAAGGCCTTTCTTTCTCCTTTTCTAGCACTTCAAAAATTCAACATGCTACCCTCTGGCTGCAGCTAATAAAGGCTCTTTCACCTGCACACAACTTTACCCAGCATTTCATCAGCAAGGCCTCATACTCTGCCTATATGCCTGGACAACTGGGGAAGCACCATCCACCCAATCTCAGAGCTTGACTCACCTCAAAATGGAAAAGCAACACCATTCAACCTATTTTATTATCTGGATGGCACACTCCTCACATAATACAGCTTAGTTATCCCCTTCTCTTAGTCTTCAATTGTGTTTTCCAAAACACCAATTTGAAGAATACATGAATACATTGATTAAAGAAAATAAGCTTTTGCCCCTATTTTACTCACTTGAGCGAAAGGAGGGGGGGGGGGGGTGTCGTGGAGACAAGATTTGTACATTTGAACCACTAATGCAAAAAAAGAATTCATCTGATTGTTCCTGCGTTTATTTGAAGTAAAAATGATATTTCAAAAGCAAAGGGAGGATATTTTGTCACCTAAATGGACTTTAGGAGCTTTGGCTGGATTTGAATCCCTGTACAGGGGTAGCCTGCCTGTTCCACCAGCAGCCCTAGACCGTGCCACCGAGCTCCAGCTCCTTGAGGGGATGTCTTTGTGCAAGAGACTCTATCGGCAAGATGATGGTCTTGGTGTCGTTGCTTAAGGCTTTCACTGCCCAAGGCACTTCATAGCCATGACATAGGGAAGATTTGACACTCTACAGACGCCAAAGCCAGTGTGGTCCAGTGGTACCTGTCATTCAGCCAGACAACCAGGGACTGAATCCTAGACTTGACAGAAGTGGAGGCAAGGCTTTGCTCCTATCTTAGCTTCTTGAACAAAAGGAGGGAGGGGCCAAGATTTGTAATTTTGGGCAAGTAATGCAAAAAAAATGTAATCAAATTGGTACTGTATTTGCGAAGTAAAAATAATATTTCTAAATGAAATGTTAGATATTTTACCACCTAAAGATACCGCAAGGGAATTGTTTGGATTCAAACCCCTATACAGGTATAGCTTTCTGCACCACAAGCATTATAACATGCCACAGAGCTAGAACTCCTTAACAGTTTTGTTTCTGCGCAAGACACACTATAAGCAATGTAAAGTCATTGGTGTCTGTGCTGATGGCTTCCACTGTACAGGACACTTCACAGCAATGATATAGGGAAGATCTGACGACCTACAAATATGGAAACCTGGGTGGTCCAGTGGGTAAGTTCCTGACTTTCAGTTTGGCGACCAGGGTTCTAATCCCGAATGCTACAGAAGGTGAAGGTAAGGCTTTGCTCCTATTTTACCTACTTAGGAAAGAGGTGGGTCGGAGGGGAAAAGATTTCTAAATTTAGGCAACTAATGCAAAAACCTTTTTTTTACTCAAATTCTTACTGTATTTTTTAAATAAAAATCATATTTCTAAATGAAGAAAATCAAATGCTGGATAGTTTGCATCCTAAACAAAGGTGAAAAGTATTGGCTGGATTCGAACCCCTATCCAGAGGTAGCTTGTTGTACTAGAGGCGCAATACTTTGCCACTGAGCTACAACTCCTTGTCAGGTTTTGCTTGCGCAGGAGACACTATCAGCAACATCAAGTCAGTGGTGTCTGTGCCAGTGGCTTCCACTGCACCAGACACTTGACATCCATGATATAGGGAACATTTGAGAGAATTATAGACATGGCAACCAGCTTGGTCCAGTGGTTAAGTTACTGACTTCTATCCAGGCGACCAGGGTTCAAGTCCTAGTTGTGGAAGAAGTGAAGATAAAGCTTTGCACCTATTTTACCTACTTGAGCAAAAAGGTCGGAGGCTACAGGATTTGTAAATTTGGGCAACTAATGGCAAAACATTTTTTTACTCAAATTCTTACTGCATTTTTTATGTCAAAATAATATTTCTAAAGGAAGAAAATCAAATGCTGGATATTTCACCACCAAAAAGTACATCAAAGGAGTGGGCTGGATTCGAACCCCTGCACAGATGTCACCAGCTGCACTAAAGGCACTATACATTGACCCTGAGCTACAGACCCTGTGTAAATTTGGACTGCGCAAGAGACACTATCAGCAACATAAAGTCATTGGAGTCCTTGCTGATGGCTTCCACTGCACAGGACACTTCATCACTTCATGGCCATGATATAGGTACGATTTGACAAGCTAAAGACATGGAAGCCCGAGTGGTCCAGTGGGTAAGTTCCTGACTTCCGTCCAGATGTCCAGACGACCAGTGTTCGAAACCCGGACTCGGCACCAGGTGACTGATGGTGGCAAAGCAGAGGTAAGTCAAAGATGACTTCATTGGTAAGTAAAATGGCTGTCATGAGTCTGGGCTTAGGTGTGTGTGTGCGCGTATAGAGCAATGCTGGAGCTGTGCCTAGAGTGTGAATGCTGGTTTGCAGAATGCCTGGTAAGAGTGAGTCTCTGTGCAGAGAGAGCAAGGATAGGTCCACACTGTGTCAAAGGGTGGGAATAGAGGAAGCACAAGTGCTGGGGTGGAGCAAAAAGGGCAGAACAAGCGAGGGGGGTAGGCAGAGGACAGCAGGTGGCTGGAGAACCTGGAGGGACCTAGAGGAGAAAGGGGGTGATAGAGGGAGGAGGAAGAGAGAGCAAGAGTGGGTGTAGTCACACAGGAACAGCAGGGTCAAGGTGCAGGAGGAGGAGAGGTAGAGAAGGAAAGGCCAGAAATCAAGAGTTGGTGCAGGAGAGGGAGCCTAGTAGAGCGGAGCCAATGCTGGCCAACAAACAGAGCCCGGCACCTTGCACACAAATGGGCTGGTTACAAAGGAGGGTTTTTGGGGGCAGATCCTATTTTTTTGCCTACCCCCAACCCCACTCTTGAGGGTGGGAGGAGTCAAGGTAGTCAAATTTGGGGGAGCAGTGTTAAAAGGGGTGTCCGGTTGCATTATAAAAGGGGTTCTAGGAGGCACGGAATGATGCAGACTCTGTGTTTTGGGGGGTGCTACCCACATTCTTGTTTATTGCGGCCTTCCTTGGGGGTATCCCAAAAGCTTTGGGGTAATGGGGGAGAGGAGGAATTGGGGATCAGGTTGCTGACAGTTTCTATCACCAACCAAAAGGGTGACTTTCACAGGCCTACTGTGGTTATGGTATTGAGAGCGGAAACAAGGAACATGTGTTAGCATTTTTGTGGGCATGAGAGCCTCATGATTTCATTGCCCCATTGCAGGACATGTTATTAGGTCTCTTGGGATGCTTTTTCTAGGCCTCAGAACCCCAAAAGAGTGCCCGAAATTTTGGCTGGAAGGACGCTTCTCAGGGGTGTGCTATAGGTATTCTGGGAAGAGCCTCGCCAGCTGTGCACATTTATGCACCAAGCATGGCAAATCCTTCATCCTGCAAAGCATCATATGGCACATGGAAGATTTGAGATGGTGTAAGTGTATTCATTTTAGGGTGAATATCCTTTCATGCTTCTCCCACCTGAGGACTGTGGATCTCTTGTTCTTCTTTCACATGTCACTTCAAAGAGACAGATGACAAGATGACACCCTCACTTTATCTCTCAGCAAGCAACTATGTTTTGATACTTTTATCTTGCTGTTTCCCTTCCAAATCCCACCCTCCCTTTCACCACAAATACAGATCAGTCATTCCTCAATACTCATTCACTCAGTCATTCCAGTCCTCCACTCTACAGGCTCATAAAAAAGACAACGTGAACAAGAGGTAGTTCAGCAAGCAGATTTAAAGCCTCTCTGTGGCTTAATGTTCGTACTACTGCCCTATAGTAATGCTACATGGCAACTGCAGCATAATATTAGGACTTAGAAAGGGGCTGTCCTATGCAAATAATGTCCTCCCGTGCTTACTTTGCTGAGCTTCCGCTGCGATACTTCCTTCAACATATGGTGTTCAGATGATTTCTAAAGTTTCCAAACTGTCTTGGGCTAAGGATTTTTCACTCAAAGGCCTTCAACTAAGGACCCCACCCTGATTTAGCAGAGTCCAGAACTACATGCAGTAGTCCTCTATACAGAACCTGGGCGTTCGTGGGCGTTTGTGGGCTTACTGTAAAGACTGCAGACTAAGACTGGGCTCTTTAAAGTCCCAGTCCCAGTCCCAGTCCCAGTCCCAGAGCCATGGCATGGCACAGTAAGACAAAGCAGTGCACTGCAGTGCAGTGTACGGTACAGCATTCCAGACCAGGACAGGGAATGCCATGCCAGGCCAGGCCAGCTGCTCCTTCCCCACACCTACTGCATTGTGCAACTTGAAGACATAGTCAACCAAAGGCCTTTCTTTCTCCTTTTCTAGCACTTCAAAAATTCAACATGCTACCCTCTGGCTGCAGCTAATAAAGGCTCTTTCACCTGCACACAACTTTACCCAGCATTTCATCAGCAAGGCCTCATACTCTGCCTATATGCCTGGACAACTGGGGAAGCACCATCCACCCAATCTCAGAGCTTGACTCACCTCAAAATGGAAAAGCAACACCATTCAACCTATTTTATTATCTGGATGGCACACTCCTCACATAATACAGCTTAGTTATCCCCTTCTCTTAGTCTTCAATTGTGTTTTCCAAAACACCAATTTGAAGAATAAATGAATACATTGATAAAAGAAAATAAGCTTTTGCCCCTATTTTACTCACTTGAGCGAAAGGAGGGGGGGGGGGTGTCGTGGAGACAAGATTTGTACATTTGAACCACTAATGCAAAAAAATAATTCATCTGATTGTTCCTGCGTTTATTTGAAGTAAAAATGATATTTCAAAAGCAAAGGGAGGATATTTTGTCACCTAAATGGACTTTAGGAGCTTTGGCTGGATTTGAATCCCTGTACAGGGGTAGCCTGCCTGTTCCACCAGCAGCCCTAGACCGTGCCACCGAGCTCCAGCTCCTTGAGGGGATGTCTTTGTGCAAGAGACTCTATCGGCAAGATGATGGTCTTGGTGTCGTTGCTTAAGGCTTTCACTGCCCAAGGCACTTCATAGCCATGACATAGGGAAGATTTGACACTCTACAGACGCCAAAGCCAGTGTGGTCCAGTGGTACCTGTCATTCAGCCAGACAACCAGGGACTGAATCCTAGACTTGACAGAAGTGGAGGCAAGGCTTTGCTCCTATCTTAGCTTCTTGAACAAAAGGAGGGAGGGGCCAAGATTTGTAATTTTGGGCAAGTAATGCAAAAAAAATGTAATCAAATTGGTACTGTATTTGCGAAGTAAAAATAATATTTCTAAATGAAATGTTAGATATTTTACCACCTAAAGATACCGCAAGGGAATTGTTTGGATTCAAACCCCTATACAGGTATAGCTTTCTGCACCACAAGCATTATAACATGCCACAGAGCTAGAACTCCTTAACAGTTTTGTTTCTGCGCAAGACACACTATAAGCAATGTAAAGTCATTGGTGTCTGTGCTGATGGCTTCCACTGTACAGGACACTTCACAGCAATGATATAGGGAAGATCTGACGACCTACAAACATGGAAACCTGGGTGGTCCAGTGGGTAAGTTCCTGACTTTCAGCTTGGCGACCAGGGTTCTAATCCCGAATGCTACAGAAGTGAAGGTAAGGCTTTGCTCCTATTTTACCTACTTAGGAAAGAGGTGGGTCGGAGGGGAAAAGATTTCTAAATTTAGGCAACTAATGCAAAAACCTTTTTTTTACTCAAATTCTTACTGTATTTTTTAAATAAAAATCATATTTCTAAATGAAGAAAATCAAATGCTGGATAGTTTGCATCCTAAACAAAGGTGAAAAGTATTGGCTGGATTCGAACCCCTATCCAGAGGTAGCTTGTTGTACTAGAGGCGCAATACTTTGCCACTGAGCTACAACTCCTTGTCAGGTTTTGCTTGCGCAGGAGACACTATCAGCAACATCAAGTCAGTGGTGTCTGTGCCAGTGGCTTCCACTGCACCAGACACTTGACATCCATGATATAGGGAACATTTGAGAGAATTATAGACATGGCAACCAGCTTGGTCCAGTGGTTAAGTTACTGACTTCTATCCAGGCGACCAGGGTTCAAGTCCTAGTTGTGGAAGAAGTGAAGATAAAGCTTTGCACCTACTTGAGCAAAAAGGTCGGAGGCTACAGGATTTGTAAATTTGGGCAACTAATGGCAAAACATTTTTTTACTCAAATTCTTACTGCATTTTTTATGTCAAAATAATATTTCTAAAGGAAGAAAATCAAATGCTGGATATTTCACCACCAAAAAGTACATCAAAGGAGTGGGCTGGATTCGAACCCCTGCACAGATGTCACCAGCTGCACTAAAGGCACTATACATTGACCCTGAGCTACAGACCCTCTGTAAATTTGGACTGCGCAAGAGACACTATCAGCAACATAAAGTCATTGGAGTCCTTGCTGATGGCTTCCACTGCACAGGACACTTCATCACTTCATGGCCATGATATAGGTACGATTTGACAAGCTAAAGACATGGAAGCCCGAGTGGTCCAGTGGGTAAGTTCCTGACTTCCGTCCAGATGTCCAGACGACCAGTGTTCGAATCCCGGACTCGGCACCAGGTGACTGATGGTGGCAAAGCAGAGGTAAGTCAAAGATGACTTCATTGGTAAGTAAAATGGCTGTCATGAGTCTGGGCTTACGTGTGTGTGTGTGCGCGTATAGAGCAATGCTGGAGCTGTGCCTAGAGTGTGAATGCTGGTTTGCAGAATGCCTGGTAAGAGTGAGTCTCTGTGCAGAGAGAGCAAGGATAGGTCCACACTGTGTCAAAGGGTGGGAATAGAGGAAGCACAAGTGCTGGGGTGGAGCAAAAAGGGCAGAACAAGCGAGGGGGGTAGGCAGAGGACAGCAGGTGGCTGGAGAACCTGGAGGGACCTAGAGGAGAAAGGGGGTGATAGAGGGAGGAGGAAGAGAGAGCAAGAGTGGGTGTAGTCACACAGGAACAGCAGGGTCAAGGTGCAGGAGGAGGAGAGGTAGAGAAGGAAAGGCCAGAAATCAAGAGTTGGTGCAGGAGAGGGAGCCTAGTAGAGCGGAGCCAATGCTGGCCAACAAACAGAGCCCGGCACCTTGCACACAAATGGGCTGGTTACAAAGGAGGGTTTTTGGGGGCAGATCCTATTTTTTTGCCTACCCCCAACCCCACTCTTGAGGGTGGGAGGAGTCAAGGTAGTCAAATTTGGGGGAGCAGTGTTAAAAGGGGTGTCCGGTTGCATTATAAAAGGGGTTCTAGGAGGCACGGAATGATGCAGACTCTGTGTTTTGGGGGGTGCTACCCACATTCTTGTTTATTGCGGCCTTCCTTGGGGGTATCCCAAAAGCTTTGGGGTAATGGGGGAGAGGAGGAATTGGGGATCAGGTTGCTGACAGTTTCTATCACCAACCAAAAGGGTGACTTTCACAGGCCTACTGTGGTTATGGTATTGAGAGCGGAAACAAGGAACATGTGTTAGCATTTTTGTGGGCATGAGAGCCTCATGATTTCATTGCCCCATTGCAGGACATGTTATTAGGTCTCTTGGGATGCTTTTTCTAGGCCTCAGAACCCCAAAAGAGTGCCCGAAATTTTGGCTGGAAGGAAGCTTCTCAGGGGTGTGCTATAGGTATTCTGGGAAGAGCCTCGCCAGCTGTGCACATTTATGCACCAAGCATGGCAAATCCTTCATCCTGCAAAGCATCATATCGCACATGGAAGATTTGAGATGGTGTAAGTGTATTCATTTTAGGGTGAATATCCTTTCATGCTTCTCCCACCTGAGGACTGTGGATCTCTTGTTCTTCTTTCACATGTCACTTCAAAGAGACAGATGACAAGATGACACCCTCACTTTATCTCTCAGCAAGCAACTATGTTTTGATACTTTTATCTTGCTGTTTCCCTTCCAAATCCCACCCTCCCTTTCACCACAAATACAGATCAGTCATTCCTCAATACTCATTCACTCAGTCATTCCAGTCCTCCACTCTACAGGCTCATAAAAAAGACAACGTGAACAAGAGGTAGTTCAGCAAGCAGATTTAAAGCCTCTCTGTGGCTTAATGTTCGTACTACTGCCCTATAGTAATGCTACATGGCAACTGCAGCATAATATTAGGACTTAGAAAGGGGCTGTCCTATGCAAATAATGTCCTCCCGTGCTTACTTTGCTGAGCTTCCGCTGCGATACTTCCTTCAACATATGGTGTTCAGATGATTTCTAAAGTTTCCAAACTGTCTTGGGCTAAGGATTTTTCACTCAAAGGCCTTCAACTAAGGACCCCACCCTGATTTAGCAGAGTCCAGAACTACATGCAGTAGTCCTCTATCCAGAACCTGGGCGTTCGTGGGCGTTTGTGGGCTTACTGTAAAGACTGCAGACTAAGACTGGGCTCTTTAAAGTCCCAGTCCCAGTCCCAGTCCCAGTCCCAGAGCCATGGCATGGCACAGTAAGACAAAGCAGTGCACTGCAGTGCAGTGTACGGTACAGCATTCCAGACCAGGACAGGGAATGCCATGCCAGGCCAGGCCAGCTGCTCCTTCCCCACACCTACTGCATTGTGCAACTTGAAGACATAGTCAACCAAAGGCCTTTCTTTCTCCTTTTCTAGCACTTCAAAAATTCAACATGCTACCCTCTGGCTGCAGCTAATAAAGGCTCTTTCACCTGCACACAACTTTACCCAGCATTTCATCAGCAAGGCCTCATACTCTGCCTATATGCCTGGACAACTGGGGAAGCACCATCCACCCAATCTCAGAGCTTGACTCACCTCAAAATGGAAAAGCAACACCATTCAACCTATTTTATTATCTGGATGGCACACTCCTCACATAATACAGCTTAGTTATTCCCTTCTCTTAGTCTTCAATTGTGTTTTCCAAAACACCAATTTGAAGAATAAATGAATACATTGATAAAAGAAAATAAGCTTTTGCCCCTATTTTACTCACTTGAGCGAAAGGAGGGGGGGGGGGGTGTCGTGGAGACTAGATTTGTACATTTGAACCACTAATGCAAAAAAAGAATTCATCTGATTGTTCCTGCGTTTATTTGAAGTAAAAATGATATTTCAAAAGCAAAGGGAGGATATTTTGTCACCTAAATGGACTTTAGGAGCTTTGGCTGGATTTGAATCCCTGTACAGGGGTAGCCTGCCTGTTCCACCAGCAGCCCTAGACCGTGCCACCGAGCTCCAGCTCCTTGAGGGGATGTCTTTGTGCAAGAGACTCTATCGGCAAGATGATGGTCTTGGTGTCGTTGCTTAAGGCTTTCACTGCCCAAGGCACTTCATAGCCATGACATAGGGAAGATTTGACACTCTACAGACGCCAAAGCCAGTGTGGTCCAGTGGTACCTGTCATTCAGCCAGACAACCAGGGACTGAATCCTAGACTTGACAGAAGTGGAGGCAAGGCTTTGCTCCTATCTTAGCTTCTTGAACAAAAGGAGGGAGGGGCCAAGATTTGTAATTTTGGGCAAGTAATGCAAAAAAAATGTAATCAAATTGGTACTGTATTTGCGAAGTAAAAATAATATTTCTAAATGAAATGTTAGATATTTTACCACCTAAAGATACCGCAAGGGAATTGTTTGGATTCAAACCCCTATACAGGTATAGCTTTCTGCACCACAAGCATTATAACATGCCACAGAGCTAGAACTCCTTAACAGTTTTGTTTCTGCGCAAGACACACTATAAGCAATGTAAAGTCATTGGTGTCTGTGCTGATGGCTTCCACTGTACAGGACACTTCACAGCAATGATATAGGGAAGATCTGACGACCTACAAATATGGAAACCTGGGTGGTCCAGTGGGTAAGTTCCTGACTTTCAGTTTGGCGACCAGGGTTCTAATCCCGAATGCTACAGAAGTGAAGGTAAGGCTTTGCTCCTATTTTACCTACTTAGGAAAGAGGTGGGTCGGAGGGGAAAAGATTTCTAAATTTAGGCAACTAATGCAAAAACCTTTTTTTTACTCAAATTCTTACTGTATTTTTTAAATAAAAATCATATTTCTAAATGAAGAAAATCAAATGCTGGATAGTTTGCATCCTAAACAAAGGTGAAAAGTATTGGCTGGATTCGAACCCCTATCCAGAGGTAGCTTGTTGTACTAGAGGCGCAATACTTTGCCGCTGAGCTACAACTCCTTGTCAGGTTTTGCTTGCGCAGGAGACACTATCAGCAACATCAAGTCAGTGGTGTCTGTGCCAGTGGCTTCCACAGCACCAGACACTTGACATCCATGATATAGGGAACATTTGAGAGAATTATAGACATGTCAACCAGCTTGGTCCAGTGGTTAAGTTACTGACTTCTATCCAGGTGACCAGGGTTCAAGTCCTAGTTGTGGAAGAAGTGAAGATAAAGCTTTGCACCTATTTTACCTACTTGAGCAAAAAGGTCGGAGGCTACAGGATTTGTAAATTTGGGCAACTAATGGCAAAACATTTTTTTACTCAAATTCTTACTGCATTTTTTATGTCAAAATAATATTTCTAAAGGAAGAAAATCAAATGCTGGATATTTCACCACCAAAAAGTACATCAAAGGAGTGGGCTGGATTCGAACCCCTGCACAGATGTCACCAGCTGCACTAAAGGCACTATACATTGACCCTGAGCTACAGACCCTGTGTAAATTTGGACTGCGCAAGAGACACTATCAGCAACATAAAGTCATTGGAGTCCTTGCTGATGGCTTCCACTGCACAGGACACTTCATCACTTCATGGCCATGATATAGGTACGATTTGACAAGCTAAAGACATGGAAGCCCGAGTGGTCCAGTGGGTAAGTTCCTGACTTCCGTCCAGATGTCCAGACGACCAGTGTTCGAATCCCGGACTCGGCACCAGGTGACTGATGGTGGCAAAGCAGAGGTAAGTCAAAGATGACTTCATTGGTAAGTAAAATGGCTGTCATGAGTCTGGGCTTAGGTGTGTGTGTGCGCGTATAGAGCAATGCTGGAGCTGTGCCTAGAGTGTGAATGCTGGTTTGCAGAATGCCTGGTAAGAGTGAGTCTCTGTGCAGAGAGAGCAAGGATAGGTCCACACTGTGTCAAAGGGTGGGAATAGAGGAAGCACAAGTGCTGGGGTGGAGCAAAAAGGGCAGAACAAGCGAGGGGGGTAGGCAGAGGACAGCAGGTGGCTGGAGAACCTGGAGGGACCTAGAGGAGAAAGGGGGTGATAGAGGGAGGAGGAAGAGAGAGCAAGAGTGGGTGTAGTCACACAGGAACAGCAGGGTCAAGGTGCAGGAGGAGGAGAGGTAGAGAAGGAAAGGCCAGAAATCAAGAGTTGGTGCAGGAGAGGGAGCCTAGTAGAGCGGAGCCAATGCTGGCCAACAAACAGAGCCCGGCACCTTGCACACAAATGGGCTGGTTACAAAGGAGGGTTTTTGGGGGCAGATCCTATTTTTTTGCCTACCCCCAACCCCACTCTTGAGGGTGGGAGGAGTCAAGGTAGTCAAATTTGGGGGAGCAGTGTTAAAAGGGGTGTCCGGTTGCATTATAAAAGGGGTTCTAGGAGGCACGGAATGATGCAGACTCTGTGTTTTGGGGGGTGCTACCCACATTCTTGTTTATTGCGGCCTTCCTTGGGGGTATCCCAAAAGCTTTGGGGTAATGGGGGAGAGGAGGAATTGGGGATCAGGTTGCTGACAGTTTCTATCACCAACCAAAAGGGTGACTTTCACAGGCCTACTGTGGTTATGGTATTGAGAGCGGAAACAAGGAACATGTGTTAGCATTTTTGTGGGCATGAGAGCCTCATGATTTCATTGCCCCATTGCAGGACATGTTATTAGGTCTCTTGGGATGCTTTTTCTAGGCCTCAGAACCCCAAAAGAGTGCCCGAAATTTTGGCTGGAAGGACGCTTCTCAGGGGTGTGCTATAGGTATTCTGGGAAGAGCCTCGCCAGCTGTGCACATTTATGCACCAAGCATGGCAAATCCTTCATCCTGCAAAGCATCATATCGCACATGGAAGATTTGAGATGGTGTAAGTGTATTCATTTTAGGGTGAATATCCTTTCATGCTTCTCCCACCTGAGGACTGTGGATCTCTTGTTCTTCTTTCACATGTCACTTCAAAGAGACAGATGACAAGATGACACCCTCACTTTATCTCTCAGCAAGCAACTATGTTTTGATACTTTTATCTTGCTGTTTCCCTTCCAAATCCCACCCTCCCTTTCACCACAAATACAGATCAGTCATTCCTCAATACTCATTCACTCAGTCATTCCAGTCCTCCACTCTACAGGCTCATAAAAAAGACAACATGAACAAGAGGTAGTTCAGCAAGCAGATTTAAAGCCTCTCTGTGGCTTAATGTTCGTACTACTGCCCTATAGTAATGCTACATGGCAACTGCAGCATAATATTAGGACTTAGAAAGGGGCTGTCCTATGCAAATAATGTCCTCCCGTGCTTACTTTGCTGAGCTTCCGCTGCGATACTTCCTTCAACATATGGTGTTCAGATGATTTCTAAAGTTTCCAAACTGTCTTGGGCTAAGGATTTTTCACTCAAAGGCCTTCAACTAAGGACCCCACCCTGATTTAGCAGAGTCCAGAACTACATGCAGTAGTCCTCTATACAGAACCTGGGCGTTCGTGGGCGTTTGTGGGCTTACTGTAAAGACTGCAGACTAAGACTGGGCTCTTTAAAGTCCCAGTCCCAGTCCCAGAGCCATGGCATGGCACAGTAAGACAAAGCAGTGCACTGCAGTGCAGTGTACGGTACAGCATTCCAGACCAGGACAGGGAATGCCATGCCAGGCCAGGCCAGCTGCTCCTTCCCAACACCTACTGCATTGTGCAACTTGAAGACATAGTCAACCAAAGGCCTTTCTTTCTCCTTTTCTAGCACTTCAAAAATTCAACATGCTACCCTCTGGCTGCAGCTAATAAAGGCTCTTTCACCTGCACACAACTTTACCCAGCATTTCATCAGCAAGGCCTCATACTCTGCCTATATGCCTGGACAACTGGGGAAGCACCATCCACCCAATCTCAGAGCTTGACTCACCTCAAAATGGAAAAGCAACACCATTCAACCTATTTTATTATCTGGATGGCACACTCCTCACATAATACAGCTTAGTTATCCCCTTCTCTTAGTCTTCAATTGTGTTTTCCAAAACACCAATTTGAAGAATACATGAATACATTGATTAAAGAAAATAAGCTTTTGCCCCTATTTTACTCACTTGAGCGAAAGGAGGGGGGGGGGGGGGGGTGTCGTGGAGACAAGATTTGTACATTTGAACCACTAATGCAAAAAAAGAATTCATCTGATTGTTCCTGCGTTTATTTGAAGTAAAAATGATATTTCAAAAGCAAAGGGAGGATATTTTGTCACCTAAATGGACTTTAGGAGCTTTGGCTGGATTTGAATCCCTGTACAGGGGTAGCCTGCCTGTTCCACCAGCAGCCCTAGACCGTGCCACCGAGCTCCAGCTCCTTGAGGGGATGTCTTTGTGCAAGAGACTCTATCGGCAAGATGATGGTCTTGGTGTCGTTGCTTAAGGCTTTCACTGCCCAAGGCACTTCATAGCCATGACATAGGGAAGATTTGACACTCTACAGACGCCAAAGCCAGTGTGGTCCAGTGGTACCTGTCATTCAGCCAGACAACCAGGGACTGAATCCTAGACTTGACAGAAGTGGAGGCAAGGCTTTGCTCCTATCTTAGCTTCTTGAACAAAAGGAGGGAGGGGCCAAGATTTGTAATTTTGGGCAAGTAATGCAAAAAAAATGTAATCAAATTGGTACTGTATTTGCGAAGTAAAAATAATATTTCTAAATGAAATGTTAGATATTTTACCACCTAAAGATACCGCAAGGGAATTGTTTGGATTCAAACCCCTATACAGGTATAGCTTTCTGCACCACAAGCATTATAACATGCCACAGAGCTAGAACTCCTTAACAGTTTTGTTTCTGCGCAAGACACACTATAAGCAATGTAAAGTCATTGGTGTCTGTGCTGATGGCTTCCACTGTACAGGACACTTCACAGCAATGATATAGGGAAGATCTGACGACCTACAAATATGGAAACCTGGGTGGTCCAGTGGGTAAGTTCCTGACTTTCAGTTTGGCGACCAGGGTTCTAATCCTGAATGCTACAGAAGTGAAGGTAAGGCTTTGCTCCTATTTTACCTACTTAGGAAAGAGGTGGGTCGGAGGGGAAAAGATTTCTAAATTTAGGCAACTAATGCAAAAACCTTTTTTTTACTCAAATTCTTACTGTATTTTTTAAATAAAAATCATATTTCTAAATGAAGAAAATCAAATGCTGGATAGTTTGCATCCTAAACAAAGGTGAAAAGTATTGGCTGGATTCGAACCCCTATCCAGAGGTAGCTTGTTGTACTAGAGGCGCAATACTTTGCCACTGAGCTACAACTCCTTGTCAGGTTTTGCTTGCGCAGGAGACACTATCAGCAACATCAAGTCAGTGGTGTCTGTGCCAGTGGCTTCCACTGCACCAGACACTTGACATCCATGATATAGGGAACATTTGAGAGAATTATAGACATGGCAACCAGCTTGGTCCAGTGGTTAAGTTACTGACTTCTATCCAGGCGACCAGGGTTCAAGTCCTAGTTGTGGAAGAAGTGAAGATAAAGCTTTGCACCTATTTTACCTACTTGAGCAAAAAGGTCGGAGGCTACAGGATTTGTAAATTTGGGCAACTAATGGCAAAACATTTTTTTACTCAAATTCTTACTGCATTTTTTATGTCAAAATAATATTTCTAAAGGAAGAAAATCAAATGCTGGATATTTCACCACCAAAAAGTACATCAAAGGAGTGGGCTGGATTCGAACCCCTGCACAGATGTCACCAGCTGCACTAAAGGCACTATACATTGACCCTGAGCTACAGACCCTCTGTAAATTTGGACTGCGCAAGAGACACTATCAGCAACATAAAGTCATTGGAGTCCTTGCTGATGGCTTCCACTGCACAGGACACTTCATCACTTCATGGCCATGATATAGGTACGATTTGACAAGCTAAAGACATGGAAGCCCGAGTGGTCCAGTGGGTAAGTTCCTGACTTCCGTCCAGATGTCCAGACGACCAGTGTTCGAAACCCGGACTCGGCACCAGGTGACTGATGGTGGCAAAGCAGAGGTAAGTCAAAGATGACTTCATTGGTAAGTAAAATGGCTGTCATGAGTCTGGGCTTAGGTGTGTGTGTGCGCGTATAGAGCAATGCTGGAGCTGTGCCTAGAGTGTGAATGCTGGTTTGCAGAATGCCTGGTAAGAGTGAGTCTCTGTGCAGAGAGAGCAAGGATAGGTCCACACTGTGTCAAAGGGTGGGAATAGAGGAAGCACAAGTGCTGGGGTGGAGCAAAAAGGGCAGAACAAGCGAGGGGGGTAGGCAGAGGACAGCAGGTGGCTGGAGAACCTGGAGGGACCTAGAGGAGAAAGGGGGTGATAGAGGGAGGAGGAAGAGAGAGCAAGAGTGGGTGTAGTCACACAGGAACAGCAGGGTCAAGGTGCAGGAGGAGGAGAGGTAGAGAAGGAAAGGCCAGAAATCAAGAGTTGGTGCAGGAGAGGGAGCCTAGTAGAGCGGAGCCAATGCTGGCCAACAAACAGAGCCCGGCACCTTGCACACAAATGGGCTGGTTACAAAGGAGGGTTTTTGGGGGCAGATCCTATTTTTTTGCCTACCCCCAACCCCACTCTTGAGGGTGGGAGGAGTCAAGGTAGTCAAATTTGGGGGAGCAGTGTTAAAAGGGGTGTCCGGTTGCATTATAAAAGGGGTTCTAGGAGGCACGGAATGATGCAGACTCTGTGTTTTGGGGGGTGCTACCCACATTCTTGTTTATTGCGGCCTTCCTTGGGGGTATCCCAAAAGCTTTGGGGTAATGGGGGAGAGGAGGAATTGGGGATCAGGTTGCTGACAGTTTCTATCACCAACCAAAAGGGTGACTTTCACAGGCCTACTGTGGTTATGGTATTGAGAGCGGAAACAAGGAACATGTGTTAGCATTTTTGTGGGCATGAGAGCCTCATGATTTCATTGCCCCATTGCAGGACATGTTATTAGGTCTCTTGGGATGCTTTTTCTAGGCCTCAGAACCCCAAAAGAGTGCCCGAAATTTTGGCTGGAAGGACGCTTCTCAGGGGTGTGCTATAGGTATTCTGGGAAGAGCCTCGCCAGCTGTGCACATTTATGCACCAAGCATGGCAAATCCTTCATCCTGCAAAGCATCATATGGCACATGGAAGATTTGAGATGGTGTAAGTGTATTCATTTTAGGGTGAATATCCTTTCATGCTTCTCCCACCTGAGGACTGTGGATCTCTTGTTCTTCTTTCACATGTCACTTCAAAGAGACAGATGACAAGATGACACCCTCACTTTATCTCTCAGCAAGCAACTATGTTTTGATACTTTTATCTTGCTGTTTCCCTTCCAAATCCCACCCTCCCTTTCACCACAAATACAGATCAGTCATTCCTCAATACTCATTCACTCAGTCATTCCAGTCCTCCACTCTACAGGCTCATAAAAAAGACAACGTGAACAAGAGGTAGTTCAGCAAGCAGATTTAAAGCCTCTCTGTGGCTTAATGTTCGTACTACTGCCCTATAGTAATGCTACATGGCAACTGCAGCATAATATTAGGACTTAGAAAGGGGCTGTCCTATGCAAATAATGTCCTCCCGTGCTTACTTTGCTGAGCTTCCGCTGCGATACTTCCTTCAACATATGGTGTTCAGATGATTTCTAAAGTTTCCAAACTGTCTTGGGCTAAGGATTTTTCACTCAAAGGCCTTCAACTAAGGACCCCACCCTGATTTAGCAGAGTCCAGAACTACATGCAGTAGTCCTCTATACAGAACCTGGGCGTTCGTGGGCGTTTGTGGGCTTACTGTAAAGACTGCAGACTAAGACTGGGCTCTTTAAAGTCCCAGTCCCAGTCCCAGTCCCAGAGCCATGGCATGGCACAGTAAGACAAAGCAGTGCACTGCAGTGCAGTGTACGGTACAGCATTCCAGACCAGGACAGGGAATGCCATGCCAGGCCAGGCCAGCTGCTCCTTCCCCACACCTACTGCATTGTGCAACTTGAAGACATAGTCAACCAAAGGCCTTTCTTTCTCCTTTTCTAGCACTTCAAAAATTCAACATGCTACCCTCTGGCTGCAGCTAATAAAGGCTCTTTCACCTGCACACAACTTTACCCAGCATTTCATCAGCAAGGCCTCATACTCTGCCTATATGCCTGGACAACTGGGGAAGCACCATCCACCCAATCTCAGAGCTTGACTCACCTCAAAATGGAAAAGCAACACCATTCAACCTATTTTATTATCTGGATGGCACACTCCTCACATAATACAGCTTAGTTATCCCCTTCTCTTAGTCTTCAATTGTGTTTTCCAAAACACCAATTTGAAGAATAAATGAATACATTGATAAAAGAAAATAAGCTTTTGCCCCTATTTTACTCACTTGAGCGAAAGGAGGGGGGGGGGGGTGTCGTGGAGACAAGATTTGTACATTTGAACCACTAATGCAAAAAAATAATTCATCTGATTGTTCCTGCGTTTATTTGAAGTAAAAATGATATTTCAAAAGCAAAGGGAGGATATTTTGTCACCTAAATGGACTTTAGGAGCTTTGGCTGGATTTGAATCCCTGTACAGGGGTAGCCTGCCTGTTCCACCAGCAGCCCTAGACCGTGCCACCGAGCTCCAGCTCCTTGAGGGGATGTCTTTGTGCAAGAGACTCTATCGGCAAGATGATGGTCTTGGTGTCGTTGCTTAAGGCTTTCACTGCCCAAGGCACTTCATAGCCATGACATAGGGAAGATTTGACACTCTACAGACGCCAAAGCCAGTGTGGTCCAGTGGTACCTGTCATTCAGCCAGACAACCAGGGACTGAATCCTAGACTTGACAGAAGTGGAGGCAAGGCTTTGCTCCTATCTTAGCTTCTTGAACAAAAGGAGGGAGGGGCCAAGATTTGTAATTTTGGGCAAGTAATGCAAAAAAAATGTAATCAAATTGGTACTGTATTTGCGAAGTAAAAATAATATTTCTAAATGAAATGTTAGATATTTTACCACCTAAAGATACCGCAAGGGAATTGTTTGGATTCAAACCCCTATACAGGTATAGCTTTCTGCACCACAAGCATTATAACATGCCACAGAGCTAGAACTCCTTAACAGTTTTGTTTCTGCGCAAGACACACTATAAGCAATGTAAAGTCATTGGTGTCTGTGCTGATGGCTTCCACTGTACAGGACACTTCACAGCAATGATATAGGGAAGATCTGACGACCTACAAACATGGAAACCTGGGTGGTCCAGTGGGTAAGTTCCTGACTTTCAGCTTGGCGACCAGGGTTCTAATCCCGAATGCTACAGAAGTGAAGGTAAGGCTTTGCTCCTATTTTACCTACTTAGGAAAGAGGTGGGTCGGAGGGGAAAAGATTTCTAAATTTAGGCAACTAATGCAAAAACCTTTTTTTTACTCAAATTCTTACTGTATTTTTTAAATAAAAATCATATTTCTAAATGAAGAAAATCAAATGCTGGATAGTTTGCATCCTAAACAAAGGTGAAAAGTATTGGCTGGATTCGAACCCCTATCCAGAGGTAGCTTGTTGTACTAGAGGCGCAATACTTTGCCACTGAGCTACAACTCCTTGTCAGGTTTTGCTTGCGCAGGAGACACTATCAGCAACATCAAGTCAGTGGTGTCTGTGCCAGTGGCTTCCACTGCACCAGACACTTGACATCCATGATATAGGGAACATTTGAGAGAATTATAGACATGGCAACCAGCTTGGTCCAGTGGTTAAGTTACTGACTTCTATCCAGGCGACCAGGGTTCAAGTCCTAGTTGTGGAAGAAGTGAAGATAAAGCTTTGCACCTATTTTACCTACTTGAGCAAAAAGGTCGGAGGCTACAGGATTTGTAAATTTGGGCAACTAATGGCAAAACATTTTTTTACTCAAATTCTTACTGCATTTTTTATGTCAAAATAATATTTCTAAAGGAAGAAAATCAAATGCTGGATATTTCACCACCAAAAAGTACATCAAAGGAGTGGGCTGGATTCGAACCCCTGCACAGATGTCACCAGCTGCACTAAAGGCACTATACATTGACCCTGAGCTACAGACCCTCTGTAAATTTGGACTGCGCAAGAGACACTATCAGCAACATAAAGTCATTGGAGTCCTTGCTGATGGCTTCCACTGCACAGGACACTTCATCACTTCATGGCCATGATATAGGTACGATTTGACAAGCTAAAGACATGGAAGCCCGAGTGGTCCAGTGGGTAAGTTCCTGACTTCCGTCCAGATGTCCAGACGACCAGTGTTCGAAACCCGGACTCGGCACCAGGTGACTGATGGTGGCAAAGCAGAGGTAAGTCAAAGATGACTTCATTGGTAAGTAAAATGGCTGTCATGAGTCTGGGCTTAGGTGTGTGTGTGCGCGTATAGAGCAATGCTGGAGCTGTGCCTAGAGTGTGAATGCTGGTTTGCAGAATGCCTGGTAAGAGTGAGTCTCTGTGCAGAGAGAGCAAGGATAGGTCCACACTGTGTCAAAGGGTGGGAATAGAGGAAGCACAAGTGCTGGGGTGGAGCAAAAAGGGCAGAACAAGCGAGGGGGGTAGGCAGAGGACAGCAGGTGGCTGGAGAACCTGGAGGGACCTAGAGGAGAAAGGGGGTGATAGAGGGAGGAGGAAGAGAGAGCAAGAGTGGGTGTAGTCACACAGGAACAGCAGGGTCAAGGTGCAGGAGGAGGAGAGGTAGAGAAGGAAAGGCCAGAAATCAAGAGTTGGTGCAGGAGAGGGAGCCTAGTAGAGCGGAGCCAATGCTGGCCAACAAACAGAGCCCGGCACCTTGCACACAAATGGGCTGGTTACAAAGGAGGGTTTTTGGGGGCAGATCCTATTTTTTTGCCTACCCCCAACCCCACTCTTGAGGGTGGGAGGAGTCAAGGTAGTCAAATTTGGGGGAGCAGTGTTAAAAGGGGTGTCCGGTTGCATTATAAAAGGGGTTCTAGGAGGCACGGAATGATGCAGACTCTGTGTTTTGGGGGGTGCTACCCACATTCTTGTTTATTGCGGCCTTCCTTGGGGGTATCCCAAAAGCTTTGGGGTAATGGGGGAGAGGAGGAATTGGGGATCAGGTTGCTGACAGTTTCTATCACCAACCAAAAGGGTGACTTTCACAGGCCTACTGTGGTTATGGTATTGAGAGCGGAAACAAGGAACATGTGTTAGCATTTTTGTGGGCATGAGAGCCTCATGATTTCATTGCCCCATTGCAGGACATGTTATTAGGTCTCTTGGGATGCTTTTTCTAGGCCTCAGAACCCCAAAAGAGTGCCCGAAATTTTGGCTGGAAGGACGCTTCTCAGGGGTGTGCTATAGGTATTCTGGGAAGAGCCTCGCCAGCTGTGCACATTTATGCACCAAGCATGGCAAATCCTTCATCCTGCAAAGCATCATATGGCACATGGAAGATTTGAGATGGTGTAAGTGTATTCATTTTAGGGTGAATATCCTTTCATGCTTCTCCCACCTGAGGACTGTGGATCTCTTGTTCTTCTTTCACATGTCACTTCAAAGAGACAGATGACAAGATGACACCCTCACTTTATCTCTCAGCAAGCAACTATGTTTTGATACTTTTATCTTGCTGTTTCCCTTCCAAATCCCACCCTCCCTTTCACCACAAATACAGATCAGTCATTCCTCAATACTCATTCACTCAGTCATTCCAGTCCTCCACTCTACAGGCTCATAAAAAAGACAACGTGAACAAGAGGTAGTTCAGCAAGCAGATTTAAAGCCTCTCTGTGGCTTAATGTTCGTACTACTGCCCTATAGTAATGCTACATGGCAACTGCAGCATAATATTAGGACTTAGAAAGGGGCTGTCCTATGCAAATAATGTCCTCCCGTGCTTACTTTGCTGAGCTTCCGCTGCGATACTTCCTTCAACATATGGTGTTCAGATGATTTCTAAAGTTTCCAAACTGTCTTGGGCTAAGGATTTTTCACTCAAAGGCCTTCAACTAAGGACCCCACCCTGATTTAGCAGAGTCCAGAACTACATGCAGTAGTCCTCTATACAGAACCTGGGCGTTCGTGGGCGTTTGTGGGCTTACTGTAAAGACTGCAGACTAAGACTGGGCTCTTTAAAGTCCCAGTCCCAGTCCCAGTCCCAGAGCCATGGCATGGCACAGTAAGACAAAGCAGTGCACTGCAGTGCAGTGTACGGTACAGCATTCCAGACCAGGACAGGGAATGCCATGCCAGGCCAGGCCAGCTGCTCCTTCCCCACACCTACTGCATTGTGCAACTTGAAGACATAGTCAACCAAAGGCCTTTCTTTCTCCTTTTCTAGCACTTCAAAAATTCAACATGCTACCCTCTGGCTGCAGCTAATAAAGGCTCTTTCACCTGCACACAACTTTACCCAGCATTTCATCAGCAAGGCCTCATACTCTGCCTATATGCCTGGACAACTGGGGAAGCACCATCCACCCAATCTCAGAGCTTGACTCACCTCAAAATGGAAAAGCAACACCATTCAACCTATTTTATTATCTGGATGGCACACTCCTCACATAATACAGCTTAGTTATCCCCTTCTCTTAGTCTTCAATTGTGTTTTCCAAAACACCAATTTGAAGAATAAATGAATACATTGATAAAAGAAAATAAGCTTTTGCCCCTATTTTACTCACTTGAGCGAAAGGAGGGGGGGGGGGGGTGTCGTGGAGACAAGATTTGTACATTTGAACCACTAATGCAAAAAAATAATTCATCTGATTGTTCCTGCGTTTATTTGAAGTAAAAATGATATTTCAAAAGCAAAGGGAGGATATTTTGTCACCTAAATGGACTTTAGGAGCTTTGGCTGGATTTGAATCCCTGTACAGGGGTAGCCTGCCTGTTCCACCAGCAGCCCTAGACCGTGCCACCGAGCTCCAGCTCCTTGAGGGGATGTCTTTGTGCAAGAGACTCTATCGGCAAGATGATGGTCTTGGTGTCGTTGCTTAAGGCTTTCACTGCCCAAGGCACTTCATAGCCATGACATAGGGAAGATTTGACACTCTACAGACGCCAAAGCCAGTGTGGTCCAGTGGTACCTGTCATTCAGCCAGACAACCAGGGACTGAATCCTAGACTTGACAGAAGTGGAGGCAAGGCTTTGCTCCTATCTTAGCTTCTTGAACAAAAGGAGGGAGGGGCCAAGATTTGTAATTTTGGGCAAGTAATGCAAAAAAAATGTAATCAAATTGGTACTGTATTTGCGAAGTAAAAATAATATTTCTAAATGAAATGTTAGATATTTTACCACCTAAAGATACCGCAAGGGAATTGTTTGGATTCAAACCCCTATACAGGTATAGCTTTCTGCACCACAAGCATTATAACATGCCACAGAGCTAGAACTCCTTAACAGTTTTGTTTCTGCGCAAGACACACTATAAGCAATGTAAAGTCATTGGTGTCTGTGCTGATGGCTTCCACTGTACAGGACACTTCACAGCAATGATATAGGGAAGATCTGACGACCTACAAACATGGAAACCTGGGTGGTCCAGTGGGTAAGTTCCTGACTTTCAGCTTGGCGACCAGGGTTCTAATCCCGAATGCTACAGAAGTGAAGGTAAGGCTTTGCTCCTATTTTACCTACTTAGGAAAGAGGTGGGTCGGAGGGGAAAAGATTTCTAAATTTAGGCAACTAATGCAAAAACCTTTTTTTTACTCAAATTCTTACTGTATTTTTTAAATAAAAATCATATTTCTAAATGAAGAAAATCAAATGCTGGATAGTTTGCATCCTAAACAAAGGTGAAAAGTATTGGCTGGATTCGAACCCCTATCCAGAGGTAGCTTGTTGTACTAGAGGCGCAATACTTTGCCACTGAGCTACAACTCCTTGTCAGGTTTTGCTTGCGCAGGAGACACTATCAGCAACATCAAGTCAGTGGTGTCTGTGCCAGTGGCTTCCACTGCACCAGACACTTGACATCCATGATATAGGGAACATTTGAGAGAATTATAGACATGGCAACCAGCTTGGTCCAGTGGTTAAGTTACTGACTTCTATCCAGGCGACCAGGGTTCAAGTCCTAGTTGTGGAAGAAGTGAAGATAAAGCTTTGCACCTACTTGAGCAAAAAGGTCGGAGGCTACAGGATTTGTAAATTTGGGCAACTAATGGCAAAACATTTTTTTACTCAAATTCTTACTGCATTTTTTATGTCAAAATAATATTTCTAAAGGAAGAAAATCAAATGCTGGATATTTCACCACCAAAAAGTACATCAAAGGAGTGGGCTGGATTCGAACCCCTGCACAGATGTCACCAGCTGCACTAAAGGCACTATACATTGACCCTGAGCTACAGACCCTCTGTAAATTTGGACTGCGCAAGAGACACTATCAGCAACATAAAGTCATTGGAGTCCTTGCTGATGGCTTCCACTGCACAGGACACTTCATCACTTCATGGCCATGATATAGGTACGATTTGACAAGCTAAAGACATGGAAGCCCGAGTGGTCCAGTGGGTAAGTTCCTGACTTCCGTCCAGATGTCCAGACGACCAGTGTTCGAATCCCGGACTCGGCACCAGGTGACTGATGGTGGCAAAGCAGAGGTAAGTCAAAGATGACTTCATTGGTAAGTAAAATGGCTGTCATGAGTCTGGGCTTACGTGTGTGTGTGTGCGCGTATAGAGCAATGCTGGAGCTGTGCCTAGAGTGTGAATGCTGGTTTGCAGAATGCCTGGTAAGAGTGAGTCTCTGTGCAGAGAGAGCAAGGATAGGTCCACACTGTGTCAAAGGGTGGGAATAGAGGAAGCACAAGTGCTGGGGTGGAGCAAAAAGGGCAGAACAAGCGAGGGGGGTAGGCAGAGGACAGCAGGTGGCTGGAGAACCTGGAGGGACCTAGAGGAGAAAGGGGGTGATAGAGGGAGGAGGAAGAGAGAGCAAGAGTGGGTGTAGTCACACAGGAACAGCAGGGTCAAGGTGCAGGAGGAGGAGAGGTAGAGAAGGAAAGGCCAGAAATCAAGAGTTGGTGCAGGAGAGGGAGCCTAGTAGAGCGGAGCCAATGCTGGCCAACAAACAGAGCCCGGCACCTTGCACACAAATGGGCTGGTTACAAAGGAGGGTTTTTGGGGGCAGATCCTATTTTTTTGCCTACCCCCAACCCCACTCTTGAGGGTGGGAGGAGTCAAGGTAGTCAAATTTGGGGGAGCAGTGTTAAAAGGGGTGTCCGGTTGCATTATAAAAGGGGTTCTAGGAGGCACGGAATGATGCAGACTCTGTGTTTTGGGGGGTGCTACCCACATTCTTGTTTATTGCGGCCTTCCTTGGGGGTATCCCAAAAGCTTTGGGGTAATGGGGGAGAGGAGGAATTGGGGATCAGGTTGCTGACAGTTTCTATCACCAACCAAAAGGGTGACTTTCACAGGCCTACTGTGGTTATGGTATTGAGAGCGGAAACAAGGAACATGTGTTAGCATTTTTGTGGGCATGAGAGCCTCATGATTTCATTGCCCCATTGCAGGACATGTTATTAGGTCTCTTGGGATGCTTTTTCTAGGCCTCAGAACCCCAAAAGAGTGCCCGAAATTTTGGCTGGAAGGAAGCTTCTCAGGGGTGTGCTATAGGTATTCTGGGAAGAGCCTCGCCAGCTGTGCACATTTATGCACCAAGCATGGCAAATCCTTCATCCTGCAAAGCATCATATCGCACATGGAAGATTTGAGATGGTGTAAGTGTATTCATTTTAGGGTGAATATCCTTTCATGCTTCTCCCACCTGAGGACTGTGGATCTCTTGTTCTTCTTTCACATGTCACTTCAAAGAGACAGATGACAAGATGACACCCTCACTTTATCTCTCAGCAAGCAACTATGTTTTGATACTTTTATCTTGCTGTTTCCCTTCCAAATCCCACCCTCCCTTTCACCACAAATACAGATCAGTCATTCCTCAATACTCATTCACTCAGTCATTCCAGTCCTCCACTCTACAGGCTCATAAAAAAGACAACGTGAACAAGAGGTAGTTCAGCAAGCAGATTTAAAGCCTCTCTGTGGCTTAATGTTCGTACTACTGCCCTATAGTAATGCTACATGGCAACTGCAGCATAATATTAGGACTTAGAAAGGGGCTGTCCTATGCAAATAATGTCCTCCCGTGCTTACTTTGCTGAGCTTCCGCTGCGATACTTCCTTCAACATATGGTGTTCAGATGATTTCTAAAGTTTCCAAACTGTCTTGGGCTAAGGATTTTTCACTCAAAGGCCTTCAACTAAGGACCCCACCCTGATTTAGCAGAGTCCAGAACTACATGCAGTAGTCCTCTATCCAGAACCTGGGCGTTCGTGGGCGTTTGTGGGCTTACTGTAAAGACTGCAGACTAAGACTGGGCTCTTTAAAGTCCCAGTCCCAGTCCCAGTCCCAGTCCCAGAGCCATGGCATGGCACAGTAAGACAAAGCAGTGCACTGCAGTGCAGTGTACGGTACAGCATTCCAGACCAGGACAGGGAATGCCATGCCAGGCCAGGCCAGCTGCTCCTTCCCCACACCTACTGCATTGTGCAACTTGAAGACATAGTCAACCAAAGGCCTTTCTTTCTCCTTTTCTAGCACTTCAAAAATTCAACATGCTACCCTCTGGCTGCAGCTAATAAAGGCTCTTTCACCTGCACACAACTTTACCCAGCATTTCATCAGCAAGGCCTCATACTCTGCCTATATGCCTGGACAACTGGGGAAGCACCATCCACCCAATCTCAGAGCTTGACTCACCTCAAAATGGAAAAGCAACACCATTCAACCTATTTTATTATCTGGATGGCACACTCCTCACATAATACAGCTTAGTTATTCCCTTCTCTTAGTCTTCAATTGTGTTTTCCAAAACACCAATTTGAAGAATAAATGAATACATTGATAAAAGAAAATAAGCTTTTGCCCCTATTTTACTCACTTGAGCGAAAGGAGGGGGGGGGGGGTGTCGTGGAGACAAGATTTGTACATTTGAACCACTAATGCAAAAAAAGAATTCATCTGATTGTTCCTGCGTTTATTTGAAGTAAAAATGATATTTCAAAAGCAAAGGGAGGATATTTTGTCACCTAAATGGACTTTAGGAGCTTTGGCTGGATTTGAATCCCTGTACAGGGGTAGCCTGCCTGTTCCACCAGCAGCCCTAGACCGTGCCACCGAGCTCCAGCTCCTTGAGGGGATGTCTTTGTGCAAGAGACTCTATCGGCAAGATGATGGTCTTGGTGTCGTTGCTTAAGGCTTTCACTGCCCAAGGCACTTCATAGCCATGACATAGGGAAGATTTGACACTCTACAGACGCCAAAGCCAGTGTGGTCCAGTGGTACCTGTCATTCAGCCAGACAACCAGGGACTGAATCCTAGACTTGACAGAAGTGGAGGCAAGGCTTTGCTCCTATCTTAGCTTCTTGAACAAAAGGAGGGAGGGGCCAAGATTTGTAATTTTGGGCAACTAATGCAAAAAAAATGTAATCAAATTGGTACTGTATTTGCGAAGTAAAAATAATATTTCTAAATGAAATGTTAGATATTTTACCACCTAAAGATACCGCAAGGGAATTGTTTGGATTCAAACCCCTATACAGGTATAGCTTTCTGCACCACAAGCATTATAACATGCCACAGAGCTAGAACTCCTTAACAGTTTTGTTTCTGCGCAAGACACACTATAAGCAATGTAAAGTCATTGGTGTCTGTGCTGATGGCTTCCACACTTCACAGCAATGATATAGGGAAGATCTGACGACCTACAAATATGGAAACCTGGGTGGTCCAGTGGGTAAGTTCCTGACTTTCAGTTTGGCGACCAGGGTTCTAATCCCGAATGCTACAGAAGTGAAGGTAAGGCTTTGCTCCTATTTTACCTACTTAGGAAAGAGGTGGGTCGGAGGGGAAAAGATTTCTAAATTTAGGCAACTAATGCAAAAACCTTTTTTTTACTCAAATTCTTACTGTATTTTTTAAATAAAAATCATATTTCTAAATGAAGAAAATCAAATGCTGGATAGTTTGCATCCTAAACAAAGGTGAAAAGTATTGGCTGGATTCGAACCCCTATCCAGAGGTAGCTTGTTGTACTAGAGGTGCAATACTTTGCCGCTGAGCTACAACTCCTTGTCAGGTTTTGCTTGCGCAGGAGACACTATCAGCAACATCAAGTCAGTGGTGTCTGTGCCAGTGGCTTCCACAGCACCAGACACTTGACATCCATGATATAGGGAACATTTGAGAGAATTATAGACATGTCAACCAGCTTGGTCCAGTGGTTAAGTTACTGACTTCTATCCAGGTGACCAGGGTTCAAGTCCTAGTTGTGGAAGAAGTGAAGATAAAGCTTTGCACCTATTTTACCTACTTGAGCAAAAAGGTCGGAGGCTACAGGATTTGTAAATTTGGGCAACTAATGGCAAAACATTTTTTTACTCAAATTCTTACTGCATTTTTTATGTCAAAATAATATTTCTAAAGGAAGAAAATCAAATGCTGGATATTTCACCACCAAAAAGTACATCAAAGGAGTGGGCTGGATTCGAACCCCTGCACAGATGTCACCAGCTGCACTAAAGGCACTATACATTGACCCTGAGCTACAGACCCTCTGTAAATTTGGACTGCGCAAGAGACACTATCAGCAACATAAAGTCATTGGAGTCCTTGCTGATGGCTTCCACTGCACAGGACACTTCATCACTTCATGGCCATGATATAGGTACGATTTGACAAGCTAAAGACATGGAAGCCCGAGTGGTCCAGTGGGTAAGTTCCTGACTTCCGTCCAGATGTCCAGACGACCAGTGTTCGAATCCCGGACTCGGCACCAGGTGACTGATGGTGGCAAAGCAGAGGTAAGTCAAAGATGACTTCATTGGTAAGTAAAATGGCTGTCATGAGTCTGGGCTTAGGTGTGTGTGTGCGCGTATAGAGCAATGCTGGAGCTGTGCCTAGAGTGTGAATGCTGGTTTGCAGAATGCCTGGTAAGAGTGAGTCTCTGTGCAGAGAGAGCAAGGATAGGTCCACACTGTGTCAAAGGGTGGGAATAGAGGAAGCACAAGTGCTGGGGTGGAGCAAAAAGGGCAGAACAAGCGAGGGGGGTAGGCAGAGGACAGCAGGTGGCTGGAGAACCTGGAGGGACCTAGAGGAGAAAGGGGGTGATAGAGGGAGGAGGAAGAGAGAGCAAGAGTGGGTGTAGTCACACAGGAACAGCAGGGTCAAGGTGCAGGAGGAGGAGAGGTAGAGAAGGAAAGGCCAGAAATCAAGAGTTGGTGCAGGAGAGGGAGCCTAGTAGAGCGGAGCCAATGCTGGCCAACAAACAGAGCCCGGCACCTTGCACACAAATGGGCTGGTTACAAAGGAGGGTTTTTGGGGGCAGATCCTATTTTTTTGCCTACCCCCAACCCCACTCTTGAGGGTGGGAGGAGTCAAGGTAGTCAAATTTGGGGGAGCAGTGTTAAAAGGGGTGTCCGGTTGCATTATAAAAGGGGTTCTAGGAGGCACGGAATGATGCAGACTCTGTGTTTTGGGGGGTGCTACCCACATTCTTGTTTATTGCGGCCTTCCTTGGGGGTATCCCAAAAGCTTTGGGGTAATGGGGGAGAGGAGGAATTGGGGATCAGGTTGCTGACAGTTTCTATCACCAACCAAAAGGGTGACTTTCACAGGCCTACTGTGGTTATGGTATTGAGAGCGGAAACAAGGAACATGTGTTAGCATTTTTGTGGGCATGAGAGCCTCATGATTTCATTGCCCCATTGCAGGACATGTTATTAGGTCTCTTGGGATGCTTTTTCTAGGCCTCAGAACCCCAAAAGAGTGCCCGAAATTTTGGCTGGAAGGACGCTTCTCAGGGGTGTGCTATAGGTATTCTGGGAAGAGCCTCGCCAGCTGTGCACATTTATGCACCAAGCATGGCAAATCCTTCATCCTGCAAAGCATCATATCGCACATGGAAGATTTGAGATGGTGTAAGTGTATTCATTTTAGGGTGAATATCCTTTCATGCTTCTCCCACCTGAGGACTGTGGATCTCTTGTTCTTCTTTCACATGTCACTTCAAAGAGACAGATGACAAGATGACACCCTCACTTTATCTCTCAGCAAGCAACTATGTTTTGATACTTTTATCTTGCTGTTTCCCTTCCAAATCCCACCCTCCCTTTCACCACAAATACAGATCAGTCATTCCTCAATACTCATTCACTCAGTCATTCCAGTCCTCCACTCTACAGGCTCATAAAAAAGACAACGTGAACAAGAGGTAGTTCAGCAAGCAGATTTAAAGCCTCTCTGTGGCTTAATGTTCGTACTACTGCCCTATAGTAATGCTACATGGCAACTGCAGCATAATATTAGGACTTAGAAAGGGGCTGTCCTATGCAAATAATGTCCTCCCGTGCTTACTTTGCTGAGCTTCCGCTGCGATACTTCCTTCAACATATGGTGTTCAGATGATTTCTAAAGTTTCCAAACTGTCTTGGGCTAAGGATTTTTCACTCAAAGGCCTTCAACTAAGGACCCCACCCTGATTTAGCAGAGTCCAGAACTACATGCAGTAGTCCTCTATACAGAACCTGGGCGTTCGTGGGCGTTTGTGGGCTTACTGTAAAGACTGCAGACTAAGACTGGGCTCTTTAAAGTCCCAGTCCCAGTCCCAGTCCCAGTCCCAGAGCCATGGCATGGCACAGTAAGACAAAGCAGTGCACTGCAGTGCAGTGTACGGTACAGCATTCCAGACCAGGACAGGGAATGCCATGCCAGGCCAGGCCAGCTGCTCCTTCCCCACACCTACTGCATTGTGCAACTTGAAGACATAGTCAACCAAAGGCCTTTCTTTCTCCTTTTCTAGCACTTCAAAAATTCAACATGCTACCCTCTGGCTGCAGCTAATAAAGGCTCTTTCACCTGCACACAACTTTACCCAGCATTTCATCAGCAAGGCCTCATACTCTGCCTATATGCCTGGACAACTGGGGAAGCACCATCCACCCAATCTCAGAGCTTGACTCACCTCAAAATGGAAAAGCAACACCATTCAACCTATTTTATTATCTGGATGGCACACTCCTCACATAATACAGCTTAGTTATCCCCTTCTCTTAGTCTTCAATTGTGTTTTCCAAAACACCAATTTGAAGAATACATGAATACATTGATAAAAGAAAATAAGCTTTTGCCCCTATTTTACTCACTTGAGCGAAAGGAGGGGGGTGGGGGGGTGTCGTGGAGACAAGATTTGTACATTTGAACCACTAATGCAAAAAAAGAATTCATCTGATTGTTCCTGCGTTTATTTGAAGTAAAAATGATATTTCAAAAGCAAAGGGAGGATATTTTGTCACCTAAATGGACTTTAGGAGCTTTGGCTGGATTTGAATCCCTGTACAGGGGTAGCCTGCCTGTTCCACCAGCAGCCCTAGACCGTGCCACCGAGCTCCAGCTCCTTGAGGGGATGTCTTTGTGCAAGAGACTCTATCGGCAAGATGATGGTCTTGGTGTCGTTGCTTAAGGCTTTCACTGCCCAAGGCACTTCATAGCCATGACATAGGGAAGATTTGACACTCTACAGACGCCAAAGCCAGTGTGGTCCAGTGGTACCTGTCATTCAGCCAGACAACCAGGGACTGAATCCTAGACTTGACAGAAGTGGAGGCAAGGCTTTGCTCCTATCTTAGCTTCTTGAACAAAAGGAGGGAGGGGCCAAGATTTGTAATTTTGGGCAAGTAATGCAAAAAAAATGTAATCAAATTGGTACTGTATTTGCGAAGTAAAAATAATATTTCTAAATGAAATGTTAGATATTTTACCACCTAAAGATACCGCAAGGGAATTGTTTGGATTCAAACCCCTATACAGGTATAGCTTTCTGCACCACAAGCATTATAACATGCCACAGAGCTAGAACTCCTTAACAGTTTTGTTTCTGCGCAAGACACACTATAAGCAATGTAAAGTCATTGGTGTCTGTGCTGATGGCTTCCACTGTACAGGACACTTCACAGCAATGATATAGGGAAGATCTGACGACCTACAAATATGGAAACCTGGGTGGTCCAGTGGGTAAGTTCCTGACTTTCAGTTTGGCGACCAGGGTTCTAATCCCGAATGCTACAGAAGTGAAGGTAAGGCTTTGCTCCTATTTTACCTACTTAGGAAAGAGGTGGGTCGGAGGGGAAAAGATTTCTAAATTTAGGCAACTAATGCAAAAACCTTTTTTTTACTCAAATTCTTACTGTATTTTTTAAATAAAAATCATATTTCTAAATGAAGAAAATCAAATGCTGGATAGTTTGCATCCTAAACAAAGGTGAAAAGTATTGGCTGGATTCGAACCCCTATCCAGAGGTAGCTTGTTGTACTAGAGGCGCAATACTTTGCCGCTGAGCTACAACTCCTTGTCAGGTTTTGCTTGCGCAGGAGACACTATCAGCAACATCAAGTCAGTGGTGTCTGTGCCAGTGGCTTCCACTGCACCAGACACTTGACATCCATGATATAGGGAACATTTGAGAGAATTATAGACATGGCAACCAGCTTGGTCCAGTGGTTAAGTTACTGACTTCTATCCAGGCGACCAGGGTTCAAGTCCTAGTTGTGGAAGAAGTGAAGATAAAGCTTTGCACCTATTTTACCTACTTGAGCAAAAAGGTCGGAGGCTACAGGATTTGTAAATTTGGGCAACTAATGGCAAAACATTTTTTTACTCAAATTCTTACTGCATTTTTTATGTCAAAATAATATTTCTAAAGGAAGAAAATCAAATGCTGGATATTTCACCACCAAAAAGTACATCAAAGGAGTGGGCTGGATTCGAACCCCTGCACAGATGTCACCAGCTGCACTAAAGGCACTATACATTGACCCTGAGCTACAGACCCTCTGTAAATTTGGACTGCGCAAGAGACACTATCAGCAACATAAAGTCATTGGAGTCCTTGCTGATGGCTTCCACTGCACAGGACACTTCATCACTTCATGGACATGATATAGGTACGATTTGACAAGCTAAAGACATGGAAGCCCGAGTGGTCCAGTGGGTAAGTTCCTGACTTCCGTCCAGATGTCCAGACGACCAGTGTTCGAATCCCGGACTCGGCACCAGGTGACTGATGGTGGCAAAGCAGAGGTAAGTCAAAGATGACTTCATTGGTAAGTAAAATGGCTGTCATGAGTCTGGGCTTACGTGTGTGTGTGCGCGTATAGAGCAATGCTGGAGCTGTGCCTAGAGTGTGAATGCTGGTTTGCAGAATGCCTGGTAAGAGTGAGTCTCTGTGCAGAGAGAGCAAGGATAGGTCCACACTGTGTCAAAGGGTGGGAATAGAGGAAGCACAAGTGCTGGGGTGGAGCAAAAAGGGCAGAACAAGCGAGGGGGGTAGGCAGAGGACAGCAGGTGGCTGGAGAACCTGGAGGGACCTAGAGGAGAAAGGGGGTGATAGAGGGAGGAGGAAGAGAGAGCAAGAGTGGGTGTAGTCACACAGGAACAGCAGGGTCAAGGTGCAGGAGGAGGAGAGGTAGAGAAGGAAAGGCCAGAAATCAAGAGTTGGTGCAGGAGAGGGAGCCTAGTAGAGCGGAGCCAATGCTGGCCAACAAACAGAGCCCGGCACCTTGCACACAAATGGGCTGGTTACAAAGGAGGGTTTTTGGGGGCAGATCCTATTTTTTTGCCTACCCCCAACCCCACTCTTGAGGGTGGGAGGAGTCAAGGTAGTCAAATTTGGGGGAGCAGTGTTAAAAGGGGTGTCCGGTTGCATTATAAAAGGGGTTCTAGGAGGCACGGAATGATGCAGACTCTGTGTTTTGGGGGGTGCTACCCACATTCTTGTTTATTGCGGCCTTCCTTGGGGGTATCCCAAAAGCTTTGGGGTAATGGGGGAGAGGAGGAATTGGGGATCAGGTTGCTGACAGTTTCTATCACCAACCAAAAGGGTGACTTTCACAGGCCTACTGTGGTTATGGTATTGAGAGCGGAAACAAGGAACATGTGTTAGCATTTTTGTGGGCATGAGAGCCTCATGATTTCATTGCCCCATTGCAGGACATGTTATTAGGTCTCTTGGGATGCTTTTTCTAGGCCTCAGAACCCCAAAAGAGTGCCCGAAATTTTGGCTGGAAGGACGCTTCTCAGGGGTGTGCTATAGGTATTCTGGGAAGAGCCTCGCCAGCTGTGCACATTTATGCACCAAGCATGGCAAATCCTTCATCCTGCAAAGCATCATATGGCACATGGAAGATTTGAGATGGTGTAAGTGTATTCATTTTAGGGTGAATATCCTTTCATGCTTCTCCCACCTGAGGACTGTGGATCTCTTGTTCTTCTTTCACATGTCACTTCAAAGAGACAGATGACAAGATGACACCCTCACTTTATCTCTCAGCAAGCAACTATGTTTTGATACTTTTATCTTGCTGTTTCCCTTCCAAATCCCACCCTCCCTTTCACCACAAATACAGATCAGTCATTCCTCAATACTCATTCACTCAGTCATTCCAGTCCTCCACTCTACAGGCTCATAAAAAAGACAACGTGAACAAGAGGTAGTTCAGCAAGCAGATTTAAAGCCTCTCTGTGGCTTAATGTTCGTACTACTGCCCTATAGTAATGCTACATGGCAACTGCAGCATAATATTAGGACTTAGAAAGGGGCTGTCCTATGCAAATAATGTCCTCCCGTGCTTACTTTGCTGAGCTTCCGCTGCGATACTTCCTTCAACATATGGTGTTCAGATGATTTCTAAAGTTTCCAAACTGTCTTGGGCTAAGGATTTTTCACTCAAAGGCCTTCAACTAAGGACCCCACCCTGATTTAGCAGAGTCCAGAACTACATGCAGTAGTCCTCTATACAGAACCTGGGCGTTCGTGGGCGTTTGTGGGCTTACTGTAAAGACTGCAGACTAAGACTGGGCTCTTTAAAGTCCCAGTCCCAGTCCCAGTCCCAGTCCCAGAGCCATGGCATGGCACAGTAAGACAAAGCAGTGCACTGCAGTGCAGTGTACGGTACAGCATTCCAGACCAGGACAGGGAATGCCATGCCAGGCCAGGCCAGCTGCTCCTTCCCCACACCTACTGCATTGTGCAACTTGAAGACATAGTCAACCAAAGGCCTTTCTTTCTCCTTTTCTAGCACTTCAAAAATTCAACATGCTACCCTCTGGCTGCAGCTAATAAAGGCTCTTTCACCTGCACACAACTTTACCCAGCATTTCATCAGCAAGGCCTCATACTCTGCCTATATGCCTGGACAACTGGGGAAGCACCATCCACCCAATCTCAGAGCTTGACTCACCTCAAAATGGAAAAGCAACACCATTCAACCTATTTTATTATCTGGATGGCACACTCCTCACATAATACAGCTTAGTTATCCCCTTCTCTTAGTCTTCAATTGTGTTTTCCAAAACACCAATTTGAAGAATAAATGAATACATTGATAAAAGAAAATAAGCTTTTGCCCCTATTTTACTCACTTGAGCGAAAGGAGGGGGGGGGGGGGTGTCGTGGAGACAAGATTTGTACATTTGAACCACTAATGCAAAAAAATAATTCATCTGATTGTTCCTGCGTTTATTTGAAGTAAAAATGATATTTCAAAAGCAAAGGGAGGATATTTTGTCACCTAAATGGACTTTAGGAGCTTTGGCTGGATTTGAATCCCTGTACAGGGGTAGCCTGCCTGTTCCACCAGCAGCCCTAGACCGTGCCACCGAGCTCCAGCTCCTTGAGGGGATGTCTTTGTGCAAGAGACTCTATCGGCAAGATGATGGTCTTGGTGTCGTTGCTTAAGGCTTTCACTGCCCAAGGCACTTCATAGCCATGACATAGGGAAGATTTGACACTCTACAGACGCCAAAGCCAGTGTGGTCCAGTGGTACCTGTCATTCAGCCAGACAACCAGGGACTGAATCCTAGACTTGACAGAAGTGGAGGCAAGGCTTTGCTCCTATCTTAGCTTCTTGAACAAAAGGAGGGAGGGGCCAAGATTTGTAATTTTGGGCAAGTAATGCAAAAAAAATGTAATCAAATTGGTACTGTATTTGCGAAGTAAAAATAATATTTCTAAATGAAATGTTAGATATTTTACCACCTAAAGATACCGCAAGGGAATTGTTTGGATTCAAACCCCTATACAGGTATAGCTTTCTGCACCACAAGCATTATAACATGCCACAGAGCTAGAACTCCTTAACAGTTTTGTTTCTGCGCAAGACACACTATAAGCAATGTAAAGTCATTGGTGTCTGTGCTGATGGCTTCCACTGTACAGGACACTTCACAGCAATGATATAGGGAAGATCTGACGACCTACAAACATGGAAACCTGGGTGGTCCAGTGGGTAAGTTCCTGACTTTCAGCTTGGCGACCAGGGTTCTAATCCCGAATGCTACAGAAGTGAAGGTAAGGCTTTGCTCCTATTTTACCTACTTAGGAAAGAGGTGGGTCGGAGGGGAAAAGATTTCTAAATTTAGGCAACTAATGCAAAAACCTTTTTTTTACTCAAATTCTTACTGTATTTTTTAAATAAAAATCATATTTCTAAATGAAGAAAATCAAATGCTGGATAGTTTGCATCCTAAACAAAGGTGAAAAGTATTGGCTGGATTCGAACCCCTATCCAGAGGTAGCTTGTTGTACTAGAGGCGCAATACTTTGCCACTGAGCTACAACTCCTTGTCAGGTTTTGCTTGCGCAGGAGACACTATCAGCAACATCAAGTCAGTGGTGTCTGTGCCAGTGGCTTCCACTGCACCAGACACTTGACATCCATGATATAGGGAACATTTGAGAGAATTATAGACATGGCAACCAGCTTGGTCCAGTGGTTAAGTTACTGACTTCTATCCAGGCGACCAGGGTTCAAGTCCTAGTTGTGGAAGAAGTGAAGATAAAGCTTTGCACCTACTTGAGCAAAAAGGTCGGAGGCTACAGGATTTGTAAATTTGGGCAACTAATGGCAAAACATTTTTTTACCTCAAATTCTTACTGCATTTTTTATGTCAAAATAATATTTCTAAAGGAAGAAAATCAAATGCTGGATATTTCACCACCAAAAAGTACATCAAAGGAGTGGGCTGGATTCGAACCCCTGCACAGATGTCACCAGCTGCACTAAAGGCACTATACATTGACCCTGAGCTACAGACCCTCTGTAAATTTGGACTGCGCAAGAGACACTATCAGCAACATAAAGTCATTGGAGTCCTTGCTGATGGCTTCCACTGCACAGGACACTTCATCACTTCATGGCCATGATATAGGTACGATTTGACAAGCTAAAGACATGGAAGCCCGAGTGGTCCAGTGGGTAAGTTCCTGACTTCCGTCCAGATGTCCAGACGACCAGTGTTCGAATCCCGGACTCGGCACCAGGTGACTGATGGTGGCAAAGCAGAGGTAAGTCAAAGATGACTTCATTGGTAAGTAAAATGGCTGTCATGAGTCTGGGCTTACGTGTGTGTGTGTGCGCGTATAGAGCAATGCTGGAGCTGTGCCTAGAGTGTGAATGCTGGTTTGCAGAATGCCTGGTAAGAGTGAGTCTCTGTGCAGAGAGAGCAAGGATAGGTCCACACTGTGTCAAAGGGTGGGAATAGAGGAAGCACAAGTGCTGGGGTGGAGCAAAAAGGGCAGAACAAGCGAGGGGGGTAGGCAGAGGACAGCAGGTGGCTGGAGAACCTGGAGGGACCTAGAGGAGAAAGGGGGTGATAGAGGGAGGAGGAAGAGAGAGCAAGAGTGGGTGTAGTCACACAGGAACAGCAGGGTCAAGGTGCAGGAGGAGGAGAGGTAGAGAAGGAAAGGCCAGAAATCAAGAGTTGGTGCAGGAGAGGGAGCCTAGTAGAGCGGAGCCAATGCTGGCCAACAAACAGAGCCCGGCACCTTGCACACAAATGGGCTGGTTACAAAGGAGGGTTTTTGGGGGCAGATCCTATTTTTTTGCCTACCCCCAACCCCACTCTTGAGGGTGGGAGGAGTCAAGGTAGTCAAATTTGGGGGAGCAGTGTTAAAAGGGGTGTCCGGTTGCATTATAAAAGGGGTTCTAGGAGGCACGGAATGATGCAGACTCTGTGTTTTGGGGGGTGCTACCCACATTCTTGTTTATTGCGGCCTTCCTTGGGGGTATCCCAAAAGCTTTGGGGTAATGGGGGAGAGGAGGAATTGGGGATCAGGTTGCTGACAGTTTCTATCACCAACCAAAAGGGTGACTTTCACAGGCCTACTGTGGTTATGGTATTGAGAGCGGAAACAAGGAACATGTGTTAGCATTTTTGTGGGCATGAGAGCCTCATGATTTCATTGCCCCATTGCAGGACATGTTATTAGGTCTCTTGGGATGCTTTTTCTAGGCCTCAGAACCCCAAAAGAGTGCCCGAAATTTTGGCTGGAAGGAAGCTTCTCAGGGGTGTGCTATAGGTATTCTGGGAAGAGCCTCGCCAGCTGTGCACATTTATGCACCAAGCATGGCAAATCCTTCATCCTGCAAAGCATCATATCGCACATGGAAGATTTGAGATGGTGTAAGTGTATTCATTTTAGGGTGAATATCCTTTCATGCTTCTCCCACCTGAGGACTGTGGATCTCTTGTTCTTCTTTCACATGTCACTTCAAAGAGACAGATGACAAGATGACACCCTCACTTTATCTCTCAGCAAGCAACTATGTTTTGATACTTTTATCTTGCTGTTTCCCTTCCAAATCCCACCCTCCCTTTCACCACAAATACAGATCAGTCATTCCTCAATACTCATTCACTCAGTCATTCCAGTCCTCCACTCTACAGGCTCATAAAAAAGACAACGTGAACAAGAGGTAGTTCAGCAAGCAGATTTAAAGCCTCTCTGTGGCTTAATGTTCGTACTACTGCCCTATAGTAATGCTACATGGCAACTGCAGCATAATATTAGGACTTAGAAAGGGGCTGTCCTATGCAAATAATGTCCTCCCGTGCTTACTTTGCTGAGCTTCCGCTGCGATACTTCCTTCAACATATGGTGTTCAGATGATTTCTAAAGTTTCCAAACTGTCTTGGGCTAAGGATTTTTCACTCAAAGGCCTTCAACTAAGGACCCCACCCTGATTTAGCAGAGTCCAGAACTACATGCAGTAGTCCTCTATACAGAACCTGGGCGTTCGTGGGCGTTTGTGGGCTTACTGTAAAGACTGCAGACTAAGACTGGGCTCTTTAAAGTCCCAGTCCCAGTCCCAGTCCCAGTCCCAGAGCCATGGCATGGCACAGTAAGACAAAGCAGTGCACTGCAGTGCAGTGTACGGTACAGCATTCCAGACCAGGACAGGGAATGCCATGCCAGGCCAGGCCAGCTGCTCCTTCCCCACACCTACTGCATTGTGCAACTTGAAGACATAGTCAACCAAAGGCCTTTCTTTCTCCTTTTCTAGCACTTCAAAAATTCAACATGCTACCCTCTGGCTGCAGCTAATAAAGGCTCTTTCACCTGCACACAACTTTACCCAGCATTTCATCAGCAAGGCCTCATACTCTGCCTATATGCCTGGACAACTGGGGAAGCACCATCCACCCAATCTCAGAGCTTGACTCACCTCAAAATGGAAAAGCAACACCATTCAACCTATTTTATTATCTGGATGGCACACTCCTCACATAATACAGCTTAGTTATTCCCTTCTCTTAGTCTTCAATTGTGTTTTCCAAAACACCAATTTGAAGAATAAATGAATACATTGATAAAAGAAAATAAGCTTTTGCCCCTATTTTACTCACTTGAGCGAAAGGAGGGGGGGGGGGGTGTCGTGGAGACTAGATTTGTACATTTGAACCACTAATGCAAAAAAAGAATTCATCTGATTGTTCCTGCGTTTATTTGAAGTAAAAATGATATTTCAAAAGCAAAGGGAGGATATTTTGTCACCTAAATGGACTTTAGGAGCTTTGGCTGGATTTGAATCCCTGTACAGGGGTAGCCTGCCTGTTCCACCAGCAGCCCTAGACCGTGCCACCGAGCTCCAGCTCCTTGAGGGGATGTCTTTGTGCAAGAGACTCTATCGGCAAGATGATGGTCTTGGTGTCGTTGCTTAAGGCTTTCACTGCCCAAGGCACTTCATAGCCATGACATAGGGAAGATTTGACACTCTACAGACGCCAAAGCCAGTGTGGTCCAGTGGTACCTGTCATTCAGCCAGACAACCAGGGACTGAATCCTAGACTTGACAGAAGTGGAGGCAAGGCTTTGCTCCTATCTTAGCTTCTTGAACAAAAGGAGGGAGGGGCCAAGATTTGTAATTTTGGGCAAGTAATGCAAAAAAAATGTAATCAAATTGGTACTGTATTTGCGAAGTAAAAATAATATTTCTAAATGAAATGTTAGATATTTTACCACCTAAAGATACCGCAAGGGAATTGTTTGGATTCAAACCCCTATACAGGTATAGCTTTCTGCACCACAAGCATTATAACATGCCACAGAGCTAGAACTCCTTAACAGTTTTGTTTCTGCGCAAGACACACTATAAGCAATGTAAAGTCATTGGTGTCTGTGCTGATGGCTTCCACTGTACAGGACACTTCACAGCAATGATATAGGGAAGATCTGACGACCTACAAATATGGAAACCTGGGTGGTCCAGTGGGTAAGTTCCTGACTTTCAGTTTGGCGACCAGGGTTCTAATCCCGAATGCTACAGAAGTGAAGGTAAGGCTTTGCTCCTATTTTACCTACTTAGGAAAGAGGTGGGTCGGAGGGGAAAAGATTTCTAAATTTAGGCAACTAATGCAAAAACCTTTTTTTTACTCAAATTCTTACTGTATTTTTTAAATAAAAATCATATTTCTAAATGAAGAAAATCAAATGCTGGATAGTTTGCATCCTAAACAAAGGTGAAAAGTATTGGCTGGATTCGAACCCCTATCCAGAGGTAGCTTGTTGTACTAGAGGCGCAATACTTTGCCGCTGAGCTACAACTCCTTGTCAGGTTTTGCTTGCGCAGGAGACACTATCAGCAACATCAAGTCAGTGGTGTCTGTGCCAGTGGCTTCCACAGCACCAGACACTTGACATCCATGATATAGGGAACATTTGAGAGAATTATAGACATGTCAACCAGCTTGGTCCAGTGGTTAAGTTACTGACTTCTATCCAGGTGACCAGGGTTCAAGTCCTAGTTGTGGAAGAAGTGAAGATAAAGCTTTGCACCTATTTTACCTACTTGAGCAAAAAGGTCGGAGGCTACAGGATTTGTAAATTTGGGCAACTAATGGCAAAACATTTTTTTACTCAAATTCTTACTGCATTTTTTATGTCAAAATAATATTTCTAAAGGAAGAAAATCAAATGCTGGATATTTCACCACCAAAAAGTACATCAAAGGAGTGGGCTGGATTCGAACCCCTGCACAGATGTCACCAGCTGCACTAAAGGCACTATACATTGACCCTGAGCTACAGACCCTGTGTAAATTTGGACTGCGCAAGAGACACTATCAGCAACATAAAGTCATTGGAGTCCTTGCTGATGGCTTCCACTGCACAGGACACTTCATCACTTCATGGCCATGATATAGGTACGATTTGACAAGCTAAAGACATGGAAGCCCGAGTGGTCCAGTGGGTAAGTTCCTGACTTCCGTCCAGATGTCCAGACGACCAGTGTTCGAATCCCGGACTCGGCACCAGGTGACTGATGGTGGCAAAGCAGAGGTAAGTCAAAGATGACTTCATTGGTAAGTAAAATGGCTGTCATGAGTCTGGGCTTAGGTGTGTGTGTGCGCGTATAGAGCAATGCTGGAGCTGTGCCTAGAGTGTGAATGCTGGTTTGCAGAATGCCTGGTAAGAGTGAGTCTCTGTGCAGAGAGAGCAAGGATAGGTCCACACTGTGTCAAAGGGTGGGAATAGAGGAAGCACAAGTGCTGGGGTGGAGCAAAAAGGGCAGAACAAGCGAGGGGGGTAGGCAGAGGACAGCAGGTGGCTGGAGAACCTGGAGGGACCTAGAGGAGAAAGGGGGTGATAGAGGGAGGAGGAAGAGAGAGCAAGAGTGGGTGTAGTCACACAGGAACAGCAGGGTCAAGGTGCAGGAGGAGGAGAGGTAGAGAAGGAAAGGCCAGAAATCAAGAGTTGGTGCAGGAGAGGGAGCCTAGTAGAGCGGAGCCAATGCTGGCCAACAAACAGAGCCCGGCACCTTGCACACAAATGGGCTGGTTACAAAGGAGGGTTTTTGGGGGCAGATCCTATTTTTTTGCCTACCCCCAACCCCACTCTTGAGGGTGGGAGGAGTCAAGGTAGTCAAATTTGGGGGAGCAGTGTTAAAAGGGGTGTCCGGTTGCATTATAAAAGGGGTTCTAGGAGGCACGGAATGATGCAGACTCTGTGTTTTGGGGGGTGCTACCCACATTCTTGTTTATTGCGGCCTTCCTTGGGGGTATCCCAAAAGCTTTGGGGTAATGGGGGAGAGGAGGAATTGGGGATCAGGTTGCTGACAGTTTCTATCACCAACCAAAAGGGTGACTTTCACAGGCCTACTGTGGTTATGGTATTGAGAGCGGAAACAAGGAACATGTGTTAGCATTTTTGTGGGCATGAGAGCCTCATGATTTCATTGCCCCATTGCAGGACATGTTATTAGGTCTCTTGGGATGCTTTTTCTAGGCCTCAGAACCCCAAAAGAGTGCCCGAAATTTTGGCTGGAAGGACGCTTCTCAGGGGTGTGCTATAGGTATTCTGGGAAGAGCCTCGCCAGCTGTGCACATTTATGCACCAAGCATGGCAAATCCTTCATCCTGCAAAGCATCATATCGCACATGGAAGATTTGAGATGGTGTAAGTGTATTCATTTTAGGGTGAATATCCTTTCATGCTTCTCCCACCTGAGGACTGTGGATCTCTTGTTCTTCTTTCACATGTCACTTCAAAGAGACAGATGACAAGATGACACCCTCACTTTATCTCTCAGCAAGCAACTATGTTTTGATACTTTTATCTTGCTGTTTCCCTTCCAAATCCCACCCTCCCTTTCACCACAAATACAGATCAGTCATTCCTCAATACTCATTCACTCAGTCATTCCAGTCCTCCACTCTACAGGCTCATAAAAAAGACAACATGAACAAGAGGTAGTTCAGCAAGCAGATTTAAAGCCTCTCTGTGGCTTAATGTTCGTACTACTGCCCTATAGTAATGCTACATGGCAACTGCAGCATAATATTAGGACTTAGAAAGGGGCTGTCCTATGCAAATAATGTCCTCCCGTGCTTACTTTGCTGAGCTTCCGCTGCGATACTTCCTTCAACATATGGTGTTCAGATGATTTCTAAAGTTTCCAAACTGTCTTGGGCTAAGGATTTTTCACTCAAAGGCCTTCAACTAAGGACCCCACCCTGATTTAGCAGAGTCCAGAACTACATGCAGTAGTCCTCTATACAGAACCTGGGCGTTCGTGGGCGTTTGTGGGCTTACTGTAAAGACTGCAGACTAAGACTGGGCTCTTTAAAGTCCCAGTCCCAGTCCCAGAGCCATGGCATGGCACAGTAAGACAAAGCAGTGCACTGCAGTGCAGTGTACGGTACAGCATTCCAGACCAGGACAGGGAATGCCATGCCAGGCCAGGCCAGCTGCTCCTTCCCAACACCTACTGCATTGTGCAACTTGAAGACATAGTCAACCAAAGGCCTTTCTTTCTCCTTTTCTAGCACTTCAAAAATTCAACATGCTACCCTCTGGCTGCAGCTAATAAAGGCTCTTTCACCTGCACACAACTTTACCCAGCATTTCATCAGCAAGGCCTCATACTCTGCCTATATGCCTGGACAACTGGGGAAGCACCATCCACCCAATCTCAGAGCTTGACTCACCTCAAAATGGAAAAGCAACACCATTCAACCTATTTTATTATCTGGATGGCACACTCCTCACATAATACAGCTTAGTTATCCCCTTCTCTTAGTCTTCAATTGTGTTTTCCAAAACACCAATTTGAAGAATACATGAATACATTGATTAAAGAAAATAAGCTTTTGCCCCTATTTTACTCACTTGAGCGAAAGGAGGGGGGGGGGGGGGTGTCGTGGAGACAAGATTTGTACATTTGAACCACTAATGCAAAAAAAGAATTCATCTGATTGTTCCTGCGTTTATTTGAAGTAAAAATGATATTTCAAAAGCAAAGGGAGGATATTTTGTCACCTAAATGGACTTTAGGAGCTTTGGCTGGATTTGAATCCCTGTACAGGGGTAGCCTGCCTGTTCCACCAGCAGCCCTAGACCGTGCCACCGAGCTCCAGCTCCTTGAGGGGATGTCTTTGTGCAAGAGACTCTATCGGCAAGATGATGGTCTTGGTGTCGTTGCTTAAGGCTTTCACTGCCCAAGGCACTTCATAGCCATGACATAGGGAAGATTTGACACTCTACAGACGCCAAAGCCAGTGTGGTCCAGTGGTACCTGTCATTCAGCCAGACAACCAGGGACTGAATCCTAGACTTGACAGAAGTGGAGGCAAGGCTTTGCTCCTATCTTAGCTTCTTGAACAAAAGGAGGGAGGGGCCAAGATTTGTAATTTTGGGCAAGTAATGCAAAAAAAATGTAATCAAATTGGTACTGTATTTGCGAAGTAAAAATAATATTTCTAAATGAAATGTTAGATATTTTACCACCTAAAGATACCGCAAGGGAATTGTTTGGATTCAAACCCCTATACAGGTATAGCTTTCTGCACCACAAGCATTATAACATGCCACAGAGCTAGAACTCCTTAACAGTTTTGTTTCTGCGCAAGACACACTATAAGCAATGTAAAGTCATTGGTGTCTGTGCTGATGGCTTCCACTGTACAGGACACTTCACAGCAATGATATAGGGAAGATCTGACGACCTACAAATATGGAAACCTGGGTGGTCCAGTGGGTAAGTTCCTGACTTTCAGTTTGGCGACCAGGGTTCTAATCCTGAATGCTACAGAAGTGAAGGTAAGGCTTTGCTCCTATTTTACCTACTTAGGAAAGAGGTGGGTCGGAGGGGAAAAGATTTCTAAATTTAGGCAACTAATGCAAAAACCTTTTTTTTACTCAAATTCTTACTGTATTTTTTAAATAAAAATCATATTTCTAAATGAAGAAAATCAAATGCTGGATAGTTTGCATCCTAAACAAAGGTGAAAAGTATTGGCTGGATTCGAACCCCTATCCAGAGGTAGCTTGTTGTACTAGAGGCGCAATACTTTGCCACTGAGCTACAACTCCTTGTCAGGTTTTGCTTGCGCAGGAGACACTATCAGCAACATCAAGTCAGTGGTGTCTGTGCCAGTGGCTTCCACTGCACCAGACACTTGACATCCATGATATAGGGAACATTTGAGAGAATTATAGACATGGCAACCAGCTTGGTCCAGTGGTTAAGTTACTGACTTCTATCCAGGCGACCAGGGTTCAAGTCCTAGTTGTGGAAGAAGTGAAGATAAAGCTTTGCACCTATTTTACCTACTTGAGCAAAAAGGTCGGAGGCTACAGGATTTGTAAATTTGGGCAACTAATGGCAAAACATTTTTTTACTCAAATTCTTACTGCATTTTTTATGTCAAAATAATATTTCTAAAGGAAGAAAATCAAATGCTGGATATTTCACCACCAAAAAGTACATCAAAGGAGTGGGCTGGATTCGAACCCCTGCACAGATGTCACCAGCTGCACTAAAGGCACTATACATTGACCCTGAGCTACAGACCCTGTGTAAATTTGGACTGCGCAAGAGACACTATCAGCAACATAAAGTCATTGGAGTCCTTGCTGATGGCTTCCACTGCACAGGACACTTCATCACTTCATGGCCATGATATAGGTACGATTTGACAAGCTAAAGACATGGAAGCCCGAGTGGTCCAGTGGGTAAGTTCCTGACTTCCGTCCAGATGTCCAGACGACCAGTGTTCGAAACCCGGACTCGGCACCAGGTGACTGATGGTGGCAAAGCAGAGGTAAGTCAAAGATGACTTCATTGGTAAGTAAAATGGCTGTCATGAGTCTGGGCTTAGGTGTGTGTGTGCGCGTATAGAGCAATGCTGGAGCTGTGCCTAGAGTGTGAATGCTGGTTTGCAGAATGCCTGGTAAGAGTGAGTCTCTGTGCAGAGAGAGCAAGGATAGGTCCACACTGTGTCAAAGGGTGGGAATAGAGGAAGCACAAGTGCTGGGGTGGAGCAAAAAGGGCAGAACAAGCGAGGGGGGTAGGCAGAGGACAGCAGGTGGCTGGAGAACCTGGAGGGACCTAGAGGAGAAAGGGGGTGATAGAGGGAGGAGGAAGAGAGAGCAAGAGTGGGTGTAGTCACACAGGAACAGCAGGGTCAAGGTGCAGGAGGAGGAGAGGTAGAGAAGGAAAGGCCAGAAATCAAGAGTTGGTGCAGGAGAGGGAGCCTAGTAGAGCGGAGCCAATGCTGGCCAACAAACAGAGCCCGGCACCTTGCACACAAATGGGCTGGTTACAAAGGAGGGTTTTTGGGGGCAGATCCTATTTTTTTGCCTACCCCCAACCCCACTCTTGAGGGTGGGAGGAGTCAAGGTAGTCAAATTTGGGGGAGCAGTGTTAAAAGGGGTGTCCGGTTGCATTATAAAAGGGGTTCTAGGAGGCACGGAATGATGCAGACTCTGTGTTTTGGGGGGTGCTACCCACATTCTTGTTTATTGCGGCCTTCCTTGGGGGTATCCCAAAAGCTTTGGGGTAATGGGGGAGAGGAGGAATTGGGGATCAGGTTGCTGACAGTTTCTATCACCAACCAAAAGGGTGACTTTCACAGGCCTACTGTGGTTATGGTATTGAGAGCGGAAACAAGGAACATGTGTTAGCATTTTTGTGGGCATGAGAGCCTCATGATTTCATTGCCCCATTGCAGGACATGTTATTAGGTCTCTTGGGATGCTTTTTCTAGGCCTCAGAACCCCAAAAGAGTGCCCGAAATTTTGGCTGGAAGGACGCTTCTCAGGGGTGTGCTATAGGTATTCTGGGAAGAGCCTCGCCAGCTGTGCACATTTATGCACCAAGCATGGCAAATCCTTCATCCTGCAAAGCATCATATGGCACATGGAAGATTTGAGATGGTGTAAGTGTATTCATTTTAGGGTGAATATCCTTTCATGCTTCTCCCACCTGAGGACTGTGGATCTCTTGTTCTTCTTTCACATGTCACTTCAAAGAGACAGATGACAAGATGACACCCTCACTTTATCTCTCAGCAAGCAACTATGTTTTGATACTTTTATCTTGCTGTTTCCCTTCCAAATCCCACCCTCCCTTTCACCACAAATACAGATCAGTCATTCCTCAATACTCATTCACTCAGTCATTCCAGTCCTCCACTCTACAGGCTCATAAAAAAGACAACGTGAACAAGAGGTAGTTCAGCAAGCAGATTTAAAGCCTCTCTGTGGCTTAATGTTCGTACTACTGCCCTATAGTAATGCTACATGGCAACTGCAGCATAATATTAGGACTTAGAAAGGGGCTGTCCTATGCAAATAATGTCCTCCCGTGCTTACTTTGCTGAGCTTCCGCTGCGATACTTCCTTCAACATATGGTGTTCAGATGATTTCTAAAGTTTCCAAACTGTCTTGGGCTAAGGATTTTTCACTCAAAGGCCTTCAACTAAGGACCCCACCCTGATTTAGCAGAGTCCAGAACTACATGCAGTAGTCCTCTATACAGAACCTGGGCGTTCGTGGGCGTTTGTGGGCTTACTGTAAAGACTGCAGACTAAGACTGGGCTCTTTAAAGTCCCAGTCCCAGTCCCAGTCCCAGAGCCATGGCATGGCACAGTAAGACAAAGCAGTGCACTGCAGTGCAGTGTACGGTACAGCATTCCAGACCAGGACAGGGAATGCCATGCCAGGCCAGGCCAGCTGCTCCTTCCCCACACCTACTGCATTGTGCAACTTGAAGACATAGTCAACCAAAGGCCTTTCTTTCTCCTTTTCTAGCACTTCAAAAATTCAACATGCTACCCTCTGGCTGCAGCTAATAAAGGCTCTTTCACCTGCACACAACTTTACCCAGCATTTCATCAGCAAGGCCTCATACTCTGCCTATATGCCTGGACAACTGGGGAAGCACCATCCACCCAATCTCAGAGCTTGACTCACCTCAAAATGGAAAAGCAACACCATTCAACCTATTTTATTATCTGGATGGCACACTCCTCACATAATACAGCTTAGTTATCCCCTTCTCTTAGTCTTCAATTGTGTTTTCCAAAACACCAATTTGAAGAATAAATGAATACATTGATAAAAGAAAATAAGCTTTTGCCCCTATTTTACTCACTTGAGCGAAAGGAGGGGGGGGGGGGTGTCGTGGAGACAAGATTTGTACATTTGAACCACTAATGCAAAAAAATAATTCATCTGATTGTTCCTGCGTTTATTTGAAGTAAAAATGATATTTCAAAAGCAAAGGGAGGATATTTTGTCACCTAAATGGACTTTAGGAGCTTTGGCTGGATTTGAATCCCTGTACAGGGGTAGCCTGCCTGTTCCACCAGCAGCCCTAGACCGTGCCACCGAGCTCCAGCTCCTTGAGGGGATGTCTTTGTGCAAGAGACTCTATCGGCAAGATGATGGTCTTGGTGTCGTTGCTTAAGGCTTTCACTGCCCAAGGCACTTCATAGCCATGACATAGGGAAGATTTGACACTCTACAGACGCCAAAGCCAGTGTGGTCCAGTGGTACCTGTCATTCAGCCAGACAACCAGGGACTGAATCCTAGACTTGACAGAAGTGGAGGCAAGGCTTTGCTCCTATCTTAGCTTCTTGAACAAAAGGAGGGAGGGGCCAAGATTTGTAATTTTGGGCAAGTAATGCAAAAAAAATGTAATCAAATTGGTACTGTATTTGCGAAGTAAAAATAATATTTCTAAATGAAATGTTAGATATTTTACCACCTAAAGATACCGCAAGGGAATTGTTTGGATTCAAACCCCTATACAGGTATAGCTTTCTGCACCACAAGCATTATAACATGCCACAGAGCTAGAACTCCTTAACAGTTTTGTTTCTGCGCAAGACACACTATAAGCAATGTAAAGTCATTGGTGTCTGTGCTGATGGCTTCCACTGTACAGGACACTTCACAGCAATGATATAGGGAAGATCTGACGACCTACAAACATGGAAACCTGGGTGGTCCAGTGGGTAAGTTCCTGACTTTCAGCTTGGCGACCAGGGTTCTAATCCCGAATGCTACAGAAGTGAAGGTAAGGCTTTGCTCCTATTTTACCTACTTAGGAAAGAGGTGGGTCGGAGGGGAAAAGATTTCTAAATTTAGGCAACTAATGCAAAAACCTTTTTTTTACTCAAATTCTTACTGTATTTTTTAAATAAAAATCATATTTCTAAATGAAGAAAATCAAATGCTGGATAGTTTGCATCCTAAACAAAGGTGAAAAGTATTGGCTGGATTCGAACCCCTATCCAGAGGTAGCTTGTTGTACTAGAGGCGCAATACTTTGCCACTGAGCTACAACTCCTTGTCAGGTTTTGCTTGCGCAGGAGACACTATCAGCAACATCAAGTCAGTGGTGTCTGTGCCAGTGGCTTCCACTGCACCAGACACTTGACATCCATGATATAGGGAACATTTGAGAGAATTATAGACATGGCAACCAGCTTGGTCCAGTGGTTAAGTTACTGACTTCTATCCAGGCGACCAGGGTTCAAGTCCTAGTTGTGGAAGAAGTGAAGATAAAGCTTTGCACCTACTTGAGCAAAAAGGTCGGAGGCTACAGGATTTGTAAATTTGGGCAACTAATGGCAAAACATTTTTTTACTCAAATTCTTACTGCATTTTTTATGTCAAAATAATATTTCTAAAGGAAGAAAATCAAATGCTGGATATTTCACCACCAAAAAGTACATCAAAGGAGTGGGCTGGATTCGAACCCCTGCACAGATGTCACCAGCTGCACTAAAGGCACTATACATTGACCCTGAGCTACAGACCCTCTGTAAATTTGGACTGCGCAAGAGACACTATCAGCAACATAAAGTCATTGGAGTCCTTGCTGATGGCTTCCACTGCACAGGACACTTCATCACTTCATGGCCATGATATAGGTACGATTTGACAAGCTAAAGACATGGAAGCCCGAGTGGTCCAGTGGGTAAGTTCCTGACTTCCGTCCAGATGTCCAGACGACCAGTGTTCGAATCCCGGACTCGGCACCAGGTGACTGATGGTGGCAAAGCAGAGGTAAGTCAAAGATGACTTCATTGGTAAGTAAAATGGCTGTCATGAGTCTGGGCTTACGTGTGTGTGTGTGCGCGTATAGAGCAATGCTGGAGCTGTGCCTAGAGTGTGAATGCTGGTTTGCAGAATGCCTGGTAAGAGTGAGTCTCTGTGCAGAGAGAGCAAGGATAGGTCCACACTGTGTCAAAGGGTGGGAATAGAGGAAGCACAAGTGCTGGGGTGGAGCAAAAAGGGCAGAACAAGCGAGGGGGGTAGGCAGAGGACAGCAGGTGGCTGGAGAACCTGGAGGGACCTAGAGGAGAAAGGGGGTGATAGAGGGAGGAGGAAGAGAGAGCAAGAGTGGGTGTAGTCACACAGGAACAGCAGGGTCAAGGTGCAGGAGGAGGAGAGGTAGAGAAGGAAAGGCCAGAAATCAAGAGTTGGTGCAGGAGAGGGAGCCTAGTAGAGCGGAGCCAATGCTGGCCAACAAACAGAGCCCGGCACCTTGCACACAAATGGGCTGGTTACAAAGGAGGGTTTTTGGGGGCAGATCCTATTTTTTTGCCTACCCCCAACCCCACTCTTGAGGGTGGGAGGAGTCAAGGTAGTCAAATTTGGGGGAGCAGTGTTAAAAGGGGTGTCCGGTTGCATTATAAAAGGGGTTCTAGGAGGCACGGAATGATGCAGACTCTGTGTTTTGGGGGGTGCTACCCACATTCTTGTTTATTGCGGCCTTCCTTGGGGGTATCCCAAAAGCTTTGGGGTAATGGGGGAGAGGAGGAATTGGGGATCAGGTTGCTGACAGTTTCTATCACCAACCAAAAGGGTGACTTTCACAGGCCTACTGTGGTTATGGTATTGAGAGCGGAAACAAGGAACATGTGTTAGCATTTTTGTGGGCATGAGAGCCTCATGATTTCATTGCCCCATTGCAGGACATGTTATTAGGTCTCTTGGGATGCTTTTTCTAGGCCTCAGAACCCCAAAAGAGTGCCCGAAATTTTGGCTGGAAGGAAGCTTCTCAGGGGTGTGCTATAGGTATTCTGGGAAGAGCCTCGCCAGCTGTGCACATTTATGCACCAAGCATGGCAAATCCTTCATCCTGCAAAGCATCATATCGCACATGGAAGATTTGAGATGGTGTAAGTGTATTCATTTTAGGGTGAATATCCTTTCATGCTTCTCCCACCTGAGGACTGTGGATCTCTTGTTCTTCTTTCACATGTCACTTCAAAGAGACAGATGACAAGATGACACCCTCACTTTATCTCTCAGCAAGCAACTATGTTTTGATACTTTTATCTTGCTGTTTCCCTTCCAAATCCCACCCTCCCTTTCACCACAAATACAGATCAGTCATTCCTCAATACTCATTCACTCAGTCATTCCAGTCCTCCACTCTACAGGCTCATAAAAAAGACAACGTGAACAAGAGGTAGTTCAGCAAGCAGATTTAAAGCCTCTCTGTGGCTTAATGTTCGTACTACTGCCCTATAGTAATGCTACATGGCAACTGCAGCATAATATTAGGACTTAGAAAGGGGCTGTCCTATGCAAATAATGTCCTCCCGTGCTTACTTTGCTGAGCTTCCGCTGCGATACTTCCTTCAACATATGGTGTTCAGATGATTTCTAAAGTTTCCAAACTGTCTTGGGCTAAGGATTTTTCACTCAAAGGCCTTCAACTAAGGACCCCACCCTGATTTAGCAGAGTCCAGAACTACATGCAGTAGTCCTCTATCCAGAACCTGGGCGTTCGTGGGCGTTTGTGGGCTTACTGTAAAGACTGCAGACTAAGACTGGGCTCTTTAAAGTCCCAGTCCCAGTCCCAGTCCCAGTCCCAGAGCCATGGCATGGCACAGTAAGACAAAGCAGTGCACTGCAGTGCAGTGTACGGTACAGCATTCCAGACCAGGACAGGGAATGCCATGCCAGGCCAGGCCAGCTGCTCCTTCCCCACACCTACTGCATTGTGCAACTTGAAGACATAGTCAACCAAAGGCCTTTCTTTCTCCTTTTCTAGCACTTCAAAAATTCAACATGCTACCCTCTGGCTGCAGCTAATAAAGGCTCTTTCACCTGCACACAACTTTACCCAGCATTTCATCAGCAAGGCCTCATACTCTGCCTATATGCCTGGACAACTGGGGAAGCACCATCCACCCAATCTCAGAGCTTGACTCACCTCAAAATGGAAAAGCAACACCATTCAACCTATTTTATTATCTGGATGGCACACTCCTCACATAATACAGCTTAGTTATTCCCTTCTCTTAGTCTTCAATTGTGTTTTCCAAAACACCAATTTGAAGAATAAATGAATACATTGATAAAAGAAAATAAGCTTTTGCCCCTATTTTACTCACTTGAGCGAAAGGAGGGGGGGGGGGGTGTCGTGGAGACAAGATTTGTACATTTGAACCACTAATGCAAAAAAAGAATTCATCTGATTGTTCCTGCGTTTATTTGAAGTAAAAATGATATTTCAAAAGCAAAGGGAGGATATTTTGTCACCTAAATGGACTTTAGGAGCTTTGGCTGGATTTGAATCCCTGTACAGGGGTAGCCTGCCTGTTCCACCAGCAGCCCTAGACCGTGCCACCGAGCTCCAGCTCCTTGAGGGGATGTCTTTGTGCAAGAGACTCTATCGGCAAGATGATGGTCTTGGTGTCGTTGCTTAAGGCTTTCACTGCCCAAGGCACTTCATAGCCATGACATAGGGAAGATTTGACACTCTACAGACGCCAAAGCCAGTGTGGTCCAGTGGTACCTGTCATTCAGCCAGACAACCAGGGACTGAATCCTAGACTTGACAGAAGTGGAGGCAAGGCTTTGCTCCTATCTTAGCTTCTTGAACAAAAGGAGGGAGGGGCCAAGATTTGTAATTTTGGGCAACTAATGCAAAAAAAATGTAATCAAATTGGTACTGTATTTGCGAAGTAAAAATAATATTTCTAAATGAAATGTTAGATATTTTACCACCTAAAGATACCGCAAGGGAATTGTTTGGATTCAAACCCCTATACAGGTATAGCTTTCTGCACCACAAGCATTATAACATGCCACAGAGCTAGAACTCCTTAACAGTTTTGTTTCTGCGCAAGACACACTATAAGCAATGTAAAGTCATTGGTGTCTGTGCTGATGGCTTCCACACTTCACAGCAATGATATAGGGAAGATCTGACGACCTACAAATATGGAAACCTGGGTGGTCCAGTGGGTAAGTTCCTGACTTTCAGTTTGGCGACCAGGGTTCTAATCCCGAATGCTACAGAAGTGAAGGTAAGGCTTTGCTCCTATTTTACCTACTTAGGAAAGAGGTGGGTCGGAGGGGAAAAGATTTCTAAATTTAGGCAACTAATGCAAAAACCTTTTTTTTACTCAAATTCTTACTGTATTTTTTAAATAAAAATCATATTTCTAAATGAAGAAAATCAAATGCTGGATAGTTTGCATCCTAAACAAAGGTGAAAAGTATTGGCTGGATTCGAACCCCTATCCAGAGGTAGCTTGTTGTACTAGAGGTGCAATACTTTGCCGCTGAGCTACAACTCCTTGTCAGGTTTTGCTTGCGCAGGAGACACTATCAGCAACATCAAGTCAGTGGTGTCTGTGCCAGTGGCTTCCACAGCACCAGACACTTGACATCCATGATATAGGGAACATTTGAGAGAATTATAGACATGTCAACCAGCTTGGTCCAGTGGTTAAGTTACTGACTTCTATCCAGGTGACCAGGGTTCAAGTCCTAGTTGTGGAAGAAGTGAAGATAAAGCTTTGCACCTATTTTACCTACTTGAGCAAAAAGGTCGGAGGCTACAGGATTTGTAAATTTGGGCAACTAATGGCAAAACATTTTTTTACTCAAATTCTTACTGCATTTTTTATGTCAAAATAATATTTCTAAAGGAAGAAAATCAAATGCTGGATATTTCACCACCAAAAAATACATCAAAGGAGTGGGCTGGATTCGAACCCCTGCACAGATGTCACCAGCTGCACTAAAGGCACTATACATTGACCCTGAGCTACAGACCCTCTGTAAATTTGGACTGCGCAAGAGACACTATCAGCAACATAAAGTCATTGGAGTCCTTGCTGATGGCTTCCACTGCACAGGACACTTCATCACTTCATGGCCATGATATAGGTACGATTTGACAAGCTAAAGACATGGAAGCCCGAGTGGTCCAGTGGGTAAGTTCCTGACTTCCGTCCAGATGTCCAGACGACCAGTGTTCGAATCCCGGACTCGGCACCAGGTGACTGATGGTGGCAAAGCAGAGGTAAGTCAAAGATGACTTCATTGGTAAGTAAAATGGCTGTCATGAGTCTGGGCTTAGGTGTGTGTGTGCGCGTATAGAGCAATGCTGGAGCTGTGCCTAGAGTGTGAATGCTGGTTTGCAGAATGCCTGGTAAGAGTGAGTCTCTGTGCAGAGAGAGCAAGGATAGGTCCACACTGTGTCAAAGGGTGGGAATAGAGGAAGCACAAGTGCTGGGGTGGAGCAAAAAGGGCAGAACAAGCGAGGGGGGTAGGCAGAGGACAGCAGGTGGCTGGAGAACCTGGAGGGACCTAGAGGAGAAAGGGGGTGATAGAGGGAGGAGGAAGAGAGAGCAAGAGTGGGTGTAGTCACACAGGAACAGCAGGGTCAAGGTGCAGGAGGAGGAGAGGTAGAGAAGGAAAGGCCAGAAATCAAGAGTTGGTGCAGGAGAGGGAGCCTAGTAGAGCGGAGCCAATGCTGGCCAACAAACAGAGCCCGGCACCTTGCACACAAATGGGCTGGTTACAAAGGAGGGTTTTTGGGGGCAGATCCTATTTTTTTGCCTACCCCCAACCCCACTCTTGAGGGTGGGAGGAGTCAAGGTAGTCAAATTTGGGGGAGCAGTGTTAAAAGGGGTGTCCGGTTGCATTATAAAAGGGGTTCTAGGAGGCACGGAATGATGCAGACTCTGTGTTTTGGGGGGTGCTACCCACATTCTTGTTTATTGCGGCCTTCCTTGGGGGTATCCCAAAAGCTTTGGGGTAATGGGGGAGAGGAGGAATTGGGGATCAGGTTGCTGACAGTTTCTATCACCAACCAAAAGGGTGACTTTCACAGGCCTACTGTGGTTATGGTATTGAGAGCGGAAACAAGGAACATGTGTTAGCATTTTTGTGGGCATGAGAGCCTCATGATTTCATTGCCCCATTGCAGGACATGTTATTAGGTCTCTTGGGATGCTTTTTCTAGGCCTCAGAACCCCAAAAGAGTGCCCGAAATTTTGGCTGGAAGGACGCTTCTCAGGGGTGTGCTATAGGTATTCTGGGAAGAGCCTCGCCAGCTGTGCACATTTATGCACCAAGCATGGCAAATCCTTCATCCTGCAAAGCATCATATCGCACATGGAAGATTTGAGATGGTGTAAGTGTATTCATTTTAGGGTGAATATCCTTTCATGCTTCTCCCACCTGAGGACTGTGGATCTCTTGTTCTTCTTTCACATGTCACTTCAAAGAGACAGATGACAAGATGACACCCTCACTTTATCTCTCAGCAAGCAACTATGTTTTGATACTTTTATCTTGCTGTTTCCCTTCCAAATCCCACCCTCCCTTTCACCACAAATACAGATCAGTCATTCCTCAATACTCATTCACTCAGTCATTCCAGTCCTCCACTCTACAGGCTCATAAAAAAGACAACGTGAACAAGAGGTAGTTCAGCAAGCAGATTTAAAGCCTCTCTGTGGCTTAATGTTCGTACTACTGCCCTATAGTAATGCTACATGGCAACTGCAGCATAATATTAGGACTTAGAAAGGGGCTGTCCTATGCAAATAATGTCCTCCCGTGCTTACTTTGCTGAGCTTCCGCTGCGATACTTCCTTCAACATATGGTGTTCAGATGATTTCTAAAGTTTCCAAACTGTCTTGGGCTAAGGATTTTTCACTCAAAGGCCTTCAACTAAGGACCCCACCCTGATTTAGCAGAGTCCAGAACTACATGCAGTAGTCCTCTATACAGAACCTGGGCGTTCGTGGGCGTTTGTGGGCTTACTGTAAAGACTGCAGACTAAGACTGGGCTCTTTAAAGTCCCAGTCCCAGTCCCAGTCCCAGTCCCAGAGCCATGGCATGGCACAGTAAGACAAAGCAGTGCACTGCAGTGCAGTGTACGGTACAGCATTCCAGACCAGGACAGGGAATGCCATGCCAGGCCAGGCCAGCTGCTCCTTCCCCACACCTACTGCATTGTGCAACTTGAAGACATAGTCAACCAAAGGCCTTTCTTTCTCCTTTTCTAGCACTTCAAAAATTCAACATGCTACCCTCTGGCTGCAGCTAATAAAGGCTCTTTCACCTGCACACAACTTTACCCAGCATTTCATCAGCAAGGCCTCATACTCTGCCTATATGCCTGGACAACTGGGGAAGCACCATCCACCCAATCTCAGAGCTTGACTCACCTCAAAATGGAAAAGCAACACCATTCAACCTATTTTATTATCTGGATGGCACACTCCTCACATAATACAGCTTAGTTATCCCCTTCTCTTAGTCTTCAATTGTGTTTTCCAAAACACCAATTTGAAGAATACATGAATACATTGATAAAAGAAAATAAGCTTTTGCCCCTATTTTACTCACTTGAGCGAAAGGAGGGGGGTGGGGGGGTGTCGTGGAGACAAGATTTGTACATTTGAACCACTAATGCAAAAAAAGAATTCATCTGATTGTTCCTGCGTTTATTTGAAGTAAAAATGATATTTCAAAAGCAAAGGGAGGATATTTTGTCACCTAAATGGACTTTAGGAGCTTTGGCTGGATTTGAATCCCTGTACAGGGGTAGCCTGCCTGTTCCACCAGCAGCCCTAGACCGTGCCACCGAGCTCCAGCTCCTTGAGGGGATGTCTTTGTGCAAGAGACTCTATCGGCAAGATGATGGTCTTGGTGTCGTTGCTTAAGGCTTTCACTGCCCAAGGCACTTCATAGCCATGACATAGGGAAGATTTGACACTCTACAGACGCCAAAGCCAGTGTGGTCCAGTGGTACCTGTCATTCAGCCAGACAACCAGGGACTGAATCCTAGACTTGACAGAAGTGGAGGCAAGGCTTTGCTCCTATCTTAGCTTCTTGAACAAAAGGAGGGAGGGGCCAAGATTTGTAATTTTGGGCAAGTAATGCAAAAAAAATGTAATCAAATTGGTACTGTATTTGCGAAGTAAAAATAATATTTCTAAATGAAATGTTAGATATTTTACCACCTAAAGATACCGCAAGGGAATTGTTTGGATTCAAACCCCTATACAGGTATAGCTTTCTGCACCACAAGCATTATAACATGCCACAGAGCTAGAACTCCTTAACAGTTTTGTTTCTGCGCAAGACACACTATAAGCAATGTAAAGTCATTGGTGTCTGTGCTGATGGCTTCCACTGTACAGGACACTTCACAGCAATGATATAGGGAAGATCTGACGACCTACAAATATGGAAACCTGGGTGGTCCAGTGGGTAAGTTCCTGACTTTCAGTTTGGCGACCAGGGTTCTAATCCCGAATGCTACAGAAGTGAAGGTAAGGCTTTGCTCCTATTTTACCTACTTAGGAAAGAGGTGGGTCGGAGGGGAAAAGATTTCTAAATTTAGGCAACTAATGCAAAAACCTTTTTTTTACTCAAATTCTTACTGTATTTTTTAAATAAAAATCATATTTCTAAATGAAGAAAATCAAATGCTGGATAGTTTGCATCCTAAACAAAGGTGAAAAGTATTGGCTGGATTCGAACCCCTATCCAGAGGTAGCTTGTTGTACTAGAGGCGCAATACTTTGCCGCTGAGCTACAACTCCTTGTCAGGTTTTGCTTGCGCAGGAGACACTATCAGCAACATCAAGTCAGTGGTGTCTGTGCCAGTGGCTTCCACTGCACCAGACACTTGACATCCATGATATAGGGAACATTTGAGAGAATTATAGACATGGCAACCAGCTTGGTCCAGTGGTTAAGTTACTGACTTCTATCCAGGCGACCAGGGTTCAAGTCCTAGTTGTGGAAGAAGTGAAGATAAAGCTTTGCACCTATTTTACCTACTTGAGCAAAAAGGTCGGAGGCTACAGGATTTGTAAATTTGGGCAACTAATGGCAAAACATTTTTTTACTCAAATTCTTACTGCATTTTTTATGTCAAAATAATATTTCTAAAGGAAGAAAATCAAATGCTGGATATTTCACCACCAAAAAGTACATCAAAGGAGTGGGCTGGATTCGAACCCCTGCACAGATGTCACCAGCTGCACTAAAGGCACTATACATTGACCCTGAGCTACAGACCCTCTGTAAATTTGGACTGCGCAAGAGACACTATCAGCAACATAAAGTCATTGGAGTCCTTGCTGATGGCTTCCACTGCACAGGACACTTCATCACTTCATGGACATGATATAGGTACGATTTGACAAGCTAAAGACATGTAAGCCCGAGTGGTCCAGTGGGTAAGTTCCTGACTTCCGTCCAGATGTCCAGACGACCAGTGTTCGAATCCCGGACTCGGCACCAGGTGACTGATGGTGGCAAAGCAGAGGTAAGTCAAAGATGACTTCATTGGTAAGTAAAATGGCTGTCATGAGTCTGGGCTTACGTGTGTGTGTGCGCGTATAGAGCAATGCTGGAGCTGTGCCTAGAGTGTGAATGCTGGTTTGCAGAATGCCTGGTAAGAGTGAGTCTCTGTGCAGAGAGAGCAAGGATAGGTCCACACTGTGTCAAAGGGTGGGAATAGAGGAAGCACAAGTGCTGGGGTGGAGCAAAAAGGGCAGAACAAGCGAGGGGGGTAGGCAGAGGACAGCAGGTGGCTGGAGAACCTGGAGGGACCTAGAGGAGAAAGGGGGTGATAGAGGGAGGAGGAAGAGAGAGCAAGAGTGGGTGTAGTCACACAGGAACAGCAGGGTCAAGGTGCAGGAGGAGGAGAGGTAGAGAAGGAAAGGCCAGAAATCAAGAGTTGGTGCAGGAGAGGGAGCCTAGTAGAGCGGAGCCAATGCTGGCCAACAAACAGAGCCCGGCACCTTGCACACAAATGGGCTGGTTACAAAGGAGGGTTTTTGGGGGCAGATCCTATTTTTTTGCCTACCCCCAACCCCACTCTTGAGGGTGGGAGGAGTCAAGGTAGTCAAATTTGGGGGAGCAGTGTTAAAAGGGGTGTCCGGTTGCATTATAAAAGGGGTTCTAGGAGGCACGGAATGATGCAGACTCTGTGTTTTGGGGGGTGCTACCCACATTCTTGTTTATTGCGGCCTTCCTTGGGGGTATCCCAAAAGCTTTGGGGTAATGGGGGAGAGGAGGAATTGGGGATCAGGTTGCTGACAGTTTCTATCACCAACCAAAAGGGTGACTTTCACAGGCCTACTGTGGTTATGGTATTGAGAGCGGAAACAAGGAACATGTGTTAGCATTTTTGTGGGCATGAGAGCCTCATGATTTCATTGCCCCATTGCAGGACATGTTATTAGGTCTCTTGGGATGCTTTTTCTAGGCCTCAGAACCCCAAAAGAGTGCCCGAAATTTTGGCTGGAAGGACGCTTCTCAGGGGTGTGCTATAGGTATTCTGGGAAGAGCCTCGCCAGCTGTGCACATTTATGCACCAAGCATGGCAAATCCTTCATCCTGCAAAGCATCATATCGCACATGGAAGATTTGAGATGGTGTAAGTGTATTCATTTTAGGGTGAATATCCTTTCATGCTTCTCCCACCTGAGGACTGTGGATCTCTTGTTCTTCTTTCACATGTCACTTCAAAGAGACAGATGACAAGATGACACCCTCACTTTATCTCTCAGCAAGCAACTATGTTTTGATACTTTTATCTTGCTGTTTCCCTTCCAAATCCCACCCTCCCTTTCACCACAAATACAGATCAGTCATTCCTCAATACTCATTCACTCAGTCATTCCAGTCCTCCACTCTACAGGCTCATAAAAAAGACAACGTGAACAAGAGGTAGTTCAGCAAGCAGATTTAAAGCCTCTCTGTGGCTTAATGTTCGTACTACTGCCCTATAGTAATGCTACATGGCAACTGCAGCATAATATTAGGACTTAGAAAGGGGCTGTCCTATGCAAATAATGTCCTCCCGTGCTTACTTTGCTGAGCTTCCGCTGCGATACTTCCTTCAACATATGGTGTTCAGATGATTTCTAAAGTTTCCAAACTGTCTTGGGCTAAGGATTTTTCACTCAAAGGCCTTCAACTAAGGACCCCACCCTGATTTAGCAGAGTCCAGAACTACATGCAGTAGTCCTCTATACAGAACCTGGGCGTTCGTGGGCGTTTGTGGGCTTACTGTAAAGACTGCAGACTAAGACTGGGCTCTTTAAAGTCCCAGTCCCAGTCCCAGTCCCAGTCCCAGAGCCATGGCATGGCACAGTAAGACAAAGCAGTGCACTGCAGTGCAGTGTACGGTACAGCATTCCAGACCAGGACAGGGAATGCCATGCCAGGCCAGGCCAGCTGCTCCTTCCCCACACCTACTGCATTGTGCAACTTGAAGACATAGTCAACCAAAGGCCTTTCTTTCTCCTTTTCTAGCACTTCAAAAATTCAACATGCTACCCTCTGGCTGCAGCTAATAAAGGCTCTTTCACCTGCACACAACTTTACCCAGCATTTCATCAGCAAGGCCTCATACTCTGCCTATATGCCTGGACAACTGGGGAAGCACCATCCACCCAATCTCAGAGCTTGACTCACCTCAAAATGGAAAAGCAACACCATTCAACCTATTTTATTATCTGGATGGCACACTCCTCACATAATACAGCTTAGTTATCCCCTTCTCTTAGTCTTCAATTGTGTTTTCCAAAACACCAATTTGAAGAATAAATGAATACATTGATAAAAGAAAATAAGCTTTTGCCCCTATTTTACTCACTTGAGCGAAAGGAGGGGGGGGGGGGTGTCGTGGAGACAAGATTTGTACATTTGAACCACTAATGCAAAAAAATAATTCATCTGATTGTTCCTGCGTTTATTTGAAGTAAAAATGATATTTCAAAAGCAAAGGGAGGATATTTTGTCACCTAAATGGACTTTAGGAGCTTTGGCTGGATTTGAATCCCTGTACAGGGGTAGCCTGCCTGTTCCACCAGCAGCCCTAGACCGTGCCACCGAGCTCCAGCTCCTTGAGGGGATGTCTTTGTGCAAGAGACTCTATCGGCAAGATGATGGTCTTGGTGTCGTTGCTTAAGGCTTTCACTGCCCAAGGCACTTCATAGCCATGACATAGGGAAGATTTGACACTCTACAGACGCCAAAGCCAGTGTGGTCCAGTGGTACCTGTCATTCAGCCAGACAACCAGGGACTGAATCCTAGACTTGACAGAAGTGGAGGCAAGGCTTTGCTCCTATCTTAGCTTCTTGAACAAAAGGAGGGAGGGGCCAAGATTTGTAATTTTGGGCAAGTAATGCAAAAAAAATGTAATCAAATTGGTACTGTATTTGCGAAGTAAAAATAATATTTCTAAATGAAATGTTAGATATTTTACCACCTAAAGATACCGCAAGGGAATTGTTTGGATTCAAACCCCTATACAGGTATAGCTTTCTGCACCACAAGCATTATAACATGCCACAGAGCTAGAACTCCTTAACAGTTTTGTTTCTGCGCAAGACACACTATAAGCAATGTAAAGTCATTGGTGTCTGTGCTGATGGCTTCCACTGTACAGGACACTTCACAGCAATGATATAGGGAAGATCTGACGACCTACAAACATGGAAACCTGGGTGGTCCAGTGGGTAAGTTCCTGACTTTCAGCTTGGCGACCAGGGTTCTAATCCCGAATGCTACAGAAGTGAAGGTAAGGCTTTGCTCCTATTTTACCTACTTAGGAAAGAGGTGGGTCGGAGGGGAAAAGATTTCTAAATTTAGGCAACTAATGCAAAAACCTTTTTTTTACTCAAATTCTTACTGTATTTTTTAAATAAAAATCATATTTCTAAATGAAGAAAATCAAATGCTGGATAGTTTGCATCCTAAACAAAGGTGAAAAGTATTGGCTGGATTCGAACCCCTATCCAGAGGTAGCTTGTTGTACTAGAGGCGCAATACTTTGCCACTGAGCTACAACTCCTTGTCAGGTTTTGCTTGCGCAGGAGACACTATCAGCAACATCAAGTCAGTGGTGTCTGTGCCAGTGGCTTCCACTGCACCAGACACTTGACATCCATGATATAGGGAACATTTGAGAGAATTATAGACATGGCAACCAGCTTGGTCCAGTGGTTAAGTTACTGACTTCTATCCAGGCGACCAGGGTTCAAGTCCTAGTTGTGGAAGAAGTGAAGATAAAGCTTTGCACCTACTTGAGCAAAAAGGTCGGAGGCTACAGGATTTGTAAATTTGGGCAACTAATGGCAAAACATTTTTTTACCTCAAATTCTTACTGCATTTTTTATGTCAAAATAATATTTCTAAAGGAAGAAAATCAAATGCTGGATATTTCACCACCAAAAAGTACATCAAAGGAGTGGGCTGGATTCGAACCCCTGCACAGATGTCACCAGCTGCACTAAAGGCACTATACATTGACCCTGAGCTACAGACCCTCTGTAAATTTGGACTGCGCAAGAGACACTATCAGCAACATAAAGTCATTGGAGTCCTTGCTGATGGCTTCCACTGCACAGGACACTTCATCACTTCATGGCCATGATATAGGTACGATTTGACAAGCTAAAGACATGGAAGCCCGAGTGGTCCAGTGGGTAAGTTCCTGACTTCCGTCCAGATGTCCAGACGACCAGTGTTCGAATCCCGGACTCGGCACCAGGTGACTGATGGTGGCAAAGCAGAGGTAAGTCAAAGATGACTTCATTGGTAAGTAAAATGGCTGTCATGAGTCTGGGCTTACGTGTGTGTGTGTGTGCGCGTATAGAGCAATGCTGGAGCTGTGCCTAGAGTGTGAATGCTGGTTTGCAGAATGCCTGGTAAGAGTGAGTCTCTGTGCAGAGAGAGCAAGGATAGGTCCACACTGTGTCAAAGGGTGGGAATAGAGGAAGCACAAGTGCTGGGGTGGAGCAAAAAGGGCAGAACAAGCGAGGGGGGTAGGCAGAGGACAGCAGGTGGCTGGAGAACCTGGAGGGACCTAGAGGAGAAAGGGGGTGATAGAGGGAGGAGGAAGAGAGAGCAAGAGTGGGTGTAGTCACACAGGAACAGCAGGGTCAAGGTGCAGGAGGAGGAGAGGTAGAGAAGGAAAGGCCAGAAATCAAGAGTTGGTGCAGGAGAGGGAGCCTAGTAGAGCGGAGCCAATGCTGGCCAACAAACAGAGCCCGGCACCTTGCACACAAATGGGCTGGTTACAAAGGAGGGTTTTTGGGGGCAGATCCTATTTTTTTGCCTACCCCCAACCCCACTCTTGAGGGTGGGAGGAGTCAAGGTAGTCAAATTTGGGGGAGCAGTGTTAAAAGGGGTGTCCGGTTGCATTATAAAAGGGGTTCTAGGAGGCACGGAATGATGCAGACTCTGTGTTTTGGGGGGTGCTACCCACATTCTTGTTTATTGCGGCCTTCCTTGGGGGTATCCCAAAAGCTTTGGGGTAATGGGGGAGAGGAGGAATTGGGGATCAGGTTGCTGACAGTTTCTATCACCAACCAAAAGGGTGACTTTCACAGGCCTACTGTGGTTATGGTATTGAGAGCGGAAACAAGGAACATGTGTTAGCATTTTTGTGGGCATGAGAGCCTCATGATTTCATTGCCCCATTGCAGGACATGTTATTAGGTCTCTTGGGATGCTTTTTCTAGGCCTCAGAACCCCAAAAGAGTGCCCGAAATTTTGGCTGGAAGGAAGCTTCTCAGGGGTGTGCTATAGGTATTCTGGGAAGAGCCTCGCCAGCTGTGCACATTTATGCACCAAGCATGGCAAATCCTTCATCCTGCAAAGCATCATATCGCACATGGAAGATTTGAGATGGTGTAAGTGTATTCATTTTAGGGTGAATATCCTTTCATGCTTCTCCCACCTGAGGACTGTGGATCTCTTGTTCTTCTTTCACATGTCACTTCAAAGAGACAGATGACAAGATGACACCCTCACTTTATCTCTCAGCAAGCAACTATGTTTTGATACTTTTATCTTGCTGTTTCCCTTCCAAATCCCACCCTCCCTTTCACCACAAATACAGATCAGTCATTCCTCAATACTCATTCACTCAGTCATTCCAGTCCTCCACTCTACAGGCTCATAAAAAAGACAACGTGAACAAGAGGTAGTTCAGCAAGCAGATTTAAAGCCTCTCTGTGGCTTAATGTTCGTACTACTGCCCTATAGTAATGCTACATGGCAACTGCAGCATAATATTAGGACTTAGAAAGGGGCTGTCCTATGCAAATAATGTCCTCCCGTGCTTACTTTGCTGAGCTTCCGCTGCGATACTTCCTTCAACATATGGTGTTCAGATGATTTCTAAAGTTTCCAAACTGTCTTGGGCTAAGGATTTTTCACTCAAAGGCCTTCAACTAAGGACCCCACCCTGATTTAGCAGAGTCCAGAACTACATGCAGTAGTCCTCTATCCAGAACCTGGGCGTTCGTGGGCGTTTGTGGGCTTACTGTAAAGACTGCAGACTAAGACTGGGCTCTTTAAAGTCCCAGTCCCAGTCCCAGTCCCAGTCCCAGAGCCATGGCATGGCACAGTAAGACAAAGCAGTGCACTGCAGTGCAGTGTACGGTACAGCATTCCAGACCAGGACAGGGAATGCCATGCCAGGCCAGGCCAGCTGCTCCTTCCCCACACCTACTGCGTTGTGCAACTTGAAGACATAGTCAACCAAAGGCCTTTCTTTCTCCTTTTCTAGCACTTCAAAAATTCAACATGCTACCCTCTGGCTGCAGCTAATAAAGGCTCTTTCACCTGCACACAACTTTACCCAGCATTTCATCAGCAAGGCCTCATACTCTGCCTATATGCCTGGACAACTGGGGAAGCACCATCCACCCAATCTCAGAGCTTGACTCACCTCAAAATGGAAAAGCAACACCATTCAACCTATTTTATTATCTGGATGGCACACTCCTCACATAATACAGCTTAGTTATTCCCTTCTCTTAGTCTTCAATTGTGTTTTCCAAAACACCAATTTGAAGAATAAATGAATACATTGATAAAAGAAAATAAGCTTTTGCCCCTATTTTACTCACTTGAGCGAAAGGAGGGGGGGGGGGGTGTCGTGGAGACAAGATTTGTACATTTGAACCACTAATGCAAAAAAAGAATTCATCTGATTGTTCCTGCGTTTATTTGAAGTAAAAATGATATTTCAAAAGCAAAGGGAGGATATTTTGTCACCTAAATGGACTTTAGGAGCTTTGGCTGGATTTGAATCCCTGTACAGGGGTAGCCTGCCTGTTCCACCAGCAGCCCTAGACCGTGCCACCGAGCTCCAGCTCCTTGAGGGGATGTCTTTGTGCAAGAGACTCTATCGGCAAGATGATGGTCTTGGTGTCGTTGCTTAAGGCTTTCACTGCCCAAGGCACTTCATAGCCATGACATAGGGAAGATTTGACACTCTACAGACGCCAAAGCCAGTGTGGTCCAGTGGTACCTGTCATTCAGCCAGACAACCAGGGACTGAATCCTAGACTTGACAGAAGTGGAGGCAAGGCTTTGCTCCTATCTTAGCTTCTTGAACAAAAGGAGGGAGGGGCCAAGATTTGTAATTTTGGGCAAGTAATGCAAAAAAAATGTAATCAAATTGGTACTGTATTTGCGAAGTAAAAATAATATTTCTAAATGAAATGTTAGATATTTTACCACCTAAAGATACCGCAAGGGAATTGTTTGGATTCAAACCCCTATACAGGTATAGCTTTCTGCACCACAAGCATTATAACATGCCACAGAGCTAGAACTCCTTAACAGTTTTGTTTCTGCGCAAGACACACTATAAGCAATGTAAAGTCATTGGTGTCTGTGCTGATGGCTTCCACTGTACAGGACACTTCACAGCAATGATATAGGGAAGATCTGACGACCTACAAATATGGAAACCTGGGTGGTCCAGTGGGTAAGTTCCTGACTTTCAGTTTGGCGACCAGGGTTCTAATCCCGAATGCTACAGAAGTGAAGGTAAGGCTTTGCTCCTATTTTACCTACTTAGGAAAGAGGTGGGTCGGAGGGGAAAAGATTTCTAAATTTAGGCAACTAATGCAAAAACCTTTTTTTTACTCAAATTCTTACTGTATTTTTTAAATAAAAATCATATTTCTAAATGAAGAAAATCAAATGCTGGATAGTTTGCATCCTAAACAAAGGTGAAAAGTATTGGCTGGATTCGAACCCCTATCCAGAGGTAGCTTGTTGTACTAGAGGCGCAATACTTTGCCGCTGAGCTACAACTCCTTGTCAGGTTTTGCTTGCGCAGGAGACACTATCAGCAACATCAAGTCAGTGGTGTCTGTGCCAGTGGCTTCCACAGCACCAGACACTTGACATCCATGATATAGGGAACATTTGAGAGAATTATAGACATGTCAACCAGCTTGGTCCAGTGGTTAAGTTACTGACTTCTATCCAGATGACCAGGGTTCAAGTCCTAGTTGTGGAAGAAGTGAAGATAAAGCTTTGCACCTATTTTACCTACTTGAGCAAAAAGGTCGGAGGCTACAGGATTTGTAAATTTGGGCAACTAATGGCAAAACATTTTTTTACTCAAATTCTTACTGCATTTTTTATGTCAAAATAATATTTCTAAAGGAAGAAAATCAAATGCTGGATATTTCACCACCAAAAAGTACATCAAAGGAGTGGGCTGGATTCGAACCCCTGCACAGATGTCACCAGCTGCACTAAAGGCACTATACATTGACCCTGAGCTACAGTCCCTGTGTAAATTTGGACTGCGCAAGAGACACTATCAGCAACATAAAGTCATTGGAGTCCTTGCTGATGGCTTCCACTGCACAGGACACTTCATCACTTCATGGCCATGATATAGGTACGATTTGACAAGCTAAAGACATGGAAGCCCGAGTGGTCCAGTGGGTAAGTTCCTGACTTCCGTCCAGATGTCCAGACGACCAGTGTTCGAATCCCGGACTCGGCACCAGGTGACTGATGGTGGCAAAGCAGAGGTAAGTCAAAGATGACTTCATTGGTAAGTAAAATGGCTGTCATGAGTCTGGGCTTAGGTGTGTGTGTGCGCGTATAGAGCAATGCTGGAGCTGTGCCTAGAGTGTGAATGCTGGTTTGCAGAATGCCTGGTAAGAGTGAGTCTCTGTGCAGAGAGAGCAAGGATAGGTCCACACTGTGTCAAAGGGTGGGAATAGAGGAAGCACAAGTGCTGGGGTGGAGCAAAAAGGGCAGAACAAGCGAGGGGGGTAGGCAGAGGACAGCAGGTGGCTGGAGAACCTGGAGGGACCTAGAGGAGAAAGGGGGTGATAGAGGGAGGAGGAAGAGAGAGCAAGAGTGGGTGTAGTCACACAGGAACAGCAGGGTCAAGGTGCAGGAGGAGGAGAGGTAGAGAAGGAAAGGCCAGAAATCAAGAGTTGGTGCAGGAGAGGGAGCCTAGTAGAGCGGAGCCAATGCTGGCCAACAAACAGAGCCCGGCACCTTGCACACAAATGGGCTGGTTACAAAGGAGGGTTTTTGGGGGCAGATCCTATTTTTTTGCCTACCCCCAACCCCACTCTTGAGGGTGGGAGGAGTCAAGGTAGTCAAATTTGGGGGAGCAGTGTTAAAAGGGGTGTCCGGTTGCATTATAAAAGGGGTTCTAGGAGGCACGGAATGATGCAGACTCTGTGTTTTGGGGGGTGCTACCCACATTCTTGTTTATTGCGGCCTTCCTTGGGGGTATCCCAAAAGCTTTGGGGTAATGGGGGAGAGGAGGAATTGGGGATCAGGTTGCTGACAGTTTCTATCACCAACCAAAAGGGTGACTTTCACAGGCCTACTGTGGTTATGGTATTGAGAGCGGAAACAAGGAACATGTGTTAGCATTTTTGTGGGCATGAGAGCCTCATGATTTCATTGCCCCATTGCAGGACATGTTATTAGGTCTCTTGGGATGCTTTTTCTAGGCCTCAGAACCCCAAAAGAGTGCCCGAAATTTTGGCTGGAAGGACGCTTCTCAGGGGTGTGCTATAGGTATTCTGGGAAGAGCCTCGCCAGCTGTGCACATTTATGCACCAAGCATGGCAAATCCTTCATCCTGCAAAGCATCATATCGCACATGGAAGATTTGAGATGGTGTAAGTGTATTCATTTTAGGGTGAATATCCTTTCATGCTTCTCCCACCTGAGGACTGTGGATCTCTTGTTCTTCTTTCACATGTCACTTCAAAGAGACAGATGACAAGATGACACCCTCACTTTATCTCTCAGCAAGCAACTATGTTTTGATACTTTTATCTTGCTGTTTCCCTTCCAAATCCCACCCTCCCTTTCACCACAAATACAGATCAGTCATTCCTCAATACTCATTCACTCAGTCATTCCAGTCCTCCACTCTACAGGCTCATAAAAAAGACAACGTGAACAAGAGGTAGTTCAGCAAGCAGATTTAAAGCCTCTCTGTGGCTTAATGTTCGTACTACTGCCCTATAGTAATGCTACATGGCAACTGCAGCATAATATTAGGACTTAGAAAGGGGCTGTCCTATGCAAATAATGTCCTCCCGTGCTTACTTTGCTGAGCTTCCGCTGCGATACTTCCTTCAACATATGGTGTTCAGATGATTTCTAAAGTTTCCAAACTGTCTTGGGCTAAGGATTTTTCACTCAAAGGCCTTCAACTAAGGACCCCACCCTGATTTAGCAGAGTCCAGAACTACATGCAGTAGTCCTCTATACAGAACCTGGGCGTTCGTGGGCGTTTGTGGGCTTACTGTAAAGACTGCAGACTAAGACTGGGCTCTTTAAAGTCCCAGTCCCAGTCCCAGTCCCAGTCCCAGAGCCATGGCATGGCACAGTAAGACAAAGCAGTGCACTGCAGTGCAGTGTACGGTACAGCATTCCAGACCAGGACAGGGAATGCCATGCCAGGCCAGGCCAGCTGCTCCTTCCCCACACCTACTGCATTGTGCAACTTGAAGACATAGTCAACCAAAGGCCTTTCTTTCTCCTTTTCTAGCACTTCAAAAATTCAACATGCTACCCTCTGGCTGCAGCTAATAAAGGCTCTTTCACCTGCACACAACTTTACCCAGCATTTCATCAGCAAGGCCTCATACTCTGCCTATATGCCTGGACAACTGGGGAAGCACCATCCACCCAATCTCAGAGCTTGACTCACCTCAAAATGGAAAAGCAACACCATTCAACCTATTTTATTATCTGGATGGCACACTCCTCACATAATACAGCTTAGTTATCCCCTTCTCTTAGTCTTCAATTGTGTTTTCCAAAACACCAATTTGAAGAATAAATGAATACATTGATAAAAGAAAATAAGCTTTTGCCCCTATTTTACTCACTTGAGCGAAAGGAGGGGGGGGGGGGTGTCGTGGAGACAAGATTTGTACATTTGAACCACTAATGCAAAAAAATAATTCATCTGATTGTTCCTGCGTTTATTTGAAGTAAAAATGATATTTCAAAAGCAAAGGGAGGATATTTTGTCACCTAAATGGACTTTAGGAGCTTTGGCTGGATTTGAATCCCTGTACAGGGGTAGCCTGCCTGTTCCACCAGCAGCCCTAGACCGTGCCACCGAGCTCCAGCTCCTTGAGGGGATGTCTTTGTGCAAGAGACTCTATCGGCAAGATGATGGTCTTGGTGTCGTTGCTTAAGGCTTTCACTGCCCAAGGCACTTCATAGCCATGACATAGGGAAGATTTGACACTCTACAGACGCCAAAGCCAGTGTGGTCCAGTGGTACCTGTCATTCAGCCAGACAACCAGGGACTGAATCCTAGACTTGACAGAAGTGGAGGCAAGGCTTTGCTCCTATCTTAGCTTCTTGAACAAAAGGAGGGAGGGGCCAAGATTTGTAATTTTGGGCAAGTAATGCAAAAAAAATGTAATCAAATTGGTACTGTATTTGCGAAGTAAAAATAATATTTCTAAATGAAATGTTAGATATTTTACCACCTAAAGATACCGCAAGGGAATTGTTTGGATTCAAACCCCTATACAGGTATAGCTTTCTGCACCACAAGCATTATAACATGCCACAGAGCTAGAACTCCTTAACAGTTTTGTTTCTGCGCAAGACACACTATAAGCAATGTAAAGTCATTGGTGTCTGTGCTGATGGCTTCCACTGTACAGGACACTTCACAGCAATGATATAGGGAAGATCTGACGACCTACAAACATGGAAACCTGGGTGGTCCAGTGGGTAAGTTCCTGACTTTCAGCTTGGCGACCAGGGTTCTAATCCCGAATGCTACAGAAGTGAAGGTAAGGCTTTGCTCCTATTTTACCTACTTAGGAAAGAGGTGGGTCGGAGGGGAAAAGATTTCTAAATTTAGGCAACTAATGCAAAAACCTTTTTTTTACTCAAATTCTTACTGTATTTTTTAAATAAAAATCATATTTCTAAATGAAGAAAATCAAATGCTGGATAGTTTGCATCCTAAACAAAGGTGAAAAGTATTGGCTGGATTCGAACCCCTATCCAGAGGTAGCTTGTTGTACTAGAGGCGCAATACTTTGCCACTGAGCTACAACTCCTTGTCAGGTTTTGCTTGCGCAGGAGACACTATCAGCAACATCAAGTCAGTGGTGTCTGTGCCAGTGGCTTCCACTGCACCAGACACTTGACATCCATGATATAGGGAACATTTGAGAGAATTATAGACATGGCAACCAGCTTGGTCCAGTGGTTAAGTTACTGACTTCTATCCAGGCGACCAGGGTTCAAGTCCTAGTTGTGGAAGAAGTGAAGATAAAGCTTTGCACCTACTTGAGCAAAAAGGTCGGAGGCTACAGGATTTGTAAATTTGGGCAACTAATGGCAAAACATTTTTTTACCTCAAATTCTTACTGCATTTTTTATGTCAAAATAATATTTCTAAAGGAAGAAAATCAAATGCTGGATATTTCACCACCAAAAAGTACATCAAAGGAGTGGGCTGGATTCGAACCCCTGCACAGATGTCACCAGCTGCACTAAAGGCACTATACATTGACCCTGAGCTACAGACCCTCTGTAAATTTGGACTGCGCAAGAGACACTATCAGCAACATAAAGTCATTGGAGTCCTTGCTGATGGCTTCCACTGCACAGGACACTTCATCACTTCATGGCCATGATATAGGTACGATTTGACAAGCTAAAGACATGGAAGCCCGAGTGGTCCAGTGGGTAAGTTCCTGACTTCCGTCCAGATGTCCAGACGACCAGTGTTCGAATCCCGGACTCGGCACCAGGTGACTGATGGTGGCAAAGCAGAGGTAAGTCAAAGATGACTTCATTGGTAAGTAAAATGGCTGTCATGAGTCTGGGCTTACGTGTGTGTGTGTGCGCGTATAGAGCAATGCTGGAGCTGTGCCTAGAGTGTGAATGCTGGTTTGCAGAATGCCTGGTAAGAGTGAGTCTCTGTGCAGAGAGAGCAAGGATAGGTCCACACTGTGTCAAAGGGTGGGAATAGAGGAAGCACAAGTGCTGGGGTGGAGCAAAAAGGGCAGAACAAGCGAGGGGGGTAGGCAGAGGACAGCAGGTGGCTGGAGAACCTGGAGGGACCTAGAGGAGAAAGGGGGTGATAGAGGGAGGAGGAAGAGAGAGCAAGAGTGGGTGTAGTCACACAGGAACAGCAGGGTCAAGGTGCAGGAGGAGGAGAGGTAGAGAAGGAAAGGCCAGAAATCAAGAGTTGGTGCAGGAGAGGGAGCCTAGTAGAGCGGAGCCAATGCTGGCCAACAAACAGAGCCCGGCACCTTGCACACAAATGGGCTGGTTACAAAGGAGGGTTTTTGGGGGCAGATCCTATTTTTTTGCCTACCCCCAACCCCACTCTTGAGGGTGGGAGGAGTCAAGGTAGTCAAATTTGGGGGAGCAGTGTTAAAAGGGGTGTCCGGTTGCATTATAAAAGGGGTTCTAGGAGGCACGGAATGATGCAGACTCTGTGTTTTGGGGGGTGCTACCCACATTCTTGTTTATTGCGGCCTTCCTTGGGGGTATCCCAAAAGCTTTGGGGTAATGGGGGAGAGGAGGAATTGGGGATCAGGTTGCTGACAGTTTCTATCACCAACCAAAAGGGTGACTTTCACAGGCCTACTGTGGTTATGGTATTGAGAGCGGAAACAAGGAACATGTGTTAGCATTTTTGTGGGCATGAGAGCCTCATGATTTCATTGCCCCATTGCAGGACATGTTATTAGGTCTCTTGGGATGCTTTTTCTAGGCCTCAGAACCCCAAAAGAGTGCCCGAAATTTTGGCTGGAAGGAAGCTTCTCAGGGGTGTGCTATAGGTATTCTGGGAAGAGCCTCGCCAGCTGTGCACATTTATGCACCAAGCATGGCAAATCCTTCATCCTGCAAAGCATCATATCGCACATGGAAGATTTGAGATGGTGTAAGTGTATTCATTTTAGGGTGAATATCCTTTCATGCTTCTCCCACCTGAGGACTGTGGATCTCTTGTTCTTCTTTCACATGTCACTTCAAAGAGACAGATGACAAGATGACACCCTCACTTTATCTCTCAGCAAGCAACTATGTTTTGATACTTTTATCTTGCTGTTTCCCTTCCAAATCCCACCCTCCCTTTCACCACAAATACAGATCAGTCATTCCTCAATACTCATTCACTCAGTCATTCCAGTCCTCCACTCTACAGGCTCATAAAAAAGACAACGTGAACAAGAGGTAGTTCAGCAAGCAGATTTAAAGCCTCTCTGTGGCTTAATGTTCGTACTACTGCCCTATAGTAATGCTACATGGCAACTGCAGCATAATATTAGGACTTAGAAAGGGGCTGTCCTATGCAAATAATGTCCTCCCGTGCTTACTTTGCTGAGCTTCCGCTGCGATACTTCCTTCAACATATGGTGTTCAGATGATTTCTAAAGTTTCCAAACTGTCTTGGGCTAAGGATTTTTCACTCAAAGGCCTTCAACTAAGGACCCCACCCTGATTTAGCAGAGTCCAGAACTACATGCAGTAGTCCTCTATCCAGAACCTGGGCGTTCGTGGGCGTTTGTGGGCTTACTGTAAAGACTGCAGACTAAGACTGGGCTCTTTAAAGTCCCAGTCCCAGTCCCAGTCCCAGTCCCAGAGCCATGGCATGGCACAGTAAGACAAAGCAGTGCACTGCAGTGCAGTGTACGGTACAGCATTCCAGACCAGGACAGGGAATGCCATGCCAGGCCAGGCCAGCTGCTCCTTCCCCACACCTACTGCATTGTGCAACTTGAAGACATAGTCAACCAAAGGCCTTTCTTTCTCCTTTTCTAGCACTTCAAAAATTCAACATGCTACCCTCTGGCTGCAGCTAATAAAGGCTCTTTCACCTGCACACAACTTTACCCAGCATTTCATCAGCAAGGCCTCATACTCTGCCTATATGCCTGGACAACTGGGGAAGCACCATCCACCCAATCTCAGAGCTTGACTCACCTCAAAATGGAAAAGCAACACCATTCAACCTATTTTATTATCTGGATGGCACACTCCTCACATAATACAGCTTAGTTATTCCCTTCTCTTAGTCTTCAATTGTGTTTTCCAAAACACCAATTTGAAGAATAAATGAATACATTGATAAAAGAAAATAAGCTTTTGCCCCTATTTTACTCACTTGAGCGAAAGGAGGGGGGGGGGGTGTCGTGGAGACAAGATTTGTACATTTGAACCACTAATGCAAAAAAAGAATTCATCTGATTGTTCCTGCGTTTATTTGAAGTAAAAATGATATTTCAAAAGCAAAGGGAGGATATTTTGTCACCTAAATGGACTTTAGGAGCTTTGGCTGGATTTGAATCCCTGTACAGGGGTAGCCTGCCTGTTCCACCAGCAGCCCTAGACCGTGCCACCGAGCTCCAGCTCCTTGAGGGGATGTCTTTGTGCAAGAGACTCTATCGGCAAGATGATGGTCTTGGTGTCGTTGCTTAAGGCTTTCACTGCCCAAGGCACTTCATAGCCATGACATAGGGAAGATTTGACACTCTACAGACGCCAAAGCCAGTGTGGTCCAGTGGTACCTGTCATTCAGCCAGACAACCAGGGACTGAATCCTAGACTTGACAGAAGTGGAGGCAAGGCTTTGCTCCTATCTTAGCTTCTTGAACAAAAGGAGGGAGGGGCCAAGATTTGTAATTTTGGGCAACTAATGCAAAAAAAATGTAATCAAATTGGTACTGTATTTGCGAAGTAAAAATAATATTTCTAAATGAAATGTTAGATATTTTACCACCTAAAGATACCGCAAGGGAATTGTTTGGATTCAAACCCCTATACAGGTATAGCTTTCTGCACCACAAGCATTATAACATGCCACAGAGCTAGAACTCCTTAACAGTTTTGTTTCTGCGCAAGACACACTATAAGCAATGTAAAGTCATTGGTGTCTGTGCTGATGGCTTCCACTGTACAGGACACTTCACAGCAATGATATAGGGAAGATCTGACGACCTACAAATATGGAAACCTGGGTGGTCCAGTGGGTAAGTTCCTGACTTTCAGTTTGGCGACCAGGGTTCTAATCCCGAATGCTACAGAAGTGAAGGTAAGGCTTTGCTCCTATTTTACCTACTTAGGAAAGAGGTGGGTCGGAGGGGAAAAGATTTCTAAATTTAGGCAACTAATGCAAAAACCTTTTTTTTACTCAAATTCTTACTGTATTTTTTAAATAAAAATCATATTTCTAAATGAAGAAAATCAAATGCTGGATAGTTTGCATCCTAAACAAAGGTGAAAAGTATTGGCTGGATTCGAACCCCTATCCAGAGGTAGCTTGTTGTACTAGAGACGCAATACTTTGCCGCTGAGCTACAACTCCTTGTCAGGTTTTGCTTGCGCAGGAGACACTATCAGCAACATCAAGTCAGTGGTGTCTGTGCCAGTGGCTTCCACAGCACCAGACACTTGACATCCATGATATAGGGAACATTTGAGAGAATTATAGACATGTCAACCAGCTTGGTCCAGTGGTTAAGTTACTGACTTCTATCCAGATGACCAGGGTTCAAGTCCTAGTTGTGGAAGAAGTGAAGATAAAGCTTTGCACCTATTTTACCTACTTGAGCAAAAAGGTCGGAGGCTACAGGATTTGTAAATTTGGGCAACTAATGGCAAAACATTTTTTTACTCAAATTCTTACTGCATTTTTTATGTCAAAATAATATTTCTAAAGGAAGAAAATCAAATGCTGGATATTTCACCACCAAAAAGTACATCAAAGGAGTGGGCTGGATTCGAACCCCTGCACAGATGTCACCAGCTGCACTAAAGGCACTATACATTGACCCTGAGCTACAGTCCCTGTGTAAATTTGGACTGCGCAAGAGACACTATCAGCAACATAAAGTCATTGGAGTCCTTGCTGATGGCTTCCACTGCACAGGACACTTCATCACTTCATGGCCATGATATAGGTACGATTTGACAAGCTAAAGACATGGAAGCCCGAGTGGTCCAGTGGGTAAGTTCCTGACTTCCGTCCAGATGTCCAGACGACCAGTGTTCGAATCCCGGACTCGGCACCAGGTGACTGATGGTGGCAAAGCAGAGGTAAGTCAAAGATGACTTCATTGGTAAGTAAAATGGCTGTCATGAGTCTGGGCTTAGGTGTGTGTGTGCGCGTATAGAGCAATGCTGGAGCTGTGCCTAGAGTGTGAATGCTGGTTTGCAGAATGCCTGGTAAGAGTGAGTCTCTGTGCAGAGAGAGCAAGGATAGGTCCACACTGTGTCAAAGGGTGGGAATAGAGGAAGCACAAGTGCTGGGGTGGAGCAAAAAGGGCAGAACAAGCGAGGGGGGTAGGCAGAGGACAGCAGGTGGCTGGAGAACCTGGAGGGACCTAGAGGAGAAAGGGGGTGATAGAGGGAGGAGGAAGAGAGAGCAAGAGTGGGTGTAGTCACACAGGAACAGCAGGGTCAAGGTGCAGGAGGAGGAGAGGTAGAGAAGGAAAGGCCAGAAATCAAGAGTTGGTGCAGGAGAGGGAGCCTAGTAGAGCGGAGCCAATGCTGGCCAACAAACAGAGCCCGGCACCTTGCACACAAATGGGCTGGTTACAAAGGAGGGTTTTTGGGGGCAGATCCTATTTTTTTGCCTACCCCCAACCCCACTCTTGAGGGTGGGAGGAGTCAAGGTAGTCAAATTTGGGGGAGCAGTGTTAAAAGGGGTGTCCGGTTGCATTATAAAAGGGGTTCTAGGAGGCACGGAATGATGCAGACTCTGTGTTTTGGGGGGTGCTACCCACATTCTTGTTTATTGCGGCCTTCCTTGGGGGTATCCCAAAAGCTTTGGGGTAATGGGGGAGAGGAGGAATTGGGGATCAGGTTGCTGACAGTTTCTATCACCAACCAAAAGGGTGACTTTCACAGGCCTACTGTGGTTATGGTATTGAGAGCGGAAACAAGGAACATGTGTTAGCATTTTTGTGGGCATGAGAGCCTCATGATTTCATTGCCCCATTGCAGGACATGTTATTAGGTCTCTTGGGATGCTTTTTCTAGGCCTCAGAACCCCAAAAGAGTGCCCGAAATTTTGGCTGGAAGGACGCTTCTCAGGGGTGTGCTATAGGTATTCTGGGAAGAGCCTCGCCAGCTGTGCACATTTATGCACCAAGCATGGCAAATCCTTCATCCTGCAAAGCATCATATCGCACATGGAAGATTTGAGATGGTGTAAGTGTATTCATTTTAGGGTGAATATCCTTTCATGCTTCTCCCACCTGAGGACTGTGGATCTCTTGTTCTTCTTTCACATGTCACTTCAAAGAGACAGATGACAAGATGACACCCTCACTTTATCTCTCAGCAAGCAACTATGTTTTGATACTTTTATCTTGCTGTTTCCCTTCCAAATCCCACCCTCCCTTTCACCACAAATACAGATCAGTCATTCCTCAATACTCATTCACTCAGTCATTCCAGTCCTCCACTCTACAGGCTCATAAAAAAGACAACGTGAACAAGAGGTAGTTCAGCAAGCAGATTTAAAGCCTCTCTGTGGCTTAATGTTCGTACTACTGCCCTATAGTAATGCTACATGGCAACTGCAGCATAATATTAGGACTTAGAAAGGGGCTGTCCTATGCAAATAATGTCCTCCCGTGCTTACTTTGCTGAGCTTCCGCTGCGATACTTCCTTCAACATATGGTGTTCAGATGATTTCTAAAGTTTCCAAACTGTCTTGGGCTAAGGATTTTTCACTCAAAGGCCTTCAACTAAGGACCCCACCCTGATTTAGCAGAGTCCAGAACTACATGCAGTAGTCCTCTATACAGAACCTGGGCGTTCGTGGGCGTTTGTGGGCTTACTGTAAAGACTGCAGACTAAGACTGGGCTCTTTAAAGTCCCAGTCCCAGTCCCAGTCCCAGAGCCATGGCATGGCACAGTAAGACAAAGCAGTGCACTGCAGTGCAGTGTACGGTACAGCATTCCAGACCAGGACAGGGAATGCCATGCCAGGCCAGGCCAGCTGCTCCTTCCCCACACCTACTGCATTGTGCAACTTGAAGACATAGTCAACCAAAGGCCTTTCTTTCTCCTTTTCTAGCACTTCAAAAATTCAACATGCTACCCTCTGGCTGCAGCTAATAAAGGCTCTTTCACCTGCACACAACTTTACCCAGCATTTCATCAGCAAGGCCTCATACTCTGCCTATATGCCTGGACAACTGGGGAAGCACCATCCACCCAATCTCAGAGCTTGACTCACCTCAAAATGGAAAAGCAACACCATTCAACCTATTTTATTATCTGGATGGCACACTCCTCACATAATACAGCTTAGTTATCCCCTTCTCTTAGTCTTCAATTGTGTTTTCCAAAACACCAATTTGAAGAATAAATGAATACATTGATAAAAGAAAATAAGCTTTTTACCCCTATTTTACTCACTTGAGCGAAAGGAGGGGGGGGGGTGTCGTGGAGACAAGATTTGTACATTTGAACCACTAATGCAAAAAAAGAATTCATCTGATTGTTCCTGCGTTTATTTGAAGTAAAAATGATATTTCAAAAGCAAAGGGAGGATATTTTGTCACCTAAATGGACTTTAGGAGCTTTGGCTGGATTTGAATCCCTGTACAAGGGTAGCCTGCCTGTTCCACCAGCAGCCCTAGACCGTGCCACCGAGCTCCAGCTCCTTGAGGGGATGTCTTTGTGCAAGAGACTCTATCGGCAAGATGATGGTCTTGGTGTCGTTGCTTAAGGCTTTCACTGCCCAAGGCACTTCATAGCCATGACATAGGGAAGATTTGACACTCTACAGACGCCAAAGCCAGTGTGGTCCAGTGGTACCTGTCATTCAGCCAGACAACCAGGGACTGAATCCTAGACTTGACAGAAGTGGAGGCAAGGCTTTGCTCCTATCTTAGCTTCTTGAACAAAATGAGGGAGGGGCCAAGATTTGTAATTTTGGGCAAGTAATGCAAAAAAAATGTAATCAAATTGGTACTGTATTTGCGAAGTAAAAATAATATTTCTAAATGAAATGTTAGATATTTTACCACCTAAAGATACCGCAAGGGAATTGTTTGGATTCAAACCCTTATACAGGTATAGCTTTCTGCACCACAAGCATTATAACATGCCACAGAGTTAGAACTCCTTAACAGTTTTGTTTCTGCGCAAGACACACTATAAGCAATGTAAAGTCATTGGTGTCTGTGCTGATGGCTTCCACTGTACAGGACACTTCACAGCAATGATATAGGGAAGATCTGACGACCTACAAATATGGAAACCTGGGTGGTCCAGTGGGTAAGTTCCTGACTTTCAGTTTGGCGACCAGGGTTCTAATCCCGAATGCTACAGAAGTGAAGGTAAGGCTTTGCTCCTATTTTACCTACTTTGGAAAGAGGTGGGTCGGAGGGGAAAAGATTTCTAAATTTAGGCAACTAATGCAAAAACCTTTTTTTTACTCAAATTCTTACTGTATTTTTTAAATAAAAATCATATTTCTAAATGAAGAAAATCAAATGCTGGATAGTTTGCATCCTAAACAAAGGTGAAAAGTATTGGCTGGATTCGAACCCTTATCCAGAGGTAGCTTGTTGTACTAGAGGCGCAATACTTTGCCACTGAGCTACAACTCTTTGTCAGGTTTTGCTTGCGCAGGAGACACTATCAGCAACATCAAGTCAGTGGTGTCTGTGCCAGTGGCTTCCACTGCACCAGACACTTGACATCCATGATATAGGGAACATTTGAGAGAATTATAGACATGTCAACCAGCTTGGTCCAGTGGTTAAGTTACTGACTTCTATCCAGGCGACCAGGGTTCAAGTCCTAGTTGTGGAAGAAGTGAAGATAAAGCTTTGCACCTATTTTACCTACTTGAGCAAAAAGGTCGGAGGCTACAGGATTTGTAAATTTGGGCAACTAATGGCAAAACATTTTTTTACTCAAATTCTTACTGCATTTTTTATGTCAAAATAATATTTCTAAAGGAAGAAAATCAAATGCTGGATATTTCACCACCAAAAAGTACATCAAAGGAGTGGGCTGGATTCGAACCCCTGCACAGATGTCACCAGCTGCACTAAAGGCACTATACATTGACCCTGAGCTACAGACCCTGTGTAAATTTGGACTGCGCAAGAGACACTATCAGCAACATAAAGTCATTGGAGTCCTTGCTGATGGCTTCCACTGCACAGGACACTTCATCACTTCATGGCCATGATATAGGTACGATTTGACAAGCTAAAGACATGGAAGCCCGAGTGGTCCAGTGGGTAAGTTCCTGACTTCCGTCCAGATGTCCAGACGACCAGTGTTCGAATCCCGGACTCGGCACCAGGTGACTGATGGTGGCAAAGCAGAGGTAAGTCAAAGATGACTTCATTGGTAAGTAAAATGGCTGTCATGAGTCTGGGCTTAGGTGTGTGTGTGCGCGTATAGAGCAATGCTGGAGCTGTGCCTAGAGTGTGAATGCTGGTTTGCAGAATGCCTGGTAAGAGTGAGTCTCTGTGCAGAGAGAGCAAGGATAGGTCCACACTGTGTCAAAGGGTGGGAATAGAGGAAGCACAAGTGCTGGGGTGGAGCAAAAAGGGCAGAACAAGCGAGGGGGGTAGGCAGAGGACAGCAGGTGGCTGGAGAACCTGGAGGGACCTAGAGGAGAAAGGGGGTGATAGAGGGAGGAGGAAGAGAGAGCAAGAGTGGGTGTAGTCACACAGGAACAGCAGGGTCAAGGTGCAGGAGGAGGAGAGGTAGAGAAGGAAAGGCCAGAAATCAAGAGTTGGTGCAGGCGAGGGAGCCTAGTAGAGCGGAGCCAATGCTGGCCAACAAACAGAGCCCGGCACCTTGCACACAAATGGGCTGGTTACAAAGGAGGGTTTTTGGGGGCAGATCCTATTTTTTTGCCTACCCCCAACCCCACTCTTGAGGGTGGGAGGAGTCAAGGTAGTCAAATTTGGGGGAGCAGTGTTAAAAGGGGTGTCCGGTTGCATTATAAAAGGGGTTCTAGGAGGCACGGAATGATGCAGACTCTGTGTTTTGGGGGGTGCTACCCACATTCTTGTTTATTGCGGCCTTCCTTGGGGGTATCCCAAAAGCTTTGGGGTAATGGGGGAGAGGAGGAATTGGGGATCAGGTTGCTGACAGTTTCTATCACCAACCAAAAGGGTGACTTTCACAGGCCTACTGTGGTTATGGTATTGAGAGCGGAAACAAGGAACATGTGTTAGCATTTTTGTGGGCATGAGAGCCTCATGATTTCATTGCCCCATTGCAGGACATGTTATTAGGTCTCTTGGGATGCTTTTTCTAGGCCTCAGAACCCCAAAAGAGTGCCCGAAATTTTGGCTGGAAGGACGCTTCTCAGGGGTGTGCTATAGGTATTCTGGGAAGAGCCTCGCCAGCTGTGCACATTTATGCACCAAGCATGGCAAATCCTTCATCCTGCAAAGCATCATATCGCACATGGAAGATTTGAGATGGTGTAAGTGTATTCATTTTAGGGTGAATATCCTTTCATGCTTCTCCCACCTGAGGACTGTGGATCTCTTGTTCTTCTTTCACATGTCACTTCAAAGAGACAGATGACAAGATGACACCCTCACTTTATCTCTCAGCAAGCAACTATGTTTTGATACTTTTATCTTGCTGTTTCCCTTCCAAATCCCACCCTCCCTTTCACCACAAATACAGATCAGTCATTCCTCAATACTCATTCACTCAGTCATTCCAGTCCTCCACTCTACAGGCTCATAAAAAAGACAACATGAACAAGAGGTAGTTCAGCAAGCAGATTTAAAGCCTCTCTGTGGCTTAATGTTCGTACTACTGCCCTATAGTAATGCTACATGGCAACTGCAGCATAATATTAGGACTTAGAAAGGGGCTGTCCTATGCAAATAATGTCCTCCCGTGCTTACTTTGCTGAGCTTCCGCTGCGATACTTCCTTCAACATATGGTGTTCAGATGATTTCTAAAGTTTCCAAACTGTCTTGGGCTAAGGATTTTTCACTCAAAGGCCTTCAACTAAGGACCCCACCCTGATTTAGCAGAGTCCAGAACTACATGCAGTAGTCCTCTATACAGAACCTGGGCGTTCGTGGGCGTTTGTGGGCTTACTGTAAAGACTGCAGACTAAGACTGGGCTCTTTAAAGTCCCAGTCCCAGTCCCAGTCCCAGTCCCAGAGCCATGGCATGGCACAGTAAGACAAAGCAGTGCACTGCAGTGCAGTGTACGGTACAGCATTCCAGACCAGGACAGGGAATGCCATGCCAGGCCAGGCCAGCTGCTCCTTCCCCACACCTACTGCATTGTGCAACTTGAAGACATAGTCAACCAAAGGCCTTTCTTTCTCCTTTTCTAGCACTTCAAAAATTCAACATGCTACCCTCTGGCTGCAGCTAATAAAGGCTCTTTCACCTGCACACAACTTTACCCAGCATTTCATCAGCAAGGCCTCATACTCTGCCTATATGCCTGGACAACTGGGGAAGCACCATCCACCCAATCTCAGAGCTTGACTCACCTCAAAATGGAAAAGCAACACCATTCAACCTATTTTATTATCTGGATGGCACACTCCTCACATAATACAGCTTAGTTATCCCCTTCTCTTAGTCTTCAATTGTGTTTTCCAAAACACCAATTTGAAGAATACATGAATACATTGATTAAAGAAAATAAGCTTTTGCCCCTATTTTACTCACTTGAGCGAAAGGAGGGGGGTGGGGGGGTGTCGTGGAGACAAGATTTGTACATTTGAACCACTAATGCAAAAAAAGAATTCATCTGATTGTTCCTGCGTTTATTTGAAGTAAAAATGATATTTCAAAAGCAAAGGGAGGATATTTTGTCACCTAAATGGACTTTAGGAGCTTTGGCTGGATTTGAATCCCTGTACAGGGGTAGCCTGCCTGTTCCACCAGCAGCCCTAGACCGTGCCACCGAGCTCCAGCTCCTTGAGGGGATGTCTTTGTGCAAGAGACTCTATCGGCAAGATGATGGTCTTGGTGTCGTTGCTTAAGGCTTTCACTGCCCAAGGCACTTCATAGCCATGACATAGGGAAGATTTGACACTCTACAGACGCCAAAGCCAGTGTGGTCCAGTGGTACCTGTCATTCAGCCAGACAACCAGGGACTGAATCCTAGACTTGACAGAAGTGGAGGCAAGGCTTTGCTCCTATCTTAGCTTCTTGAACAAAAGGAGGGAGGGGCCAAGATTTGTAATTTTGGGCAAGTAATGCAAAAAAAATGTAATCAAATTGGTACTGTATTTGCGAAGTAAAAATAATATTTCTAAATGAAATGTTAGATATTTTACCACCTAAAGATACCGCAAGGGAATTGTTTGGATTCAAACCCCTATACAGGTATAGCTTTCTGCACCACAAGCATTATAACATGCCACAGAGCTAGAACTCCTTAACAGTTTTGTTTCTGCGCAAGACACACTATAAGCAATGTAAAGTCATTGGTGTCTGTGCTGATGGCTTCCACTGTACAGGACACTTCACAGCAATGATATAGGGAAGATCTGACGACCTACAAATATGGAAACCTGGGTGGTCCAGTGGGTAAGTTCCTGACTTTCAGTTTGGCGACCAGGGTTCTAATCCCGAATGCTACAGAAGTGAAGGTAAGGCTTTGCTCCTATTTTACCTACTTAGGAAAGAGGTGGGTCGGAGGGGAAAAGATTTCTAAATTTAGGCAACTAATGCAAAAACCTTTTTTTTACTCAAATTCTTACTGTATTTTTTAAATAAAAATCATATTTCTAAATGAAGAAAATCAAATGCTGGATAGTTTGCATCCTAAACAAAGGTGAAAAGTATTGGCTGGATTCGAACCCCTATCCAGAGGTAGCTTGTTGTACTAGAGGCGCAATACTTTGCCGCTGAGCTACAACTCCTTGTCAGGTTTTGCTTGCGCAGGAGACACTATCAGCAACATCAAGTCAGTGGTGTCTGTGCCAGTGGCTTCCACTGCACCAGACACTTGACATCCATGATATAGGGAACATTTGAGAGAATTATAGACATGGCAACCAGCTTGGTCCAGTGGTTAAGTTACTGACTTCTATCCAGGCGACCAGGGTTCAAGTCCTAGTTGTGGAAGAAGTGAAGATAAAGCTTTGCACCTATTTTACCTACTTGAGCAAAAAGGTCGGAGGCTACAGGATTTGTAAATTTGGGCAACTAATGGCAAAACATTTTTTTACTCAAATTCTTACTGCATTTTTTATGTCAAAATAATATTTCTAAAGGAAGAAAATCAAATGCTGGATATTTCACCACCAAAAAGTACATCAAAGGAGTGGGCTGGATTCGAACCCCTGCACAGATGTCACCAGCTGCACTAAAGGCACTATACATTGACCCTGAGCTACAGACCCTGTGTAAATTTGGACTGCGCAAGAGACACTATCAGCAACATAAAGTCATTGGAGTCCTTGCTGATGGCTTCCACTGCACAGGACACTTCATCACTTCATGGCCATGATATAGGTACGATTTGACAAGCTAAAGACATGGAAGCCCGAGTGGTCCAGTGGGTAAGTTCCTGACTTCCGTCCAGATGTCCAGACGACCAGTGTTCGAATCCCGGACTCGGCACCAGGTGACTGATGGTGGCAAAGCAGAGGTAAGTCAAAGATGACTTCATTGGTAAGTAAAATGGCTGTCATGAGTCTGGGCTTACGTGTGTGTGTGCGCGTATAGAGCAATGCTGGAGCTGTGCCTAGAGTGTGAATGCTGGTTTGCAGAATGCCTGGTAAGAGTGAGTCTCTGTGCAGAGAGAGCAAGGATAGGTCCACACTGTGTCAAAGGGTGGGAATAGAGGAAGCACAAGTGCTGGGGTGGAGCAAAAAGGGCAGAACAAGCGAGGGGGGTAGGCAGAGGACAGCAGGTGGCTGGAGAACCTGGAGGGACCTAGAGGAGAAAGGGGGTGATAGAGGGAGGAGGAAGAGAGAGCAAGAGTGGGTGTAGTCACACAGGAACAGCAGGGTCAAGGTGCAGGAGGAGGAGAGGTAGAGAAGGAAAGGCCAGAAATCAAGAGTTGGTGCAGGAGAGGGAGCCTAGTAGAGCGGAGCCAATGCTGGCCAACAAACAGAGCCCGGCACCTTGCACACAAATGGGCTGGTTACAAAGGAGGGTTTTTGGGGGCAGATCCTATTTTTTTGCCTACCCCCAACCCCACTCTTGAGGGTGGGAGGAGTCAAGGTAGTCAAATTTGGGGGAGCAGTGTTAAAAGGGGTGTCCGGTTGCATTATAAAAGGGGTTCTAGGAGGCACGGAATGATGCAGACTCTGTGTTTTGGGGGGTGCTACCCACATTCTTGTTTATTGCGGCCTTCCTTGGGGGTATCCCAAAAGCTTTGGGGTAATGGGGGAGAGGAGGAATTGGGGATCAGGTTGCTGACAGTTTCTATCACCAACCAAAAGGGTGACTTTCACAGGCCTACTGTGGTTATGGTATTGAGAGCGGAAACAAGGAACATGTGTTAGCATTTTTGTGGGCATGAGAGCCTCATGATTTCATTGCCCCATTGCAGGACATGTTATTAGGTCTCTTGGGATGCTTTTTCTAGGCCTCAGAACCCCAAAAGAGTGCCCGAAATTTTGGCTGGAAGGACGCTTCTCAGGGGTGTGCTATAGGTATTCTGGGAAGAGCCTCGCCAGCTGTGCACATTTATGCACCAAGCATGGCAAATCCTTCATCCTGCAAAGCATCATATCGCACATGGAAGATTTGAGATGGTGTAAGTGTATTCATTTTAGGGTGAATATCCTTTCATGCTTCTCCCACCTGAGGACTGTGGATCTCTTGTTCTTCTTTCACATGTCACTTCAAAGAGACAGATGACAAGATGACACCCTCACTTTATCTCTCAGCAAGCAACTATGTTTTGATACTTTTATCTTGCTGTTTCCCTTCCAAATCCCACCCTCCCTTTCACCACAAATACAGATCAGTCATTCCTCAATACTCATTCACTCAGTCATTCCAGTCCTCCACTCTACAGGCTCATAAAAAAGACAACGTGAACAAGAGGTAGTTCAGCAAGCAGATTTAAAGCCTCTCTGTGGCTTAATGTTCGTACTACTGCCCTATAGTAATGCTACATGGCAACTGCAGCATAATATTAGGACTTAGAAAGGGGCTGTCCTATGCAAATAATGTCCTCCCGTGCTTACTTTGCTGAGCTTCCGCTGCGATACTTCCTTCAACATATGGTGTTCAGATGATTTCTAAAGTTTCCAAACTGTCTTGGGCTAAGGATTTTTCACTCAAAGGCCTTCAACTAAGGACCCCACCCTGATTTAGCAGAGTCCAGAACTACATGCAGTAGTCCTCTATACAGAACCTGGGCGTTCGTGGGCGTTTGTGGGCTTACTGTAAAGACTGCAGACTAAGACTGGGCTCTTTAAAGTCCCAGTCCCAGTCCCAGTCCCAGTCCCAGAGCCATGGCATGGCACAGTAAGACAAAGCAGTGCACTGCAGTGCAGTGTACGGTACAGCATTCCAGACCAGGACAGGGAATGCCATGCCAGGCCAGGCCAGCTGCTCCTTCCCCACACCTACTGCATTGTGCAACTTGAAGACATAGTCAACCAAAGGCCTTTCTTTCTCCTTTTCTAGCACTTCAAAAATTCAACATGCTACCCTCTGGCTGCAGCTAATAAAGGCTCTTTCACCTGCACACAACTTTACCCAGCATTTCATCAGCAAGGCCTCATACTCTGCCTATATGCCTGGACAACTGGGGAAGCACCATCCACCCAATCTCAGAGCTTGACTCACCTCAAAATGGAAAAGCAACACCATTCAACCTATTTTATTATCTGGATGGCACACTCCTCACATAATACAGCTTAGTTATCCCCTTCTCTTAGTCTTCAATTGTGTTTTCCAAAACACCAATTTGAAGAATAAATGAATACATTGATAAAAGAAAATAAGCTTTTGCCCCTATTTTACTCACTTGAGCGAAAGGGGGGGGGGGGGTGTCGTGGAGACAAGATTTGTACATTTGAACCACTAATGCAAAAAAATAATTCATCTGATTGTTCCTGCGTTTATTTGAAGTAAAAATGATATTTCAAAAGCAAAGGGAGGATATTTTGTCACCTAAATGGACTTTAGGAGCTTTGGCTGGATTTGAATCCCTGTACAGGGGTAGCCTGCCTGTTCCACCAGCAGCCCTAGACCGTGCCACCGAGCTCCAGCTCCTTGAGGGGATGTCTTTGTGCAAGAGACTCTATCGGCAAGATGATGGTCTTGGTGTCGTTGCTTAAGGCTTTCACTGCCCAAGGCACTTCATAGCCATGACATAGGGAAGATTTGACACTCTACAGACGCCAAAGCCAGTGTGGTCCAGTGGTACCTGTCATTCAGCCAGACAACCAGGGACTGAATCCTAGACTTGACAGAAGTGGAGGCAAGGCTTTGCTCCTATCTTAGCTTCTTGAACAAAAGGAGGGAGGGGCCAAGATTTGTAATTTTGGGCAAGTAATGCAAAAAAAATGTAATCAAATTGGTACTGTATTTGCGAAGTAAAAATAATATTTCTAAATGAAATGTTAGATATTTTACCACCTAAAGATACCGCAAGGGAATTGTTTGGATTCAAACCCCTATACAGGTATAGCTTTCTGCACCACAAGCATTATAACATGCCACAGAGCTAGAACTCCTTAACAGTTTTGTTTCTGCGCAAGACACACTATAAGCAATGTAAAGTCATTGGTGTCTGTGCTGATGGCTTCCACTGTACAGGACACTTCACAGCAATGATATAGGGAAGATCTGACGACCTACAAACATGGAAACCTGGGTGGTCCAGTGGGTAAGTTCCTGACTTTCAGCTTGGCGACCAGGGTTCTAATCCCGAATGCTACAGAAGTGAAGGTAAGGCTTTGCTCCTATTTTACCTACTTAGGAAAGAGGTGGGTCGGAGGGGAAAAGATTTCTAAATTTAGGCAACTAATGCAAAAACCTTTTTTTTACTCAAATTCTTACTGTATTTTTTAAATAAAAATCATATTTCTAAATGAAGAAAATCAAATGCTGGATAGTTTGCATCCTAAACAAAGGTGAAAAGTATTGGCTGGATTCGAACCCCTATCCAGAGGTAGCTTGTTGTACTAGAGGCGCAATACTTTGCCACTGAGCTACAACTCCTTGTCAGGTTTTGCTTGCGCAGGAGACACTATCAGCAACATCAAGTCAGTGGTGTCTGTGCCAGTGGCTTCCACTGCACCAGACACTTGACATCCATGATATAGGGAACATTTGAGAGAATTATAGACATGGCAACCAGCTTGGTCCAGTGGTTAAGTTACTGACTTCTATCCAGGCGACCAGGGTTCAAGTCCTAGTTGTGGAAGAAGTGAAGATAAAGCTTTGCACCTATTTTACCTACTTGAGCAAAAAGGTCGGAGGCTACAGGATTTGTAAATTTGGGCAACTAATGGCAAAACATTTTTTTACTCAAATTCTTACTGCATTTTTTATGTCAAAATAATATTTCTAAAGGAAGAAAATCAAATGCTGGATATTTCACCACCAAAAAGTACATCAAAGGAGTGGGCTGGATTCGAACCCCTGCACAGATGTCACCAGCTGCACTAAAGGCACTATACATTGACCCTGAGCTACAGACCCTCTGTAAGTTTGGACTGCGCAAGAGACACTATCAGCAACATAAAGTCATTGGAGTCCTTGCTGATGGCTTCCACTGCACAGGACACTTCATCACTTCATGGCCATGATATAGGTACGATTTGACAAGCTAAAGACATGGAAGCCCGAGTGGTCCAGTGGGTAAGTTCCTGACTTCCGTCCAGATGTCCAGACGACCAGTGTTCGAATCCCGGACTCGGCACCAGGTGACTGATGGTGGCAAAGCAGAGGTAAGTCAAAGATGACTTCATTGGTAAGTAAAATGGCTGTCATGAGTCTGGGCTTAGGTGTGTGTGTGCGCGTATAGAGCAATGCTGGAGCTGTGCCTAGAGTGTGAATGCTGGTTTGCAGAATGCCTGGTAAGAGTGAGTCTCTGTGCAGAGAGAGCAAGGATAGGTCCACACTGTGTCAAAGGGTGGGAATAGAGGAAGCACAAGTGCTGGGGTGGAGCAAAAAGGGCAGAACAAGCGAGGGGGGTAGGCAGAGGACAGCAGGTGGCTGGAGAACCTGGAGGGACCTAGAGGAGAAAGGGGGTGATAGAGGGAGGAGGAAGAGAGAGCAAGAGTGGGTGTAGTCACACAGGAACAGCAGGGTCAAGGTGCAGGAGGAGGAGAGGTAGAGAAGGAAAGGCCAGAAATCAAGAGTTGGTGCAGGAGAGGGAGCCTAGTAGAGCGGAGCCAATGCTGGCCAACAAACAGAGCCCGGCACCTTGCACACAAATGGGCTGGTTACAAAGGAGGGTTTTTGGGGGCAGATCCTATTTTTTTGCCTACCCCCAACCCCACTCTTGAGGGTGGGAGGAGTCAAGGTAGTCAAATTTGGGGGAGCAGTGTTAAAAGGGGTGTCCGGTTGCATTATAAAAGGGGTTCTAGGAGGCACGGAATGATGCAGACTCTGTGTTTTGGGGGGTGCTACCCACATTCTTGTTTATTGCGGCCTTCCTTGGGGGTATCCCAAAAGCTTTGGGGTAATGGGGGAGAGGAGGAATTGGGGATCAGGTTGCTGACAGTTTCTATCACCAACCAAAAGGGTGACTTTCACAGGCCTACTGTGGTTATGGTATTGAGAGCGGAAACAAGGAACATGTGTTAGCATTTTTGTGGGCATGAGAGCCTCATGATTTCATTGCCCCATTGCAGGACATGTTATTAGGTCTCTTGGGATGCTTTTTCTAGGCCTCAGAACCCCAAAAGAGTGCCCGAAATTTTGGCTGGAAGGACGCTTCTCAGGGGTGTGCTATAGGTATTCTGGGAAGAGCCTCGCCAGCTGTGCACATTTATGCACCAAGCATGGCAAATCCTTCATCCTGCAAAGCATCATATCGCACATGGAAGATTTGAGATGGTGTAAGTGTATTCATTTTAGGGTGAATATCCTTTCATGCTTCTCCCACCTGAGGACTGTGGATCTCTTGTTCTTCTTTCACATGTCACTTCAAAGAGACAGATGACAAGATGACACCCTCACTTTATCTCTCAGCAAGCAACTATGTTTTGATACTTTTATCTTGCTGTTTCCCTTCCAAATCCCACCCTCCCTTTCACCACAAATACAGATCAGTCATTCCTCAATACTCATTCACTCAGTCATTCCAGTCCTCCACTCTACAGGCTCATAAAAAAGACAACATGAACAAGAGGTAGTTCAGCAAGCAGATTTAAAGCCTCTCTGTGGCTTAATGTTCGTACTACTGCCCTATAGTAATGCTACATGGCAACTGCAGCATAATATTAGGACTTAGAAAGGGGCTGTCCTATGCAAATAATGTCCTCCCGTGCTTACTTTGCTGAGCTTCCGCTGCGATACTTCCTTCAACATATGGTGTTCAGATGATTTCTAAAGTTTCCAAACTGTCTTGGGCTAAGGATTTTTCACTCAAAGGCCTTCAACTAAGGACCCCACCCTGATTTAGCAGAGTCCAGAACTACATGCAGTAGTCCTCTATACAGAACCTGGGCGTTCGTGGGCGTTTGTGGGCTTACTGTAAAGACTGCAGACTAAGACTGGGCTCTTTAAAGTCCCAGTCCCAGTCCCAGTCCCAGAGCCATGGCATGGCACAGTAAGACAAAGCAGTGCACTGCAGTGCAGTGTACGGTACAGCATTCCAGACCAGGACAGGGAATGCCATGCCAGGCCAGGCCAGCTGCTCCTTCCCCACACCTACTGCATTGTGCAACTTGAAGACATAGTCAACCAAAGGCCTTTCTTTCTCCTTTTCTAGCACTTCAAAAATTCAACATGCTACCCTCTGGCTGCAGCTAATAAAGGCTCTTTCACCTGCACACAACTTTACCCAGCATTTCATCAGCAAGGCCTCATACTCTGCCTATATGCCTGGACAACTGGGGAAGCACCATCCACCCAATCTCAGAGCTTGACTCACCTCAAAATGGAAAAGCAACACCATTCAACCTATTTTATTATCTGGATGGCACACTCCTCACATAATACAGCTTAGTTATCCCCTTCTCTTAGTCTTCAATTGTGTTTTCCAAAACACCAATTTGAAGAATACATGAATACATTGATTAAAGAAAATAAGCTTTTGCCCCTATTTTACTCACTTGAGCGAAAGGAGGGGGGTGGGGGGGTGTCGTGGAGACAAGATTTGTACATTTGAACCACTAATGCAAAAAAAGAATTCATCTGATTGTTCCTGCGTTTATTTGAAGTAAAAATGATATTTCAAAAGCAAAGGGAGGATATTTTGTCACCTAAATGGACTTTAGGAGCTTTGGCTGGATTTGAATCCCTGTACAGGGGTAGCCTGCCTGTTCCACCAGCAGCCCTAGACCGTGCCACCGAGCTCCAGCTCCTTGAGGGGATGTCTTTGTGCAAGAGACTCTATCGGCAAGATGATGGTCTTGGTGTCGTTGCTTAAGGCTTTCACTGCCCAAGGCACTTCATAGCCATGACATAGGGAAGATTTGACACTCTACAGACGCCAAAGCCAGTGTGGTCCAGTGGTACCTGTCATTCAGCCAGACAACCAGGGACTGAATCCTAGACTTGACAGAAGTGGAGGCAAGGCTTTGCTCCTATCTTAGCTTCTTGAACAAAAGGAGGGAGGGGCCAAGATTTGTAATTTTGGGCAAGTAATGCAAAAAAAATGTAATCAAATTGGTACTGTATTTGCGAAGTAAAAATAATATTTCTAAATGAAATGTTAGATATTTTACCACCTAAAGATACCGCAAGGGAATTGTTTGGATTCAAACCCCTATACAGGTATAGCTTTCTGCACCACAAGCATTATAACATGCCACAGAGCTAGAACTCCTTAACAGTTTTGTTTCTGCGCAAGACACACTATAAGCAATGTAAAGTCATTGGTGTCTGTGCTGATGGCTTCCACTCTACAGGACACTTCACAGCAATGATATAGGGAAGATCTGACGACCTACAAATATGGAAACCTGGGTGGTCCAGTGGGTAAGTTCCTGACTTTCAGTTTGGCGACCAGGGTTCTAATCCCGAATGCTACAGAAGTGAAGGTAAGGCTTTGCTCCTATTTTACCTACTTAGGAAAGAGGTGGGTCGGAGGGGAAAAGATTTCTAAATTTAGGCAACTAATGCAAAAACCTTTTTTTTACTCAAATTCTTACTGTATTTTTTAAATAAAAATCATATTTCTAAATGAAGAAAATCAAATGCTGGATAGTTTGCATCCTAAACAAAGGTGAAAAGTATTGGCTGGATTCGAACCCCTATCCAGAGGTAGCTTGTTGTACTAGAGGTGCAATACTTTGCCGCTGAGCTACAACTCCTTGTCAGGTTTTGCTTGCGCAGGAGACACTATCAGCAACATCAAGTCAGTGGTGTCTGTGCCAGTGGCTTCCACTGCACCAGACACTTGACATCCATGATATAGGGAACATTTGAGAGAATTATAGACATGGCAACCAGCTTGGTCCAGTGGTGAAGTTACTGACTTCTATCCAGGCGACCAGGGTTCAAGTCCTAGTTGTGGAAGAAGTGAAGATAAAGCTTTGCACCTATTTTACCTACTTGAGCAAAAAGGTCGGAGGCTACAGGATTTGTAAATTTGGGCAACTAATGGCAAAACATTTTTTTACTCAAATTCTTACTGCATTTTTTATGTCAAAATAATATTTCTAAAGGAAGAAAATCAAATGCTGGATATTTCACCACCAAAAAGTACATCAAAGGAGTGGGCTGGATTCGAACCCCTGCACAGATGTCACCAGCTGCACTAAAGGCACTATACATTGACCCTGAGCTACAGACCCTCGGTAAATTTGGACTGCGCAAGAGACACTATCAGCAACATAAAGTCATTGGAGTCCTTGCTGATGGCTTCCACTGCACAGGACACTTCATCACTTCATGGCCATGATATAGGTACGATTTGACAAGCTAAAGACATGGAAGCCCGAGTGGTCCAGTGGGTAAGTTCCTGACTTCCGTCCAGATGTCCAGACGACCAGTGTTCGAATCCCGGACTCGGCACCAGGTGACTGATGGTGGCAAAGCAGAGGTAAGTCAAAGATGACTTCATTGGTAAGTAAAATGGCTGTCATGAGTCTGGGCTTACATGTGTGTGTGCGCGTATAGAGCAATGCTGGAGCTGTGCCTAGAGTGTGAATGCTGGTTTGCAGAATGCCTGGTAAGAGTGAGTCTCTGTGCAGAGAGAGCAAGGATAGGTCCACACTGTGTCAAAGGGTGGGAATAGAGGAAGCACAAGTGCTGGGGTGGAGCAAAAAGGGCAGAACAAGCGAGGGGGGTAGGCAGAGGACAGCAGGTGGCTGGAGAACCTGGAGGGACCTAGAGGAGAAAGGGGGTGATAGAGGGAGGAGGAAGAGAGAGCAAGAGTGGGTGTAGTCACACAGGAACAGCAGGGTCAAGGTGCAGGAGGAGGAGAGGTAGAGAAGGAAAGGCCAGAAATCAAGAGTTGGTGCAGGAGAGGGAGCCTAGTAGAGCGGAGCCAATGCTGGCCAACAAACAGAGCCCGGCACCTTGCACACAAATGGGCTGGTTACAAAGGAGGGTTTTTGGGGGCAGATCCTATTTTTTTGCCTACCCCCAACCCCACTCTTGAGGGTGGGAGGAGTCAAGGTAGTCAAATTTGGGGGAGCAGTGTTAAAAGGGGTGTCCGGTTGCATTATAAAAGGGGTTCTAGGAGGCACGGAATGATGCAGACTCTGTGTTTTGGGGGGTGCTACCCACATTCTTGTTTATTGCGGCCTTCCTTGGGGGTATCCCAAAAGCTTTGGGGTAATGGGGGAGAGGAGGAATTGGGGATCAGGTTGCTGACAGTTTCTATCACCAACCAAAAGGGTGACTTTCACAGGCCTACTGTGGTTATGGTATTGAGAGCGGAAACAAGGAACATGTGTTAGCATTTTTGTGGGCATGAGAGCCTCATGATTTCATTGCCCCATTGCAGGACATGTTATTAGGTCTCTTGGGATGCTTTTTCTAGGCCTCAGAACCCCAAAAGAGTGCCCGAAATTTTGGCTGGAAGGACGCTTCTCAGGGGTGTGCTATAGGTATTCTGGGAAGAGCCTCGCCAGCTGTGCACATTTATGCACCAAGCATGGCAAATCCTTCATCCTGCAAAGCATCATATCGCACATGGAAGATTTGAGATGGTGTAAGTGTATTCATTTTAGGGTGAATATCCTTTCATGCTTCTCCCACCTGAGGACTGTGGATCTCTTGTTCTTCTTTCACATGTCACTTCAAAGAGACAGATGACAAGATGACACCCTCACTTTATCTCTCAGCAAGCAACTATGTTTTGATACTTTTATCTTGCTGTTTCCCTTCCAAATCCCACCCTCCCTTTCACCACAAATACAGATCAGTCATTCCTCAATACTCATTCACTCAGTCATTCCAGTCCTCCACTCTACAGGCTCATAAAAAAGACAACATGAACAAGAGGTAGTTCAGCAAGCAGATTTAAAGCCTCTCTGTGGCTTAATGTTCGTACTACTGCCCTATAGTAATGCTACATGGCAACTGCAGCATAATATTAGGACTTAGAAAGGGGCTGTCCTATGCAAATAATGTCCTCCCGTGCTTACTTTGCTGAGCTTCCGCTGCGATACTTCCTTCAACATATGGTGTTCAGATGATTTCTAAAGTTTCCAAACTGTCTTGGGCTAAGGATTTTTCACTCAAAGGCCTTCAACTAAGGACCCCACCCTGATTTAGCAGAGTCCAGAACTACATGCAGTAGTCCTCTATACAGAACCTGGGCGTTCGTGGGCGTTTGTGGGCTTACTGTAAAGACTGCAGACTAAGACTGGGCTCTTTAAAGTCCCAGTCCCAGTCCCAGTCCCAGTCCCAGAGCCATGGCATGGCACAGTAAGACAAAGCAGTGCACTGCAGTGCAGTGTACGGTACAGCATTCCAGACCAGGACAGGGAATGCCATGCCAGGCCAGGCCAGCTGCTCCTTCCCCACACCTACTGCATTGTGCAACTTGAAGACATAGTCAACCAAAGGCCTTTCTTTCTCCTTTTCTAGCACTTCAAAAATTCAACATGCTACCCTCTGGCTGCAGCTAATAAAGGCTCTTTCACCTGCACACAACTTTACCCAGCATTTCATCAGCAAGGCCTCATACTCTGCCTATATGCCTGGACAACTGGGGAAGCACCATCCACCCAATCTCAGAGCTTGACTCACCTCAAAATGGAAAAGCAACACCATTCAACCTATTTTATTATCTGGATGGCACACTCCTCACATAATACAGCTTAGTTATCCCCTTCTCTTAGTCTTCAATTGTGTTTTCCAAAACACCAATTTGAAGAATAAATGAATACATTGATAAAAGAAAATAAGCTTTTGCCCCTATTTTACTCACTTGAGCGAAAGGAGGGGGGGGGGGTGTCGTGGAGACAAGATTTGTACATTTGAACCACTAATGCAAAAAAATAATTCATCTGATTGTTCCTGCGTTTATTTGAAGTAAAAATGATATTTCAAAAGCAAAGGGAGGATATTTTGTCACCTAAATGGACTTTAGGAGCTTTGGCTGGATTTGAATCCCTGTACAAGGGTAGCCTGCCTGTTCCACCAGCAGCCCTAGACCGTGCCACCGAGCTCCAGCTCCTTGAGGGGATGTCTTTGTGCAAGAGACTCTATCGGCAAGATGATGGTCTTGGTGTCGTTGCTTAAGGCTTTCACTGCCCAAGGCACTTCATAGCCATGACATAGGGAAGATTTGACACTCTACAGACGCCAAAGCCAGTGTGGTCCAGTGGTACCTGTCATTCAGCCAGACAACCAGGGACTGAATCCTAGACTTGACAGAAGTGGAGGCAAGGCTTTGCTCCTATCTTAGCTTCTTGAACAAAATGAGGGAGGGGCCAAGATTTGTAATTTTGGGCAAGTAATGCAAAAAAAATGTAATCAAATTGGTACTGTATTTGCGAAGTAAAAATAATATTCCTAAATGAAATGTTAGATATTTTACCACCTAAAGATACCGCAAGGGAATTGTTTGGATTCAAACCCTTATACAGGTATAGCTTTCTGCACCACAAGCATTATAACATGCCACAGAGCTAGAACTCCTTAACAGTTTTGTTTCTGCGCAAGACACACTATAAGCAATGTAAAGTCATTGGTGTCTGTGCTGATGGCTTCCACTGTACAGGACACTTCACAGCAATGATATAGGGAAGATCTGACGACCTACAAATATGGAAACCTGGGTGGTCCAGTGGGTAAGTTCCTGACTTTCAGTTTGGCGACCAGGGTTCTAATCCCGAATGCTACAGAAGTGAAGGTAAGGCTTTGCTCCTATTTTACCTACTTTGGAAAGAGGTGGGTCGGAGGGGAAAAGATTTCTAAATTTAGGCAACTAATGCAAAAACCTTTTTTTTACTCAAATTCTTACTGTATTTTTTAAATAAAAATCATATTTCTAAATGAAGAAAATCAAATGCTGGATAGTTTGCATCCTAAACAAAGGTGAAAAGTATTGGCTGGATTCGAACCCTTATCCAGAGGTAGCTTGTTGTACTAGAGGCGCAATACTTTGCCACTGAGCTACAACTCTTTGTCAGGTTTTGCTTGCGCAGGAGACACTATCAGCAACATCAAGTCAGTGGTGTCTGTGCCAGTGGCTTCCACTGCACCAGACACTTGACATCCATGATATAGGGAACATTTGAGAGAATTATAGACATGTCAACCAACTAGGTCCAGTGGTTAAGTTACTGACTTCTATCCAGGCGACCAGGGTTCTAGTCCTAGTTGTGGAAGAAGTGAAGATAAAGCTTTGCACCTATTTTACCTACTTGAGCAAAAAGGTCGGAGGCTACAGGATTTGTAAATTTGGGCAACTAATGGCAAAACATTTTTTTACTTAAATTCTTACTGCATTTTTTATGTCAAAATAATATTTCTAAAGGAAGAAAATCAAATGCTGGATATTTCACCACCAAAAAGTACATCAAAGGAGTGGGCTGGATTCGAACCCCTGCACAGATGTCACCAGCTGCACTAAAGGCACTATACATTGACCCTGAGCTACAGACCCTGTGTAAATTTGTACTGCGCAAGAGACACTATCAGCAACATAAAGTCATTGGAGTCCTTGCTGATGGCTTCCACTGCACAGGACACTTCATCACTTCATGGCCATGATATAGGTACGATTTGACAAGCTAAAGACATGGAAGCCCGAGTGGTCCAGTGGGTAAGTTCCTGACTTCCGTCCAGATGTCCAGACGACCAGTGTTCGAATCCCGGACTCGGCACCAGGTGACTGATGGTGGCAAAGCAGAGGTAAGTCAAAGATGACTTCATTGGTAAGTAAAATGGCTGTCATGAGTCTGGGCTTACGTGTGTGTGTGCGCGTATAGAGCAATGCTGGAGCTGTGCCTAGAGTGTGAATGCTGGTTTGCAGAATGCCTGGTAAGAGTGAGTCTCTGTGCAGAGAGAGCAAGGATAGGTCCACACTGTGTCAAAGGGTGGGAATAGAGGAAGCACAAGTGCTGGGGTGGAGCAAAAAGGGCAGAACAAGCGAGGGGGGTAGGCAGAGGACAGCAGGTGGCTGGAGAACCTGGAGGGACCTAGAGGAGAAAGGGGGTGATAGAGGGAGGAGGAAGAGAGAGCAAGAGTGGGTGTAGTCACACAGGAACAGCAGGGTCAAGGTGCAGGAGGAGGAGAGGTAGAGAAGGAAAGGCCAGAAATCAAGAGTTGGTGCAGGAGAGGGAGCCTAGTAGAGCGGAGCCAATGCTGGCCAACAAACAGAGCCCGGCACCTTGCACACAAATGGGCTGGTTACAAAGGAGGGTTTTTGGGGGCAGATCCTATTTTTTTGCCTACCCCCAACCCCACTCTTGAGGGTGGGAGGAGTCAAGGTAGTCAAATTTGGGGGAGCAGTGTTAAAAGGGGTGTCCGGTTGCATTATAAAAGGGGTTCTAGGAGGCACGGAATGATGCAGACTCTGTGTTTTGGGGGGTGCTACCCACATTCTTGTTTATTGCGGCCTTCCTTGGGGGTATCCCAAAAGCTTTGGGGTAATGGGGGAGAGGAGGAATTGGGGATCAGGTTGCTGACAGTTTCTATCACCAACCAAAAGGGTGACTTTCACAGGCCTACTGTGGTTATGGTATTGAGAGCGGAAACAAGGAACATGTGTTAGCATTTTTGTGGGCATGAGAGCCTCATGATTTCATTGCCCCATTGCAGGACATGTTATTAGGTCTCTTGGGATGCTTTTTCTAGGCCTCAGAACCCCAAAAGAGTGCCCGAAATTTTGGCTGGAAGGACGCTTCTCAGGGGTGTGCTATAGGTATTCTGGGAAGAGCCTCGCCAGCTGTGCACATTTATGCACCAAGCATGGCAAATCCTTCATCCTGCAAAGCATCATATCGCACATGGAAGATTTGAGATGGTGTAAGTGTATTCATTTTAGGGTGAATATCCTTTCATGCTTCTCCCACCTGAGGACTGTGGATCTCTTGTTCTTCTTTCACATGTCACTTCAAAGAGACAGATGACAAGATGACACCCTCACTTTATCTCTCAGCAAGCAACTATGTTTTGATACTTTTATCTTGCTGTTTCCCTTCCAAATCCCACCCTCCCTTTCACCACAAATACAGATCAGTCATTCCTCAATACTCATTCACTCAGTCATTCCAGTCCTCCACTCTACAGGCTCATAAAAAAGACAACATGAACAAGAGGTAGTTCAGCAAGCAGATTTAAAGCCTCTCTGTGGCTTAATGTTCGTACTACTGCCCTATAGTAATGCTACATGGCAACTGCAGCATAATATTAGGACTTAGAAAGGGGCTGTCCTATGCAAATAATGTCCTCCCGTGCTTACTTTGCTGAGCTTCCGCTGCGATACTTCCTTCAACATATGGTGTTCAGATGATTTCTAAAGTTTCCAAACTGTCTTGGGCTAAGGATTTTTCACTCAAAGGCCTTCAACTAAGGACCCCACCCTGATTTAGCAGAGTCCAGAACTACATGCAGTAGTCCTCTATACAGAACCTGGGCGTTCGTGGGCGTTTGTGGGCTTACTGTAAAGACTGCAGACTAAGACTGGGCTCTTTAAAGTCCCAGTCCCAGTCCCAGTCCCAGTCCCAGAGCCATGGCATGGCACAGTAAGACAAAGCAGTGCACTGCAGTGCAGTGTACGGTACAGCATTCCAGACCAGGACAGGGAATGCCATGCCAGGCCAGGCCAGCTGCTCCTTCCCCACACCTACTGCATTGTGCAACTTGAAGACATAGTCAACCAAAGGCCTTTCTTTCTCCTTTTCTAGCACTTCAAAAATTCAACATGCTACCCTCTGGCTGCAGCTAATAAAGGCTCTTTCACCTGCACACAACTTTACCCAGCATTTCATCAGCAAGGCCTCATACTCTGCCTATATGCCTGGACAACTGGGGAAGCACCATCCACCCAATCTCAGAGCTTGACTCACCTCAAAATGGAAAAGCAACACCATTCAACCTATTTTATTATCTGGATGGCACACTCCTCACATAATACAGCTTAGTTATCCCCTTCTCTTAGTCTTCAATTGTGTTTTCCAAAACACCAATTTGAAGAATACATGAATACATTGATTAAAGAAAATAAGCTTTTGCCCCTATTTTACTCACTTGAGCGAAAGGAGGGGGGTGGGGGGGTGTCGTGGAGACAAGATTTGTACATTTGAACCACTAATGCAAAAAAAGAATTCATCTGATTGTTCCTGCGTTTATTTGAAGTAAAAATGATATTTCAAAAGCAAAGGGAGGATATTTTGTCACCTAAATGGACTTTAGGAGCTTTGGCTGGATTTGAATCCCTGTACAGGGGTAGCCTGCCTGTTCCACCAGCAGCCCTAGACCGTGCCACCGAGCTCCAGCTCCTTGAGGGGATGTCTTTGTGCAAGAGACTCTATCGGCAAGATGATGGTCTTGGTGTCGTTGCTTAAGGCTTTCACTGCCCAAGGCACTTCATAGCCATGACATAGGGAAGATTTGACACTCTACAGACGCCAAAGCCAGTGTGGTCCAGTGGTACCTGTCATTCAGCCAGACAACCAGGGACTGAATCCTAGACTTGACAGAAGTGGAGGCAAGGCTTTGCTCCTATCTTAGCTTCTTGAACAAAAGGAGGGAGGGGCCAAGATTTGTAATTTTGGGCAAGTAATGCAAAAAAAATGTAATCAAATTGGTACTGTATTTGCGAAGTAAAAATAATATTTCTAAATGAAATGTTAGATATTTTACCACCTAAAGATACCGCAAGGGAATTGTTTGGATTCAAACCCCTATACAGGTATAGCTTTCTGCACCACAAGCATTATAACATGCCACAGAGCTAGAACTCCTTAACAGTTTTGTTTCTGCGCAAGACACACTATAAGCAATGTAAAGTCATTGGTGTCTGTGCTGATGGCTTCCACTGTACAGGACACTTCACAGCAATGATATAGGGAAGATCTGACGACCTACAAATATGGAAACCTGGGTGGTCCAGTGGGTAAGTTCCTGACTTTCAGTTTGGCGACCAGGGTTCTAATCCCGAATGCTACAGAAGTGAAGGTAAGGCTTTGCTCCTATTTTACCTACTTAGGAAAGAGGTGGGTCGGAGGGGAAAAGATTTCTAAATTTAGGCAACTAATGCAAAAACCTTTTTTTTACTCAAATTCTTACTGTATTTTTTAAATAAAAATCATATTTCTAAATGAAGAAAATCAAATGCTGGATAGTTTGCATCCTAAACAAAGGTGAAAAGTATTGGCTGGATTCGAACCCCTATCCAGAGGTAGCTTGTTGTACTAGAGGCGCAATACTTTGCCGCTGAGCTACAACTCCTTGTCAGGTTTTGCTTGCGCAGGAGACACTATCAGCAACATCAAGTCAGTGGTGTCTGTGCCAGTGGCTTCCACTGCACCAGACACTTGACATCCATGATATAGGGAACATTTGAGAGAATTATAGACATGGCAACCAGCTTGGTCCAGTGGTTAAGTTACTGACTTCTATCCAGGCGACCAGGGTTCAAGTCCTAGTTGTGGAAGAAGTGAAGATAAAGCTTTGCACCTACTTGAGCAAAAAGGTCGGAGGCTACAGGATTTGTAAATTTGGGCAACTAATGGCAAAACATTTTTTTACTCAAATTCTTACTGCATTTTTTATGTCAAAATAATATTTCTAAAGGAAGAAAATCAAATGCTGGATATTTCACCACCAAAAAGTACATCAAAGGAGTGGGCTGGATTCGAACCCCTGCACAGATGTCACCAGCTGCACTAAAGGCACTATACATTGACCCTGAGTTACAGACCCTGTGTAAATTTGGACTGCGCAAGAGACACTATCAGCAACATAAAGTCATTGGAGTCCTTGCTGATGGCTTCCACTGCACAGGACACTTCATCACTTCATGGCCATGATATAGGTACGATTTGACAAGCTAAAGACATGGAAGCCCGAGTGGTCCAGTGGGTAAGTTCCTGACTTCCGTCCAGATGTCCAGACGACCAGTGTTCGAATCCCGGACTCGGCACCAGGTGACTGATGGTGGCAAAGCAGAGGTAAGTCAAAGATGACTTCATTGGTAAGTAAAATGGCTGTCATGAGTCTGGGCTTACGTGTGTGTGTGTGTGTGCGCGTATAGAGCAATGCTGGAGCTGTGCCTAGAGTGTGAATGCTGGTTTGCAGAATGCCTGGTAAGAGTGAGTCTCTGTGCAGAGAGAGCAAGGATAGGTCCACACTGTGTCAAAGGGTGGGAATAGAGGAAGCACAAGTGCTGGGGTGGAGCAAAAAGGGCAGAACAAGCGAGGGGGGTAGGCAGAGGACAGCAGGTGGCTGGAGAACCTGGAGGGACCTAGAGGAGAAAGGGGGTGATAGAGGGAGGAGGAAGAGAGAGCAAGAGTGGGTGTAGTCACACAGGAACAGCAGGGTCAAGGTGCAGGAGGAGGAGAGGTAGAGAAGGAAAGGCCAGAAATCAAGAGTTGGTGCAGGAGAGGGAGCCTAGTAGAGCGGAGCCAATGCTGGCCAACAAACAGAGCCCGGCACCTTGCACACAAATGGGCTGGTTACAAAGGAGGGTTTTTGGGGGCAGATCCTATTTTTTTGCCTACCCCCAACCCCACTCTTGAGGGTGGGAGGAGTCAAGGTAGTCAAATTTGGGGGAGCAGTGTTAAAAGGGGTGTCCGGTTGCATTATAAAAGGGGTTCTAGGAGGCACGGAATGATGCAGACTCTGTGTTTTGGGGGGTGCTACCCACATTCTTGTTTATTGCGGCCTTCCTTGGGGGTATCCCAAAAGCTTTGGGGTAATGGGGGAGAGGAGGAATTGGGGATCAGGTTGCTGACAGTTTCTATCACCAACCAAAAGGGTGACTTTCACAGGCCTACTGTGGTTATGGTATTGAGAGCGGAAACAAGGAACATGTGTTAGCATTTTTGTGGGCATGAGAGCCTCATGATTTCATTGCCCCATTGCAGGACATGTTATTAGGTCTCTTGGGATGCTTTTTCTAGGCCTCAGAACCCCAAAAGAGTGCCCGAAATTTTGGCTGGAAGGACGCTTCTCAGGGGTGTGCTATAGGTATTCTGGGAAGAGCCTCGCCAGCTGTGCACATTTATGCACCAAGCATGGCAAATCCTTCATCCTGCAAAGCATCATATCGCACATGGAAGATTTGAGATGGTGTAAGTGTATTCATTTTAGGGTGAATATCCTTTCATGCTTCTCCCACCTGAGGACTGTGGATCTCTTGTTCTTCTTTCACATGTCACTTCAAAGAGACAGATGACAAGATGACACCCTCACTTTATCTCTCAGCAAGCAACTATGTTTTGATACTTTTATCTTGCTGTTTCCCTTCCAAATCCCACCCTCCCTTTCACCACAAATACAGATCAGTCATTCCTCAATACTCATTCACTCAGTCATTCCAGTCCTCCACTCTACAGGCTCATAAAAAAGACAACATGAACAAGAGGTAGTTCAGCAAGCAGATTTAAAGCCTCTCTGTGGCTTAATGTTCGTACTACTGCCCTATAGTAATGCTACATGGCAACTGCAGCATAATATTAGGACTTAGAAAGGGGCTGTCCTATGCAAATAATGTCCTCCCGTGCTTACTTTGCTGAGCTTCCGCTGCGATACTTCCTTCAACATATGGTGTTCAGATGATTTCTAAAGTTTCCAAACTGTCTTGGGCTAAGGATTTTTCACTCAAAGGCCTTCAACTAAGGACCCCACCCTGATTTAGCAGAGTCCAGAACTACATGCAGTAGTCCTCTATACAGAACCTGGGCGTTCGTGGGCGTTTGTGGGCTTACTGTAAAGACTGCAGACTAAGACTGGGCTCTTTAAAGTCCCAGTCCCAGTCCCAGTCCCAGTCCCAGAGCCATGGCATGGCACAGTAAGACAAAGCAGTGCACTGCAGTGCAGTGTACGGTACAGCATTCCAGACCAGGACAGGGAATGCCATGCCAGGCCAGGCCAGCTGCTCCTTCCCCACACCTACTGCATTGTGCAACTTGAAGACATAGTCAACCAAAGGCCTTTCTTTCTCCTTTTCTAGCACTTCAAAAATTCAACATGCTACCCTCTGGCTGCAGCTAATAAAGGCTCTTTCACCTGCACACAACTTTACCCAGCATTTCATCAGCAAGGCCTCATACTCTGCCTATATGCCTGGACAACTGGGGAAGCACCATCCACCCAATCTCAGAGCTTGACTCACCTCAAAATGGAAAAGCAACACCATTCAACCTATTTTATTATCTGGATGGCACACTCCTCACATAATACAGCTTAGTTATCCCCTTCTCTTAGTCTTCAATTGTGTTTTCCAAAACACCAATTTGAAGAATACATGAATACATTGATTAAAGAAAATAAGCTTTTGCCCCTATTTTACTCACTTGAGCGAAAGGAGGGGGGTGGGGGGGTGTCGTGGAGACAAGATTTGTACATTTGAACCACTAATGCAAAAAAATAATTCATCTGATTGTTCCTGCGTTTATTTGAAGTAAAAATGATATTTCAAAAGCAAAGGGAGGATATTTTGTCACCTAAATGGACTTTAGGAGCTTTGGCTGGATTTGAATCCCTGTACAGGGGTAGCCTGCCTGTTCCACCAGCAGCCCTAGACCGTGCCACCGAGCTCCAGCTCCTTGAGGGGATGTCTTTGTGCAAGAGACTCTATCGGCAAGATGATGGTCTTGGTGTCGTTGCTTAAGGCTTTCACTGCCCAAGGCACTTCATAGCCATGACATAGGGAAGATTTGACACTCTACAGACGCCAAAGCCAGTGTGGTCCAGTGGTACCTGTCATTCAGCCAGACAACCAGGGACTGAATCCTAGACTTGACAGAAGTGGAGGCAAGGCTTTGCTCCTATCTTAGCTTCTTGAACAAAAGGAGGGAGGGGCCAAGATTTGTAATTTTGGGCAAGTAATGCAAAAAAAATGTAATCAAATTGGTACTGTATTTGCGAAGTAAAAATAATATTTCTAAATGAAATGTTAGATATTTTACCACCTAAAGATACCGCAAGGGAATTGTTTGGATTCAAACCCCTATACAGGTATAGCTTTCTGCACCACAAGCATTATAACATGCCACAGAGCTAGAACTCCTTAACAGTTTTGTTTCTGCGCAAGACACACTATAAGCAATGTAAAGTCATTGGTGTCTGTGCTGATGGCTTCCACTGTACAGGACACTTCACAGCAATGATATAGGGAAGATCTGACGACCTACAAACATGGAAACCTGGGTGGTCCAGTGGGTAAGTTCCTGACTTTCAGCTTGGCGACCAGGGTTCTAATCCCGAATGCTACAGAAGTGAAGGTAAGGCTTTGCTCCTATTTTACCTACTTAGGAAAGAGGTGGGTCGGAGGGGAAAAGATTTCTAAATTTAGGCAACTAATGCAAAAACCTTTTATTTACTCAAATTCTTACTGTATTTTTTAAATAAAAATCATATTTCTAAATGAAGAAAATCAAATGCTGGATAGTTTGCATCCTAAACAAAGGTGAAAAGTATTGGCTGGATTCGAACCCCTATCCAGAGGTAGCTTGTTGTACTAGAGGCGCAATACTTTGCCACTGAGCTACAACTCCTTGTCAGGTTTTGCTTGCGCAGGAGACACTATCAGCAACATCAAGTCAGTGGTGTCTGTGCCAGTGGCTTCCACTGCACCAGACACTTGACATCCATGATATAGGGAACATTTGAGAGAATTATAGACATGGCAACCAGCTTGGTCCAGTGGTTAAGTTACTGACTTCTATCCAGGCGACCAGGGTTCAAGTCCTAGTTGTGGAAGAAGTGAAGATAAAGCTTTGCACCTACTTGAGCAAAAAGGTCGGAGGCTACAGGATTTGTAAATTTGGGCAACTAATGGCAAAACATTTTTTTACTCAAATTCTTACTGCATTTTTTATGTCAAAATAATATTTCTAAAGGAAGAAAATCAAATGCTGGATATTTCACCACCAAAAAGTACATCAAAGGAGTGGGCTGGATTCGAACCCCTGCACAGATGTCACCAGCTGCACTAAAGGCACTATACATTGACCCTGAGCTACAGACCCTCTGTAAATTTGGACTGCGCAAGAGACACTATCAGCAACATAAAGTCATTGGAGTCCTTGCTGATGGCTTCCACTGCACAGGACACTTCATCACTTCATGGCCATGATATAGGTACGATTTGACAAGCTAAAGACATGGAAGCCCGAGTGGTCCAGTGGGTAAGTTCCTGACTTCCGTCCAGATGTCCAGACGACCAGTGTTCGAATCCCGGACTCGGCACCAGGTGACTGATGGTGGCAAAGCAGAGGTAAGTCAAAGATGACTTCATTGGTAAGTAAAATGGCTGTCATGAGTCTGGGCTTACGTGTGTGTGTGTGCGCGTATAGAGCAATGCTGGAGCTGTGCCTAGAGTGTGAATGCTGGTTTGCAGAATGCCTGGTAAGAGTGAGTCTCTGTGCAGAGAGAGCAAGGATAGGTCCACACTGTGTCAAAGGGTGGGAATAGAGGAAGCACAAGTGCTGGGGTGGAGCAAAAAGGGCAGAACAAGCGAGGGGGGTAGGCAGAGGACAGCAGGTGGCTGGAGAACCTGGAGGGACCTAGAGGAGAAAGGGGGTGATAGAGGGAGGAGGAAGAGAGAGCAAGAGTGGGTGTAGTCACACAGGAACAGCAGGGTCAAGGTGCAGGAGGAGGAGAGGTAGAGAAGGAAAGGCCAGAAATCAAGAGTTGGTGCAGGAGAGGGAGCCTAGTAGAGCGGAGCCAATGCTGGCCAACAAACAGAGCCCGGCACCTTGCACACAAATGGGCTGGTTACAAAGGAGGGTTTTTGGGGGCAGATCCTATTTTTTTGCCTACCCCCAACCCCACTCTTGAGGGTGGGAGGAGTCAAGGTAGTCAAATTTGGGGGAGCAGTGTTAAAAGGGGTGTCCGGTTGCATTATAAAAGGGGTTCTAGGAGGCACGGAATGATGCAGACTCTGTGTTTTGGGGGGTGCTACCCACATTCTTGTTTATTGCGGCCTTCCTTGGGGGTATCCCAAAAGCTTTGGGGTAATGGGGGAGAGGAGGAATTGGGGATCAGGTTGCTGACAGTTTCTATCACCAACCAAAAGGGTGACTTTCACAGGCCTACTGTGGTTATGGTATTGAGAGCGGAAACAAGGAACATGTGTTAGCATTTTTGTGGGCATGAGAGCCTCATGATTTCATTGCCCCATTGCAGGACATGTTATTAGGTCTCTTGGGATGCTTTTTCTAGGCCTCAGAACCCCAAAAGAGTGCCCGAAATTTTGGCTGGAAGGACGCTTCTCAGGGGTGTGCTATAGGTATTCTGGGAAGAGCCTCGCCAGCTGTGCACATTTATGCACCAAGCATGGCAAATCCTTCATCCTGCAAAGCATCATATCGCACATGGAAGATTTGAGATGGTGTAAGTGTATTCATTTTAGGGTGAATATCCTTTCATGCTTCTCCCACCTGAGGACTGTGGATCTCTTGTTCTTCTTTCACATGTCACTTCAAAGAGACAGATGACAAGATGACACCCTCACTTTATCTCTCAGCAAGCAACTATGTTTTGATACTTTTATCTTGCTGTTTCCCTTCCAAATCCCACCCTCCCTTTCACCACAAATACAGATCAGTCATTCCTCAATACTCATTCACTCAGTCATTCCAGTCCTCCACTCTACAGGCTCATAAAAAAGACAACATGAACAAGAGGTAGTTCAGCAAGCAGATTTAAAGCCTCTCTGTGGCTTAATGTTCGTACTACTGCCCTATAGTAATGCTACATGGCAACTGCAGCATAATATTAGGACTTAGAAAGGGGCTGTCCTATGCAAATAATGTCCTCCCGTGCTTACTTTGCTGAGCTTCCGCTGCGATACTTCCTTCAACATATGGTGTTCAGATGATTTCTAAAGTTTCCAAACTGTCTTGGGCTAAGGATTTTTCACTCAAAGGCCTTCAACTAAGGACCCCACCCTGATTTAGCAGAGTCCAGAACTACATGCAGTAGTCCTCTATACAGAACCTGGGCGTTCGTGGGCGTTTGTGGGCTTACTGTAAAGACTGCAGACTAAGACTGGGCTCTTTAAAGTCCCAGTCCCAGTCCCAGTCCCAGTCCCAGAGCCATGGCATGGCACAGTAAGACAAAGCAGTGCACTGCAGTGCAGTGTACGGTACAGCATTCCAGACCAGGACAGGGAATGCCATGCCAGGCCAGGCCAGCTGCTCCTTCCCCACACCTACTGCATTGTGCAACTTGAAGACATAGTCAACCAAAGGCCTTTCTTTCTCCTTTTCTAGCACTTCAAAAATTCAACATGCTACCCTCTGGCTGCAGCTAATAAAGGCTCTTTCACCTGCACACAACTTTACCCAGCATTTCATCAGCAAGGCCTCATACTCTGCCTATATGCCTGGACAACTGGGGAAGCACCATCCACCCAATCTCAGAGCTTGACTCACCTCAAAATGGAAAAGCAACACCATTCAACCTATTTTATTATCTGGATGGCACACTCCTCACATAATACAGCTTAGTTATCCCCTTCTCTTAGTCTTCAATTGTGTTTTCCAAAACACCAATTTGAAGAATACATGAATACATTGATTAAAGAAAATAAGCTTTTGCCCCTATTTTACTCACTTGAGCGAAAGGAGGGGGGTGGGGGGGTGTCGTGGAGACAAGATTTGTACATTTGAACCACTAATGCAAAAAAAGAATTCATCTGATTGTTCCTGCGTTTATTTGAAGTAAAAATGATATTTCAAAAGCAAAGGGAGGATATTTTGTCACCTAAATGGACTTTAGGAGCTTTGGCTGGATTTGAATCCCTGTACAGGGGTAGCCTGCCTGTTCCACCAGCAGCCCTAGACCGTGCCACCGAGCTCCAGCTCCTTGAGGGGATGTCTTTGTGCAAGAGACTCTATCGGCAAGATGATGGTCTTGGTGTCGTTGCTTAAGGCTTTCACTGCCCAAGGCACTTCATAGCCATGACATAGGGAAGATTTGACACTCTACAGACGCCAAAGCCAGTGTGGTCCAGTGGTACCTGTCATTCAGCCAGACAACCAGGGACTGAATCCTAGACTTGACAGAAGTGGAGGCAAGGCTTTGCTCCTATCTTAGCTTCTTGAACAAAAGGAGGGAGGGGCCAAGATTTGTAATTTTGGGCAAGTAATGCAAAAAAAATGTAATCAAATTGGTACTGTATTTGCGAAGTAAAAATAATATTTCTAAATGAAATGTTAGATATTTTACCACCTAAAGATACCGCAAGGGAATTGTTTGGATTCAAACCCCTATACAGGTATAGCTTTCTGCACCACAAGCATTATAACATGCCACAGAGCTAGAACTCCTTAACAGTTTTGTTTCTGCGCAAGACACACTATAAGCAATGTAAAGTCATTGGTGTCTGTGCTGATGGCTTCCACTGTACAGGACACTTCACAGCAATGATATAGGGAAGATCTGACGACCTACAAATATGGAAACCTGGGTGGTCCAGTGGGTAAGTTCCTGACTTTCAGTTTGGCGACCAGGGTTCTAATCCCGAATGCTACAGAAGTGAAGGTAAGGCTTTGCTCCTATTTTACCTACTTAGGAAAGAGGTGGGTCGGAGGGGAAAAGATTTCTAAATTTAGGCAACTAATGCAAAAACCTTTTTTTTACTCAAATTCTTACTGTATTTTTTAAATAAAAATCATATTTCTAAATGAAGAAAATCAAATGCTGGATAGTTTGCATCCTAAACAAAGGTGAAAAGTATTGGCTGGATTCGAACCCCTATCCAGAGGTAGCTTGTTGTACTAGAGGCGCAATACTTTGCCGCTGAGCTACAACTCCTTGTCAGGTTTTGCTTGCGCAGGAGACACTATCAGCAACATCAAGTCAGTGGTGTCTGTGCCAGTGGCTTCCACTGCACCAGACACTTGACATCCATGATATAGGGAACATTTGAGAGAATTATAGACATGGCAACCAGCTTGGTCCAGTGGTTAAGTTACTGACTTCTATCCAGGCGACCAGGGTTCAAGTCCTAGTTGTGGAAGAAGTGAAGATAAAGCTTTGCACCTATTTTACCTACTTGAGCAAAAAGGTCGGAGGCTACAGGATTTGTAAATTTGGGCAACTAATGGCAAAACATTTTTTTACTCAAATTCTTACTGCATTTTTTATGTCAAAATAATATTTCTAAAGGAAGAAAATCAAATGCTGGATATTTCACCACCAAAAAGTACATCAAAGGAGTGGGCTGGATTCGAACCCCTGCACAGATGTCACCAGCTGCACTAAAGGCACTATACATTGACCCTGAGCTACAGACCCTGTGTAAATTTGGACTGCGCAAGAGACACTATCAGCAACATAAAGTCATTGGAGTCCTTGCTGATGGCTTCCACTGCACAGGACACTTCATCACTTCATGGCCATGATATAGGTACGATTTGACAAGCTAAAGACATGGAAGCCCGAGTGGTCCAGTGGGTAAGTTCCTGACTTCCGTCCAGATGTCCAGACGACCAGTGTTCGAATCCCGGACTCGGCACCAGGTGACTGATGGTGGCAAAGCAGAGGTAAGTCAAAGATGACTTCATTGGTAAGTAAAATGGCTGTCATGAGTCTGGGCTTACGTGTGTGTGTGCGCGTATAGAGCAATGCTGGAGCTGTGCCTAGAGTGTGAATGCTGGTTTGCAGAATGCCTGGTAAGAGTGAGTCTCTGTGCAGAGAGAGCAAGGATAGGTCCACACTGTGTCAAAGGGTGGGAATAGAGGAAGCACAAGTGCTGGGGTGGAGCAAAAAGGGCAGAACAAGCGAGGGGGGTAGGCAGAGGACAGCAGGTGGCTGGAGAACCTGGAGGGACCTAGAGGAGAAAGGGGGTGATAGAGGGAGGAGGAAGAGAGAGCAAGAGTGGGTGTAGTCACACAGGAACAGCAGGGTCAAGGTGCAGGAGGAGGAGAGGTAGAGAAGGAAAGGCCAGAAATCAAGAGTTGGTGCAGGAGAGGGAGCCTAGTAGAGCGGAGCCAATGCTGGCCAACAAACAGAGCCCGGCACCTTGCACACAAATGGGCTGGTTACAAAGGAGGGTTTTTGGGGGCAGATCCTATTTTTTTGCCTACCCCCAACCCCACTCTTGAGGGTGGGAGGAGTCAAGGTAGTCAAATTTGGGGGAGCAGTGTTAAAAGGGGTGTCCGGTTGCATTATAAAAGGGGTTCTAGGAGGCACGGAATGATGCAGACTCTGTGTTTTGGGGGGTGCTACCCACATTCTTGTTTATTGCGGCCTTCCTTGGGGGTATCCCAAAAGCTTTGGGGTAATGGGGGAGAGGAGGAATTGGGGATCAGGTTGCTGACAGTTTCTATCACCAACCAAAAGGGTGACTTTCACAGGCCTACTGTGGTTATGGTATTGAGAGCGGAAACAAGGAACATGTGTTAGCATTTTTGTGGGCATGAGAGCCTCATGATTTCATTGCCCCATTGCAGGACATGTTATTAGGTCTCTTGGGATGCTTTTTCTAGGCCTCAGAACCCCAAAAGAGTGCCCGAAATTTTGGCTGGAAGGACGCTTCTCAGGGGTGTGCTATAGGTATTCTGGGAAGAGCCTCGCCAGCTGTGCACATTTATGCACCAAGCATGGCAAATCCTTCATCCTGCAAAGCATCATATCGCACATGGAAGATTTGAGATGGTGTAAGTGTATTCATTTTAGGGTGAATATCCTTTCATGCTTCTCCCACCTGAGGACTGTGGATCTCTTGTTCTTCTTTCACATGTCACTTCAAAGAGACAGATGACAAGATGACACCCTCACTTTATCTCTCAGCAAGCAACTATGTTTTGATACTTTTATCTTGCTGTTTCCCTTCCAAATCCCACCCTCCCTTTCACCACAAATACAGATCAGTCATTCCTCAATACTCATTCACTCAGTCATTCCAGTCCTCCACTCTACAGGCTCATAAAAAAGACAACGTGAACAAGAGGTAGTTCAGCAAGCAGATTTAAAGCCTCTCTGTGGCTTCATGTTCGTACTACTGCCCTATAGTAATGCTACATGGCAACTGCAGCATAATATTAGGACTTAGAAAGGGGCTGTCCTATGCAAATAATGTCCTCCCGTGCTTACTTTGCTGAGCTTCCGCTGCGATACTTCCTTCAACATATGGTGTTCAGATGATTTCTAAAGTTTCCAAACTGTCTTGGGCTAAGGATTTTTCACTCAAAGGCCTTCAACTAAGGACCCCACCCTGATTTAGCAGAGTCCAGAACTACATGCAGTAGTCCTCTATACAGAACCTGGGCGTTCGTGGGCGTTTGTGGGCTTACTGTAAAGACTGCAGACTAAGACTGGGCTCTTTAAAGTCCCAGTCCCAGTCCCAGTCCCAGTCCCAGAGCCATGGCATGGCACAGTAAGACAAAGCAGTGCACTGCAGTGCAGTGTACGGTACAGCATTCCAGACCAGGACAGGGAATGCCATGCCAGGCCAGGCCAGCTGCTCCTTCCCCACACCTACTGCATTGTGCAACTTGAAGACATAGTCAACCAAAGGCCTTTCTTTCTCCTTTTCTAGCACTTCAAAAATTCAACATGCTACCCTCTGGCTGCAGCTAATAAAGGCTCTTTCACCTGCACACAACTTTACCCAGCATTTCATCAGCAAGGCCTCATACTCTGCCTATATGCCTGGACAACTGGGGAAGCACCATCCACCCAATCTCAGAGCTTGACTCACCTCAAAATGGAAAAGCAACACCATTCAACCTATTTTATTATCTGGATGGCACACTCCTCACATAATACAGCTTAGTTATCCCCTTCTCTTAGTCTTCAATTGTGTTTTCCAAAACACCAATTTGAAGAATACATGAATACATTGATAAAAGAAAATAAGCTTTTGCCCCTATTTTACTCACTTGAGCGAAAGGAGGGGGGGGGGGGGGGGTGTCGTGGAGACAAGATTTGTACATTTGAACCACTAATGCAAAAAAAGAATTCATCTGATTGTTCCTGCGTTTATTTGAAGTAAAAATGATATTTCAAAAGCAAAGGGAGGATATTTTGTCACCTAAATGGACTTTAGGAGCTTTGGCTGGATTTGAATCCCTGTACAGGGGTAGCCTGCCTGTTCCACCAGCAGCCCTAGACCGTGCCACCGAGCTCCAGCTCCTTGAGGGGATGTCTTTGTGCAAGAGACTCTATCGGCAAGATGATGGTCTTGGTGTCGTTGCTTAAGGCTTTCACTGCCCAAGGCACTTCATAGCCATGACATAGGGAAGATTTGACACTCTACAGACGCCAAAGCCAGTGTGGTCCAGTGGTACCTGTCATTCAGCCAGACAACCAGGGACTGAATCCTAGACTTGACAGAAGTGGAGGCAAGGCTTTGCTCCTATCTTAGCTTCTTGAACAAAAGGAGGGAGGGGCCAAGATTTGTAATTTTGGGCAAGTAATGCAAAAAAAATGTAATCAAATTGGTACTGTATTTGCGAAGTAAAAATAATATTTCTAAATGAAATGTTAGATATTTTACCACCTAAAGATACCGCAAGGGAATTGTTTGGATTCAAACCCCTATACAGGTATAGCTTTCTGCACCACAAGCATTATAACATGCCACAGAGCTAGAACTCCTTAACAGTTTTGTTTCTGCGCAAGACACACTATAAGCAATGTAAAGTCATTGGTGTCTGTGCTGATGGCTTCCACTGTACAGGACACTTCACAGCAATGATATAGGGAAGATCTGACGACCTACAAATATGGAAACCTGGGTGGTCCAGTGGGTAAGTTCCTGACTTTCAGTTTGGCGACCAGGGTTCTAATCCCGAATGCTACAGAAGTGAAGGTAAGGCTTTGCTCCTATTTTACCTACTTAGGAAAGAGGTGGGTCGGAGGGGAAAAGATTTCTAAATTTAGGCAACTAATGCAAAAACCTTTTTTTTACTCAAATTCTTACTGTATTTTTTAAATAAAAATCATATTTCTAAATGAAGAAAATCAAATGCTGGATAGTTTGCATCCTAAACAAAGGTGAAAAGTATTGGCTGGATTCGAACCCCTATCCAGAGGTAGCTTGTTGTACTAGAGGCGCAATACTTTGCCGCTGAGCTACAACTCCTTGTCAGGTTTTGCTTGCGCAGGAGACACTATCAGCAACATCAAGTCAGTGGTGTCTGTGCCAGTGGCTTCCACTGCACCAGACACTTGACATCCATGATATAGGGAACATTTGAGAGAATTATAGACATGGCAACCAGCTTGGTCCAGTGGTTAAGTTACTGACTTCTATCCAGGCGACCAGGGTTCAAGTCCTAGTTGTGGAAGAAGTGAAGATAAAGCTTTGCACCTATTTTACCTACTTGAGCAAAAAGGTCGGAGGCTACAGGATTTGTAAATTTGGGCAACTAATGGCAAAACATTTTTTTACTCAAATTCTTACTGCATTTTTTATGTCAAAATAATATTTCTAAAGGAAGAAAATCAAATGCTGGATATTTCACCACCAAAAAGTACATCAAAGGAGTGGGCTGGATTCGAACCCCTGCACAGATGTCACCAGCTGCACTAAAGGCACTATACATTGACCCTGAGCTACAGACCCTCGGTAAATTTGGACTGCGCAAGAGACACTATCAGCAACATAAAGTCATTGGAGTCCTTGCTGATGGCTTCCACTGCACAGGACACTTCATCACTTCATGGCCATGATATAGGTACGATTTGACAAGCTAAAGACATGGAAGCCCGAGTGGTCCAGTGGGTAAGTTCCTGACTTCCGTCCAGATGTCCAGACGACCAGTGTTCGAATCCCGGACTCGGCACCAGGTGACTGATGGTGGCAAAGCAGAGGTAAGTCAAAGATGACTTCATTGGTAAGTAAAATGGCTGTCATGAGTCTGGGCTTACGTGTGTGTGTGCGCGTATAGAGCAATGCTGGAGCTGTGCCTAGAGTGTGAATGCTGGTTTGCAGAATGCCTGGTAAGAGTGAGTCTCTGTGCAGAGAGAGCAAGGATAGGTCCACACTGTGTCAAAGGGTGGGAATAGAGGAAGCACAAGTGCTGGGGTGGAGCAAAAAGGGCAGAACAAGCGAGGGGGGTAGGCAGAGGACAGCAGGTGGCTGGAGAACCTGGAGGGACCTAGAGGAGAAAGGGGGTGATAGAGGGAGGAGGAAGAGAGAGCAAGAGTGGGTGTAGTCACACAGGAACAGCAGGGTCAAGGTGCAGGAGGAGGAGAGGTAGAGAAGGAAAGGCCAGAAATCAAGAGTTGGTGCAGGAGAGGGAGCCTAGTAGAGCGGAGCCAATGCTGGCCAACAAAGAGAGCCCGGCACCTTGCACACAAATGGGCTGGTTACAAAGGAGGGTTTTTGGGGGCAGATCCTATTTTTTTGCCTACCCCCAACCCCACTCTTGAGGGTGGGAGGAGTCAAGGTAGTCAAATTTGGGGGAGCAGTGTTAAAAGGGGTGTCCGGTTGCATTATAAAAGGGGTTCTAGGAGGCACGGAATGATGCAGACTCTGTGTTTTGGGGGGTGCTACCCACATTCTTGTTTATTGCGGCCTTCCTTGGGGGTATCCCAAAAGCTTTGGGGTAATGGGGGAGAGGAGGAATTGGGGATCAGGTTGCTGACAGTTTCTATCACCAACCAAAAGGGTGACTTTCACAGGCCTACTGTGGTTATGGTATTGAGAGCGGAAACAAGGAACATGTGTTAGCATTTTTGTGGGCATGAGAGCCTCATGATTTCATTGCCCCATTGCAGGACATGTTATTAGGTCTCTTGGGATGCTTTTTCTAGGCCTCAGAACCCCAAAAGAGTGCCCGAAATTTTGGCTGGAAGGACGCTTCTCAGGGGTGTGCTATAGGTATTCTGGGAAGAGCCTCGCCAGCTGTGCACATTTATGCACCAAGCATGGCAAATCCTTCATCCTGCAAAGCATCATATCGCACATGGAAGATTTGAGATGGTGTAAGTGTATTCATTTTAGGGTGAATATCCTTTCATGCTTCTCCCACCTGAGGACTGTGGATCTCTTGTTCTTCTTTCACATGTCACTTCAAAGAGACAGATGACAAGATGACACCCTCACTTTATCTCTCAGCAAGCAACTATGTTTTGATACTTTTATCTTGCTGTTTCCCTTCCAAATCCCACCCTCCCTTTCACCACAAATACAGATCAGTCATTCCTCAATACTCATTCACTCAGTCATTCCAGTCCTCCACTCTACAGGCTCATAAAAAAGACAACGTGAACAAGAGGTAGTTCAGCAAGCAGATTTAAAGCCTCTCTGTGGCTTAATGTTCGTACTACTGCCCTATAGTAATGCTACATGGCAACTGCAGCATAATATTAGGACTTAGAAAGGGGCTGTCCTATGCAAATAATGTCCTCCCGTGCTTACTTTGCTGAGCTTCCGCTGCGATACTTCCTTCAACATATGGTGTTCAGATGATTTCTAAAGTTTCCAAACTGTCTTGGGCTAAGGATTTTTCACTCAAAGGCCTTCAACTAAGGACCCCACCCTGATTTAGCAGAGTCCAGAACTACATGCAGTAGTCCTCTATACAGAACCTGGGCGTTCGTGGGCGTTTGTGGGCTTACTGTAAAGACTGCAGACTAAGACTGGGCTCTTTAAAGTCCCAGTCCCAGTCCCAGTCCCAGTCCCAGAGCCATGGCATGGCACAGTAAGACAAAGCAGTGCACTGCAGTGCAGTGTACGGTACAGCATTCCAGACCAGGACAGGGAATGCCATGCCAGGCCAGGCCAGCTGCTCCTTCCCCACACCTACTGCATTGTGCAACTTGAAGACATAGTCAACCAAAGGCCTTTCTTTCTCCTTTTCTAGCACTTCAAAAATTCAACATGCTACCCTCTGGCTGCAGCTAATAAAGGCTCTTTCACCTGCACACAACTTTACCCAGCATTTCATCAGCAAGGCCTCATACTCTGCCTATATGCCTGGACAACTGGGGAAGCACCATCCACCCAATCTCAGAGCTTGACTCACCTCAAAATGGAAAAGCAACACCATTCAACCTATTTTATTATCTGGATGGCACACTCCTCACATAATACAGCTTAGTTATCCCCTTCTCTTAGTCTTCAATTGTGTTTTCCAAAACACCAATTTGAAGAATAAATGAATACATTGATAAAAGAAAATAAGCTTTTGCCCCTATTTTACTCACTTGAGCGAAAGGAGGGGGGGGGGGGGTGTCGTGGAGACAAGATTTGTACATTTGAACCACTAATGCAAAAAAATAATTCATCTGATTGTTCCTGCGTTTATTTGAAGTAAAAATGATATTTCAAAAGCAAAGGGAGGATATTTTGTCACCTAAATGGACTTTAGGAGCTTTGGCTGGATTTGAATCCCTGTACAGGGGTAGCCTGCCTGTTCCACCAGCAGCCCTAGACCGTGCCACCGAGCTCCAGCTCCTTGAGGGGATGTCTTTGTGCAAGAGACTCTATCGGCAAGATGATGGTGTTGGTGTCGTTGCTTAAGGCTTTCACTGCCCAAGGCACTTCATAGCCATGACATAGGGAAGATTTGACACTCTACAGACGCCAAAGCCAGTGTGGTCCAGTGGTACCTGTCATTCAGCCAGACAACCAGGGACTGAATCCTAGACTTGACAGAAGTGGAGGCAAGGCTTTGCTCCTATCTTAGCTTCTTGAACAAAAGGAGGGAGGGGCCAAGATTTGTAATTTTGGGCAAGTAATGCAAAAAAAAGGTAATCAAATTGGTACTGTATTTGCGAAGTAAAAATAATATTTCTAAATGAAATGTTAGATATTTTACCACCTAAAGATACCGCAAGGGAATTGTTTGGATTCAAACCCCTATACAGGTATAGCTTTCTGCACCACAAGCATTATAACATGCCACAGAGCTAGAACTCCTTAACAGTTTTGTTTCTGCGCAAGACACACTATAAGCAATGTAAAGTCATTGGTGTCTGTGCTGATGGCTTCCACTGTACAGGACACTTCACAGCAATGATATAGGGAAGATCTGACGACCTACAAACATGGAAACCTGGGTGGTCCAGTGGGTAAGTTCCTGACTTTCAGCTTGGCGACCAGGGTTCTAATCCCGAATGCTACAGAAGTGAAGGTAAGGCTTTGCTCCTATTTTACCTACTTAGGAAAGAGGTGGGTCGGAGGGGAAAAGATTTCTAAATTTAGGCAACTAATGCAAAAACCTTTTTTTTACTCAAATTCTTACTGTATTTTTTAAATAAAAATCATATTTCTAAATGAAGAAAATCAAATGCTGGATAGTTTGCATCCTAAACAAAGGTGAAAAGTATTGGCTGGATTCGAACCCCTATCCAGAGGTAGCTTGTTGTACTAGAGGCGCAATACTTTGCCACTGAGCTACAACTCCTTGTCAGGTTTTGCTTGCGCAGGAGACACTATCAGCAACATCAAGTCAGTGGTGTCTGTGCCAGTGGCTTCCACTGCACCAGACACTTGACATCCATGATATAGGGAACATTTGAGAGAATTATAGACATGGCAACCAGCTTGGTCCAGTGGTTAAGTTACTGACTTCTATCCAGGCGACCAGGGTTCAAGTCCTAGTTGTGGAAGAAGTGAAGATAAAGCTTTGCACCTACTTGAGCAAAAAGGTCGGAGGCTACAGGATTTGTAAATTTGGGCAACTAATGGCAAAACATTTTTTTACTCAAATTCTTACTGCATTTTTTATGTCAAAATAATATTTCTAAAGGAAGAAAATCAAATGCTGGATATTTCACCACCAAAAAGTACATCAAAGGAGTGGGCTGGATTCGAACCCCTGCACAGATGTCACCAGCTGCACTAAAGGCACTATACATTGACCCTGAGCTACAGACCCTCTGTAAATTTGGACTGCGCAAGAGACACTATCAGCAACATAAAGTCATTGGAGTCCTTGCTGATGGCTTCCACTGCACAGGACACTTCATCACTTCATGGCCATGATATAGGTACGATTTGACAAGCTAAAGACATGGAAGCCCGAGTGGTCCAGTGGGTAAGTTCCTGACTTCCGTCCAGATGTCCAGACGACCAGTGTTCGAATCCCGGACTCGGCACCAGGTGACTGATGGTGGCAAAGCAGAGGTAAGTCAAAGATGACTTCATTGGTAAGTAAAATGGCTGTCATGAGTCTGGGCTTACGTGTGTGTGTGCGCGTATAGAGCAATGCTGGAGCTGTGCCTAGAGTGTGAATGCTGGTTTGCAGAATGCCTGGTAAGAGTGAGTCTCTGTGCAGAGAGAGCAAGGATAGGTCCACACTGTGTCAAAGGGTGGGAATAGAGGAAGCACAAGTGCTGGGGTGGAGCAAAAAGGGCAGAACAAGCGAGGGGGGTAGGCAGAGGACAGCAGGTGGCTGGAGAACCTGGAGGGACCTAGAGGAGAAAGGGGGTGATAGAGGGAGGAGGAAGAGAGAGCAAGAGTGGGTGTAGTCACACAGGAACAGCAGGGTCAAGGTGCAGGAGGAGGAGAGGTAGAGAAGGAAAGGCCAGAAATCAAGAGTTGGTGCAGGAGAGGGAGCCTAGTAGAGCGGAGCCAATGCTGGCCAACAAACAGAGCCCGGCACCTTGCACACAAATGGGCTGGTTACAAAGGAGGGTTTTTGGGGGCAGATCCTATTTTTTTGCCTACCCCCAACCCCACTCTTGAGGGTGGGAGGAGTCAAGGTAGTCAAATTTGGGGGAGCAGTGTTAAAAGGGGTGTCCGGTTGCATTATAAAAGGGGTTCTAGGAGGCACGGAATGATGCAGACTCTGTGTTTTGGGGGGTGCTACCCACATTCTTGTTTATTGCGGCCTTCCTTGGGGGTATCCCAAAAGCTTTGGGGTAATGGGGGAGAGGAGGAATTGGGGATCAGGTTGCTGACAGTTTCTATCACCAACCAAAAGGGTGACTTTCACAGGCCTACTGTGGTTATGGTATTGAGAGCGGAAACAAGGAACATGTGTTAGCATTTTTGTGGGCATGAGAGCCTCATGATTTCATTGCCCCATTGCAGGACATGTTATTAGGTCTCTTGGGATGCTTTTTCTAGGCCTCAGAACCCCAAAAGAGTGCCCGAAATTTTGGCTGGAAGGACGCTTCTCAGGGGTGTGCTATAGGTATTCTGGGAAGAGCCTCGCCAGCTGTGCACATTTATGCACCAAGCATGGCAAATCCTTCATCCTGCAAAGCATCATATCGCACATGGAAGATTTGAGATGGTGTAAGTGTATTCATTTTAGGGTGAATATCCTTTCATGCTTCTCCCACCTGAGGACTGTGGATCTCTTGTTCTTCTTTCACATGTCACTTCAAAGAGACAGATGACAAGATGACACCCTCACTTTATCTCTCAGCAAGCAACTATGTTTTGATACTTTTATCTTGCTGTTTCCCTTCCAAATCCCACCCTCCCTTTCACCACAAATACAGATCAGTCATTCCTCAATACTCATTCACTCAGTCATTCCAGTCCTCCACTCTACAGGCTCATAAAAAAGACAACATGAACAAGAGGTAGTTCAGCAAGCAGATTTAAAGCCTCTCTGTGGCTTAATGTTCGTACTACTGCCCTATAGTAATGCTACATGGCAACTGCAGCATAATATTAGGACTTAGAAAGGGGCTGTCCTATGCAAATAATGTCCTCCCGTGCTTACTTTGCTGAGCTTCCGCTGCGATACTTCCTTCAACATATGGTGTTCAGATGATTTCTAAAGTTTCCAAACTGTCTTGGGCTAAGGATTTTTCACTCAAAGGCCTTCAACTAAGGACCCCACCCTGATTTAGCAGAGTCCAGAACTACATGCAGTAGTCCTCTATACAGAACCTGGGCGTTCGTGGGCGTTTGTGGGCTTACTGTAAAGACTGCAGACTAAGACTGGGCTCTTTAAAGTCCCAGTCCCAGTCCCAGTCCCAGTCCCAGAGCCATGGCATGGCACAGTAAGACAAAGCAGTGCACTGCAGTGCAGTGTACGGTACAGCATTCCAGACCAGGACAGGGAATGCCATGCCAGGCCAGGCCAGCTGCTCCTTCCCCACACCTACTGCATTGTGCAACTTGAAGACATAGTCAACCAAAGGCCTTTCTTTCTCCTTTTCTAGCACTTCAAAAATTCAACATGCTACCCTCTGGCTGCAGCTAATAAAGGCTCTTTCACCTGCACACAACTTTACCCAGCATTTCATCAGCAAGGCCTCATACTCTGCCTATATGCCTGGACAACTGGGGAAGCACCATCCACCCAATCTCAGAGCTTGACTCACCTCAAAATGGAAAAGCAACACCATTCAACCTATTTTATTATCTGGATGGCACACTCCTCACATAATACAGCTTAGTTATCCCCTTCTCTTAGTCTTCAATTGTGTTTTCCAAAACACCAATTTGAAGAATAAATGAATACATTGATAAAAGAAAATAAGCTTTTGCCCCTATTTTACTCACTTGAGCGAAAGGAGGGGGGTGGGGGGGTGTCGTGGAGACAAGATTTGTACATTTGAACCACTAATGCAAAAAAAGAATTCATCTGATTGTTCCTGCGTTTATTTGAAGTAAAAATGATATTTCAAAAGCAAAGGGAGGATATTTTGTCACCTAAATGGACTTTAGGAGCTTTGGCTGGATTTGAATCCCTGTACAGGGGTAGCCTGCCTGTTCCACCAGCAGCCCTAGACCGTGCCACCGAGCTCCAGCTCCTTGAGGGGATGTCTTTGTGCAAGAGACTCTATCGGCAAGATGATGGTCTTGGTGTCGTTGCTTAAGGCTTTCACTGCCCAAGGCACTTCATAGCCATGACATAGGGAAGATTTGACACTCTACAGACGCCAAAGCCAGTGTGGTCCAGTGGTACCTGTCATTCAGCCAGACAACCAGGGACTGAATCCTAGACTTGACAGAAGTGGAGGCAAGGCTTTGCTCCTATCTTAGCTTCTTGAACAAAAGGAGGGAGGGGCCAAGATTTGTAATTTTGGGCAAGTAATGCAAAAAAAATGTAATCAAATTGGTACTGTATTTGCGAAGTAAAAATAATATTTCTAAATGAAATGTTAGATATTTTACCACCTAAAGATACCGCAAGGGAATTGTTTGGATTCAAACCCCTATACAGGTATAGCTTTCTGCACCACAAGCATTATAACATGCCACAGAGCTAGAACTCCTTAACAGTTTTGTTTCTGCGCAAGACACACTATAAGCAATGTAAAGTCATTGGTGTCTGTGCTGATGGCTTCCACTGTACAGGACACTTCACAGCAATGATATAGGGAAGATCTGACGACCTACAAATATGGAAACCTGGGTGGTCCAGTGGGTAAGTTCCTGACTTTCAGTTTGGCGACCAGGGTTCTAATCCCGAATGCTACAGAAGTGAAGGTAAGGCTTTGCTCCTATTTTACCTACTTAGGAAAGAGGTGGGTCGGAGGGGAAAAGATTTCTAAATTTAGGCAACTAATGCAAAAACCTTTTTTTTACTCAAATTCTTACTGTATTTTTTAAATAAAAATCATATTTCTAAATGAAGAAAATCAAATGCTGGATAGTTTGCATCCTAAACAAAGGTGAAAAGTATTGGCTGGATTCGAACCCCTATCCAGAGGTAGCTTGTTGTACTAGAGGCGCAATACTTTGCCGCTGAGCTACAACTCCTTGTCAGGTTTTGCTTGCGCAGGAGACACTATCAGCAACATCAAGTCAGTGGTGTCTGTGCCAGTGGCTTCCACTGCACCAGACACTTGACATCCATGATATAGGGAACATTTGAGAGAATTATAGACATGGCAACCAGCTTGGTCCAGTGGTTAAGTTACTGACTTCTATCCAGGCGACCAGGGTTCAAGTCCTAGTTGTGGAAGAAGTGAAGATAAAGCTTTGCACCTATTTTACCTACTTGAGCAAAAAGGTCGGAGGCTACAGGATTTGTAAATTTGGGCAACTAATGGCAAAACATTTTTTTACTCAAATTCTTACTGCATTTTTTATGTCAAAATAATATTTCTAAAGGAAGAAAATCAAATGCTGGATATTTCACCACCAAAAAGTACATCAAAGGAGTGGGCTGGATTCGAACCCCTGCACAGATGTCACCAGCTGCACTAAAGGCACTATACATTGACCCTGAGCTACAGACCCTGTGTAAATTTGGACTGCGCAAGAGACACTATCAGCAACATAAAGTCATTGGAGTCCTTGCTGATGGCTTCCACTGCACAGGACACTTCATCACTTCATGGCCATGATATAGGTACGATTTGACAAGCTAAAGACATGGAAGCCCGAGTGGTCCAGTGGGTAAGTTCCTGACTTCCGTCCAGATGTCCAGACGACCAGTGTTCGAATCCCGGACTCGGCACCAGGTGACTGATGGTGGCAAAGCAGAGGTAAGTCAAAGATGACTTCATTGGTAAGTAAAATGGCTGTCATGAGTCTGGGCTTACGTGTGTGTGTGCGCGTATAGAGCAATGCTGGAGCTGTGCCTAGAGTGTGAATGCTGGTTTGCAGAATGCCTGGTAAGAGTGAGTCTCTGTGCAGAGAGAGCAAGGATAGGTCCACACTGTGTCAAAGGGTGGGAATAGAGGAAGCACAAGTGCTGGGGTGGAGCAAAAAGGGCAGAACAAGCGAGGGGGGTAGGCAGAGGACAGCAGGTGGCTGGAGAACCTGGAGGGACCTAGAGGAGAAAGGGGGTGATAGAGGGAGGAGGAAGAGAGAGCAAGAGTGGGTGTAGTCACACAGGAACAGCAGGGTCAAGGTGCAGGAGGAGGAGAGGTAGAGAAGGAAAGGCCAGAAATCAAGAGTTGGTGCAGGAGAGGGAGCCTAGTAGAGCGGAGCCAATGCTGGCCAACAAACAGAGCCCGGCACCTTGCACACAAATGGGCTGGTTACAAAGGAGGGTTTTTGGGGGCAGATCCTATTTTTTTGCCTACCCCCAACCCCACTCTTGAGGGTGGGAGGAGTCAAGGTAGTCAAATTTGGGGGAGCAGTGTTAAAAGGGGTGTCCGGTTGCATTATAAAAGGGGTTCTAGGAGGCACGGAATGATGCAGACTCTGTGTTTTGGGGGGTGCTACCCACATTCTTGTTTATTGCGGCCTTCCTTGGGGGTATCCCAAAAGCTTTGGGGTAATGGGGGAGAGGAGGAATTGGGGATCAGGTTGCTGACAGTTTCTATCACCAACCAAAAGGGTGACTTTCACAGGCCTACTGTGGTTATGGTATTGAGAGCGGAAACAAGGAACATGTGTTAGCATTTTTGTGGGCATGAGAGCCTCATGATTTCATTGCCCCATTGCAGGACATGTTATTAGGTCTCTTGGGATGCTTTTTCTAGGCCTCAGAACCCCAAAAGAGTGCCCGAAATTTTGGCTGGAAGGACGCTTCTCAGGGGTGTGCTATAGGTATTCTGGGAAGAGCCTCGCCAGCTGTGCACATTTATGCACCAAGCATGGCAAATCCTTCATCCTGCAAAGCATCATATCGCACATGGAAGATTTGAGATGGTGTAAGTGTATTCATTTTAGGGTGAATATCCTTTCATGCTTCTCCCACCTGAGGACTGTGGATCTCTTGTTCTTCTTTCACATGTCACTTCAAAGAGACAGATGACAAGATGACACCCTCACTTTATCTCTCAGCAAGCAACTATGTTTTGATACTTTTATCTTGCTGTTTCCCTTCCAAATCCCACCCTCCCTTTCACCACAAATACAGATCAGTCATTCCTCAATACTCATTCACTCAGTCATTCCAGTCCTCCACTCTACAGGCTCATAAAAAAGACAACGTGAACAAGAGGTAGTTCAGCAAGCAGATTTAAAGCCTCTCTGTGGCTTAATGTTCGTACTACTGCCCTATAGTAATGCTACATGGCAACTGCAGCATAATATTAGGACTTAGAAAGGGGCTGTCCTATGCAAATAATGTCCTCCCGTGCTTACTTTGCTGAGCTTCCGCTGCGATACTTCCTTCAACATATGGTGTTCAGATGATTTCTAAAGTTTCCAAACTGTCTTGGGCTAAGGATTTTTCACTCAAAGGCCTTCAACTAAGGACCCCACCCTGATTTAGCAGAGTCCAGAACTACATGCAGTAGTCCTCTATACAGAACCTGGGCGTTCGTGGGCGTTTGTGGGCTTACTGTAAAGACTGCAGACTAAGACTGGGCTCTTTAAAGTCCCAGTCCCAGTCCCAGTCCCAGTCCCAGAGCCATGGCATGGCACAGTAAGACAAAGCAGTGCACTGCAGTGCAGTGTACGGTACAGCATTCCAGACCAGGACAGGGAATGCCATGCCAGGCCAGGCCAGCTGCTCCTTCCCCACACCTACTGCATTGTGCAACTTGAAGACATAGTCAACCAAAGGCCTTTCTTTCTCCTTTTCTAGCACTTCAAAAATTCAACATGCTACCCTCTGGCTGCAGCTAATAAAGGCTCTTTCACCTGCACACAACTTTACCCAGCATTTCATCAGCAAGGCCTCATACTCTGCCTATATGCCTGGACAACTGGGGAAGCACCATCCACCCAATCTCAGAGCTTGACTCACCTCAAAATGGAAAAGCAACACCATTCAACCTATTTTATTATCTGGATGGCACACTCCTCACATAATACAGCTTAGTTATCCCCTTCTCTTAGTCTTCAATTGTGTTTTCCAAAACACCAATTTGAAGAATAAATGAATACATTGATAAAAGAAAATAAGCTTTTGCCCCTATTTTACTCACTTGAGCGAAAGGAGGGGGGGGGGGTGTCGTGGAGACAAGATTTGTACATTTGAACCACTAATGCAAAAAAAGAATTCATCTGATTGTTCCTGCGTTTATTTGAAGTAAAAATGATATTTCAAAAGCAAAGGGAGGATATTTTGTCACCTAAATGGACTTTAGGAGCTTTGGCTGGATTTGAATCCCTGTACAGGGGTAGCCTGCCTGTTCCACCAGCAGCCCTAGACCGTGCCACCGAGCTCCAGCTCCTTGAGGGGATGTCTTTGTGCAAGAGACTCTATCGGCAAGATGATGGTGTTGGTGTCGTTGCTTAAGGCTTTCACTGCCCAAGGCACTTCATAGCCATGACATAGGGAAGATTTGACACTCTACAGACGCCAAAGCCAGTGTGGTCCAGTGGTACCTGTCATTCAGCCAGACAACCAGGGACTGAATCCTAGACTTGACAGAAGTGGAGGCAAGGCTTTGCTCCTATCTTAGCTTCTTGAACAAAAGGAGGGAGGGGCCAAGATTTGTAATTTTGGGCAAGTAATGCAAAAAAAATGTAATCAAATTGGTACTGTATTTGCGAAGTAAAAATAATATTTCTAAATGAAATGTTAGATATTTTACCACCTAAAGATACCGCAAGGGAATTGTTTGGATTCAAACCCCTATACAGGTATAGCTTTCTGCACCACAAGCATTATAACATGCCACAGAGCTAGAACTCCTTAACAGTTTTGTTTCTGCGCAAGACACACTATAAGCAATGTAAAGTCATTGGTGTCTGTGCTGATGGCTTCCACTGTACAGGACACTTCACAGCAATGATATAGGGAAGATCTGACGACCTACAAACATGGAAACCTGGGTGGTCCAGTGGGTAAGTTCCTGACTTTCAGCTTGGCGACCAGGGTTCTAATCCCGAATGCTACAGAAGTGAAGGTAAGGCTTTGCTCCTATTTTACCTACTTAGGAAAGAGGTGGGTCGGAGGGGAAAAGATTTCTAAATTTAGGCAACTAATGCAAAAACCTTTTTTTTACTCAAATTCTTACTGTATTTTTTAAATAAAAATCATATTTCTAAATGAAGAAAATCAAATGCTGGATAGTTTGCATCCTAAACAAAGGTGAAAAGTATTGGCTGGATTCGAACCCCTATCCAGAGGTAGCTTGTTGTACTAGAGGCGCAATACTTTGCCACTGAGCTACAACTCCTTGTCAGGTTTTGCTTGCGCAGGAGACACTATCAGCAACATCAAGTCAGTGGTGTCTGTGCCAGTGGCTTCCACTGCACCAGACACTTGACATCCATGATATAGGGAACATTTGAGAGAATTATAGACATGGCAACCAGCTTGGTCCAGTGGTTAAGTTACTGACTTCTATCCAGGCGACCAGGGTTCAAGTCCTAGTTGTGGAAGAAGTGAAGATAAAGCTTTGCACCTACTTGAGCAAAAAGGTCGGAGGCTACAGGATTTGTAAATTTGGGCAACTAATGGCAAAACATTTTTTTACTCAAATTCTTACTGCATTTTTTATGTCAAAATAATATTTCTAAAGGAAGAAAATCAAATGCTGGATATTTCACCACCAAAAAGTACATCAAAGGAGTGGGCTGGATTCGAACCCCTGCACAGATGTCACCAGCTGCACTAAAGGCACTATACATTGACCCTGAGCTACAGACCCTCTGTAAATTTGGACTGCGCAAGAGACACTATCAGCAACATAAAGTCAGTGGAGTCCTTGCTGATGGCTTCCACTGCACAGGACACTTCATCACTTCATGGCCATGATATAGGTACGATTTGACAAGCTAAAGACATGGAAGCCCGAGTGGTCCAGTGGGTAAGTTCCTGACTTCCGTCCAGATGTCCAGACGACCAGTGTTCGAATCCCGGACTCGGCACCAGGTGACTGATGGTGGCAAAGCAGAGGTAAGTCAAAGATGACTTCATTGGTAAGTAAAATGGCTGTCATGAGTCTGGGCTTACGTGTGTGTGTGCGCGTATAGAGCAATGCTGGAGCTGTGCCTAGAGTGTGAATGCTGGTTTGCAGAATGCCTGGTAAGAGTGAGTCTCTGTGCAGAGAGAGCAAGGATAGGTCCACACTGTGTCAAAGGGTGGGAATAGAGGAAGCACAAGTGCTGGGGTGGAGCAAAAAGGGCAGAACAAGCGAGGGGGGTAGGCAGAGGACAGCAGGTGGCTGGAGAACCTGGAGGGACCTAGAGGAGAAAGGGGGTGATAGAGGGAGGAGGAAGAGAGAGCAAGAGTGGGTGTAGTCACACAGGAACAGCAGGGTGCAGGAGGAGGAGAGGTAGAGAAGGAAAGGCCAGAAATCAAGAGTTGGTGCAGGAGAGGGAGCCTAGTAGAGCGGAGCCAATGCTGGCCAACAAACAGAGCCCGGCACCTTGCACACAAATGGGCTGGTTACAAAGGAGGGTTTTTGGGGGCAGATCCTATTTTTTTGCCTACCCCCAACCCCACTCTTGAGGGTGGGAGGAGTCAAGGTAGTCAAATTTGGGGGAGCAGTGTTAAAAGGGGTGTCCGGTTGCATTATAAAAGGGGTTCTAGGAGGCACGGAATGATGCAGACTCTGTGTTTTGGGGGGTGCTACCCACATTCTTGTTTATTGCGGCCTTCCTTGGGGGTATCCCAAAAGCTTTGGGGTAATGGGGGAGAGGAGGAATTGGGGATCAGGTTGCTGACAGTTTCTATCACCAACCAAAAGGGTGACTTTCACAGGCCTACTGTGGTTATGGTATTGAGAGCGGAAACAAGGAACATGTGTTAGCATTTTTGTGGGCATGAGAGCCTCATGATTTCATTGCCCCATTGCAGGACATGTTATTAGGTCTCTTGGGATGCTTTTTCTAGGCCTCAGAACCCCAAAAGAGTGCCCGAAATTTTGGCTGGAAGGACGCTTCTCAGGGGTGTGCTATAGGTATTCTGGGAAGAGCCTCGCCAGCTGTGCACATTTATGCACCAAGCATGGCAAATCCTTCATCCTGCAAAGCATCATATCGCACATGGAAGATTTGAGATGGTGTAAGTGTATTCATTTTAGGGTGAATATCCTTTCATGCTTCTCCCACCTGAGGACTGTGGATCTCTTGTTCTTCTTTCACATGTCACTTCAAAGAGACAGATGACAAGATGACACCCTCACTTTATCTCTCAGCAAGCAACTATGTTTTGATACTTTTATCTTGCTGTTTCCCTTCCAAATCCCACCCTCCCTTTCACCACAAATACAGATCAGTCATTCCTCAATACTCATTCACTCAGTCATTCCAGTCCTCCACTCTACAGGCTCATAAAAAAGACAACATGAACAAGAGGTAGTTCAGCAAGCAGATTTAAAGCCTCTCTGTGGCTTAATGTTCGTACTACTGCCCTATAGTAATGCTACATGGCAACTGCAGCATAATATTAGGACTTAGAAAGGGGCTGTCCTATGCAAATAATGTCCTCCCGTGCTTACTTTGCTGAGCTTCCGCTGCGATACTTCCTTCAACATATGGTGTTCAGATGATTTCTAAAGTTTCCAAACTGTCTTGGGCTAAGGATTTTTCACTCAAAGGCCTTCAACTAAGGACCCCACCCTGATTTAGCAGAGTCCAGAACTACATGCAGTAGTCCTCTATACAGAACCTGGGCGTTCGTGGGCGTTTGTGGGCTTACTGTAAAGACTGCAGACTAAGACTGGGCTCTTTAAAGTCCCAGTCCCAGTCCCAGTCCCAGTCCCAGAGCCATGGCATGGCACAGTAAGACAAAGCAGTGCACTGCAGTGCAGTGTACGGTACAGCATTCCAGACCAGGACAGGGAATGCCATGCCAGGCCAGGCCAGCTGCTCCTTCCCCACACCTACTGCATTGTGCAACTTGAAGACATAGTCAACCAAAGGCCTTTCTTTCTCCTTTTCTAGCACTTCAAAAATTCAACATGCTACCCTCTGGCTGCAGCTAATAAAGGCTCTTTCACCTGCACACAACTTTACCCAGCATTTCATCAGCAAGGCCTCATACTCTGCCTATATGCCTGGACAACTGGGGAAGCACCATCCACCCAATCTCAGAGCTTGACTCACCTCAAAATGGAAAAGCAACACCATTCAACCTATTTTATTATCTGGATGGCACACTCCTCACATAATACAGCTTAGTTATCCCCTTCTCTTAGTCTTCAATTGTGTTTTCCAAAACACCAATTTGAAGAATAAATGAATACATTGAGAAAAGAAAATAAGCTTTTGCCCCTATTTTACTCACTTGAGCGAAAGGAGGGGGGGGGGGGGGTGTCGTGGAGACAAGATTTGTACATTTGAACCACTAATGCAAAAAAAGAATTCATCTGATTGTTCCTGCGTTTATTTGAAGTAAAAATGATATTTCAAAAGCAAAGGGAGGATATTTTGTCACCTAAATGGACTTTAGGAGCTTTGGCTGGATTTGAATCCCTGTACAGGGGTAGCCTGCCTGTTCCACCAGCAGCCCTAGACCGTGCCACCGAGCTCCAGCTCCTTGAGGGGATGTCTTTGTGCAAGAGACTCTATCGGCAAGATGATGGTCTTGGTGTCGTTGCTTAAGGCTTTCACTGCCCAAGGCACTTCATAGCCATGACATAGGGAAGATTTGACACTCTACAGACGCCAAAGCCAGTGTGGTCCAGTGGTACCTGTCATTCAGCCAGACAACCAGGGACTGAATCCTAGACTTGACAGAAGTGGAGGCAAGGCTTTGCTCCTATCTTAGCTTCTTGAACAAAAGGAGGGAGGGGCCAAGATTTGTAATTTTGGGCAACTAATGCAAAAAAAATGTAATCAAATTGGTACTGTATTTGCGAAGTAAAAATAATATTTCTAAATGAAATGTTAGATATTTTACCACCTAAAGATACCGCAAGGGAATTGTTTGGATTCAAACCCCTATACAGGTATAGCTTTCTGCACCACAAGCATTATAACATGCCACAGAGCTAGAACTCCTTAACAGTTTTGTTTCTGCGCAAGACACACTATAAGCAATGTAAAGTCATTGGTGTCTGTGCTGATGGCTTCCACTGTACAGGACACTTCACAGCAATGATATAGGGAAGATCTGACGACCTATAAACATGGAAACCTGGGTGGTCCAGTGGGTAAGTTCCTGACTTTCAGCTTGGCGACCAGGGTTCTAATCCCGAATGCTACAGAAGTGAAGGTAAGGCTTTGCTCCTATTTTACCTACTTAGGAAAGAGGTGGGTCGGAGGGGAAAAGATTTCTAAATTTAGGCAACTAATGCAAAAACCTTTTTTTTACTCAAATTCTTACTGTATTTTTTAAATAAAAATCATATTTCTAAATGAAGAAAATCAAATGCTGGATAGTTTGCATCCTAAACAAAGGTGAAAAGTATTGGCTGGATTCGAACCCCTATCCAGAGGTAGCTTGTTGTACTAGAGGCGCAATACTTTGCCACTGAGCTACAACTCCTTGTCAGGTTTTGCTTGCGCTGGAGACACTATCAGCAACATCAAGTCAGTGGTGTCTGTGCCAGTGGCTTCCACTGCACCAGACACTTGACATCCATGATATAGGGAACATTTGAGAGAATTATAGACATGGCAACCAGCTTGGTCCAGTGGTTAAGTTACTGACTTCTATCCAGGCGACCAGGGTTCAAGTCCTAGTTGTGGAAGAAGTGAAGATAAAGCTTTGCACCTACTTGAGCAAAAAGGTCGGAGGCTACAGGATTTGTAAATTTGGGCAACTAATGGCAAAACATTTTTTTACTCAAATTCTTACTGCATTTTTTATGTCAAAATAATATTTCTAAAGGAAGAAAATCAAATGCTGGATATTTCACCACCAAAAAGTACATCAAAGGAGTGGGCTGGATTCGAACCCCTGCACAGATGTCACCAGCTGCACTAAAGGCACTATACATTGACCCTGAGCTACAGACCCTCTGTAAATTTGGACTGCGCAAGAGACACTATCAGCAACATAAAGTCATTGGAGTCCTTGCTGATGGCTTCCACTGCACAGGACACTTCATCACTTCATGGCCATGATATAGGTACGATTTGACAAGCTAAAGACATGGAAGCCCGAGTGGTCCAGTGGGTAAGTTCCTGACTTCCGTCCAGATGTCCAGACGACCAGTGTTCGAATCCCGGACTCGGCACCAGGTGACTGATGGTGGCAAAGCAGAGGTAAGTCAAAGATGACTTCATTGGTAAGTAAAATGGCTGTCATGAGTCTGGGCTTACGTGTGTGTGTGCGCGTATAGAGCAATGCTGGAGCTGTGCCTAGAGTGTGAATGCTGGTTTGCAGAATGCCTGGTAAGAGTGAGTCTCTGTGCAGAGAGAGCAAGGATAGGTCCACACTGTGTCAAAGGGTGGGAATAGAGGAAGCACAAGTGCTGGGGTGGAGCAAAAAGGGCAGAACAAGCGAGGGAGGTAGGCAGAGGACAGCAGGTGGCTGGAGAACCTGGAGGGACCTAGAGGAGAAAGGGGGTGATAGAGGGAGGAGGAAGAGAGAGCAAGAGTGGGTGTAGTCACACAGGAACAGCAGGGTCAAGGTGCAGGAGGAGGAGAGGTAGAGAAGGAAAGGCCAGAAATCAAGAGTTGGTGCAGGAGAGGGAGCCTAGTAGAGCGGAGCCAATGCTGGCCAACAAACAGAGCCCGGCACCTTGCACACAAATGGGCTGGTTACAAAGGAGGGTTTTTGGGGGCAGATCCTATTTTTTTGCCTACCCCCAACCCCACTCTTGAGGGTGGGAGGAGTCAAGGTAGTCAAATTTGGGGGAGCAGTGTTAAAAGGGGTGTCCGGTTGCATTATAAAAGGGGTTCTAGGAGGCACGGAATGATGCAGACTCTGTGTTTTGGGGGGTGCTACCCACATTCTTGTTTATTGCGGCCTTCCTTGGGGGTATCCCAAAAGCTTTGGGGTAATGGGGGAGAGGAGGAATTGGGGATCAGGTTGCTGACAGTTTCTATCACCAACCAAAAGGGTGACTTTCACAGGCCTACTGTGGTTATGGTATTGAGAGCGGAAACAAGGAACATGTGTTAGCATTTTTGTGGGCATGAGAGCCTCATGATTTCATTGCCCCATTGCAGGACATGTTATTAGGTCTCTTGGGATGCTTTTTCTAGGCCTCAGAACCCCAAAAGAGTGCCCGAAATTTTGGCTGGAAGGACGCTTCTCAGGGGTGTGCTATAGGTATTCTGGGAAGAGCCTCGCCAGCTGTGCACATTTATGCACCAAGCATGGCAAATCCTTCATCCTGCAAAGCATCATATCGCACATGGAAGATTTGAGATGGTGTAAGTGTATTCATTTTAGGGTGAATATCCTTTCATGCTTCTCCCACCTGAGGACTGTGGATCTCTTGTTCTTCTTTCACATGTCACTTCAAAGAGACAGATGACAAGATGACACCCTCACTTTATCTCTCAGCAAGCAACTATGTTTTGATACTTTTATCTTGCTGTTTCCCTTCCAAATCCCACCCTCCCTTTCACCACAAATACAGATCAGTCATTCCTCAATACTCATTCACTCAGTCATTCCAGTCCTCCACTCTACAGGCTCATAAAAAAGACAACATGAACAAGAGGTAGTTCAGCAAGCAGATTTAAAGCCTCTCTGTGGCTTAATGTTCGTACTACTGCCCTATAGTAATGCTACATGGCAACTGCAGCATAATATTAGGACTTAGAAAGGGGCTGTCCTATGCAAATAATGTCCTCCCGTGCTTACTTTGCTGAGCTTCCGCTGCGATACTTCCTTCAACATATGGTGTTCAGATGATTTCTAAAGTTTCCAAACTGTCTTGGGCTAAGGATTTTTCACTCAAAGGCCTTCAACTAAGGACCCCACCCTGATTTAGCAGAGTCCAGAACTACATGCAGTAGTCCTCTATACAGAACCTGGGCGTTCGTGGGCGTTTGTGGGCTTACTGTAAAGACTGCAGACTAAGACTGGGCTCTTTAAAGTCCCAGTCCCAGTCCCAGTCCCAGTCCCAGAGCCATGGCATGGCACAGTAAGACAAAGCAGTGCACTGCAGTGCAGTGTACGGTACAGCATTCCAGACCAGGACAGGGAATGCCATGCCAGGCCAGGCCAGCTGCTCCTTCCCCACACCTACTGCATTGTGCAACTTGAAGACATAGTCAACCAAAGGCCTTTCTTTCTCCTTTTCTAGCACTTCAAAAATTCAACATGCTACCCTCTGGCTGCAGCTAATAAAGGCTCTTTCACCTGCACACAACTTTACCCAGCATTTCATCAGCAAGGCCTCATACTCTGCCTATATGCCTGGACAACTGGGGAAGCACCATCCACCCAATCTCAGAGCTTGACTCACCTCAAAATGGAAAAGCAACACCATTCAACCTATTTTATTATCTGGATGGCACACTCCTCACATAATACAGCTTAGTTATCCCCTTCTCTTAGTCTTCAATTGTGTTTTCCAAAACACCAATTTGAAGAATAAATGAATACATTGAGAAAAGAAAATAAGCTTTTGCCCCTATTTTACTCACTTGAGCGAAAGGAGGGGGGGGGGGTGTCGTGGAGACAAGATTTGTACATTTGAACCACTAATGCAAAAAAATAATTCATCTGATTGTTCCTGCGTTTATTTGAAGTAAAAATGATATTTCAAAAGCAAAGGGAGGATATTTTGTCACCTAAATGGACTTTAGGAGCTTTGGCTGGATTTGAATCCCTGTACAGGGGTAGCCTGCCTGTTCCACCAGCAGCCCTAGACCGTGCCACCGAGCTCCAGCTCCTTGAGGGGATGTCTTTGTGCAAGAGACTCTATCGGCAAGATGATGGTCTTGGTGTCGTTGCTTAAGGCTTTCACTGCCCAAGGCACTTCATAGCCATGACATAGGGAAGATTTGACACTCTACAGACGCCAAAGCCAGTGTGGTCCAGTGGTACCTGTCATTCAGCCAGACAACCAGGGACTGAATCCTAGACTTGACAGAAGTGGAGGCAAGGCTTTGCTCCTATCTTAGCTTCTTGAACAAAAGGAGGGAGGGGCCAAGATTTGTAATTTTGGGCAAGTAATGCAAAAAAAATGTAATCAAATTGGTACTGTATTTGCGAAGTAAAAATAATATTTCTAAATGAAATGTTAGATATTTTACCACCTAAAGATACCGCAAGGGAATTGTTTGGATTCAAACCCCTATACAGGTATAGCTTTCTGCACCACAAGCATTATAACATGCCACAGAGCTAGAACTCCTTAACAGTTTTGTTTCTGCGCAAGACACACTATAAGCAATGTAAAGTCATTGGTGTCTGTGCTGATGGCTTCCACTGTACAGGACACTTCACAGCAATGATATAGGGAAGATCTGACGACCTATAAACATGGAAACCTGGGTGGTCCAGTGGGTAAGTTCCTGACTTTCAGCTTGGCGACCAGGGTTCTAATCCCGAATGCTACAGAAGTGAAGGTAAGGCTTTGCTCCTATTTTACCTACTTAGGAAAGAGGTGGGTCGGAGGGGAAAAGATTTCTAAATTTAGGCAACTAATGCAAAAACCTTTTTTTTACTCAAATTCTTACTGTATTTTTTAAATAAAAATCATATTTCTAAATGAAGAAAATCAAATGCTGGATAGTTTGCATCCTAAACAAAGGTGAAAAGTATTGGCTGGATTCGAACCCCTATCCAGAGGTAGCTTGTTGTACTAGAGGCGCAATACTTTGCCACTGAGCTACAACTCCTTGTCAGGTTTTGCTTGCGCTGGAGACACTATCAGCAACATCAAGTCAGTGGTGTCTGTGCCAGTGGCTTCCACTGCACCAGACACTTGACATCCATGATATAGGGAACATTTGAGAGAATTATAGACATGGCAACCAGCTTGGTCCAGTGGTTAAGTTACTGACTTCTATCCAGGCGACCAGGGTTCAAGTCCTAGTTGTGGAAGAAGTGAAGATAAAGCTTTGCACCTACTTGAGCAAAAAGGTCGGAGGCTACAGGATTTGTAAATTTGGGCAACTAATGGCAAAACATTTTTTTACTCAAATTCTTACTGCATTTTTTATGTCAAAATAATATTTCTAAAGGAAGAAAATCAAATGCTGGATATTTCACCACCAAAAAGTACATCAAAGGAGTGGGCTGGATTCGAACCCCTGCACAGATGTCACCAGCTGCACTAAAGGCACTATACATTGACCCTGAGCTACAGACCCTCTGTAAATTTGGACTGCGCAAGAGACACTATCAGCAACATAAAGTCATTGGAGTCCTTGCTGATGGCTTCCACTGCACAGGACACTTCATCACTTCATGGCCATGATATAGGTACGATTTGACAAGCTAAAGACATGGAAGCCCGAGTGGTCCAGTGGGTAAGTTCCTGACTTCCGTCCAGATGTCCAGACGACCAGTGTTCGAATCCCGGACTCGGCACCAGGTGACTGATGGTGGCAAAGCAGAGGTAAGTCAAAGATGACTTCATTGGTAAGTAAAATGGCTGTCATGAGTCTGGGCTTACGTGTGTGTGTGCGCGTATAGAGCAATGCTGGAGCTGTGCCTAGAGTGTGAATGCTGGTTTGCAGAATGCCTGGTAAGAGTGAGTCTCTGTGCAGAGAGAGCAAGGATAGGTCCACACTGTGTCAAAGGGTGGGAATAGAGGAAGCACAAGTGCTGGGGAGGAGCAAAAAGGGCAGAACAAGCGAGGGAGGTAGGCAGAGGACAGCAGGTGGCTGGAGAACCTGGAGGGACCTAGAGGAGAAAGGGGGTGATAGAGGGAGGAGGAAGAGAGAGCAAGAGTGGGTGTAGTCACACAGGAACAGCAGGGTCAAGGTGCAGGAGGAGGAGAGGTAGAGAAGGAAAGGCCAGAAATCAAGAGTTGGTGCAGGAGAGGGAGCCTAGTAGAGCGGAGCCAATGCTGGCCAACAAACAGAGCCCGGCACCTTGCACACAAATGGGCTGGTTACAAAGGAGGGTTTTTGGGGGCAGATCCTATTTTTTTGCCTACCCCCAACCCCACTCTTGAGGGTGGGAGGAGTCAAGGTAGTAAATTTGGGGGAGCAGTGTTAAAAGGGGTGTCCGGTTGCATTATAAAAGGGGTTCTAGGAGGCACGGAATGATGCAGACTCTGTGTTTTGGGGGGTGCTACCCACATTCTTGTTTATTGCGGCCTTCCTTGGGGGTATCCCAAAAGCTTTGGGGTAATGGGGGAGAGGAGGAATTGGGGATCAGGTTGCTGACAGTTTCTATCACCAACCAAAAGGGTGACTTTCACAGGCCTACTGTGGTTATGGTATTGAGAGCGGAAACAAGGAACATGTGTTAGCATTTTTGTGGGCATGAGAGCCTCATGATTTCATTGCCCCATTGCAGGACATGTTATTAGGTCTCTTGGGATGCTTTTTCTAGGCCTCAGAACCCCAAAAGAGTGCCCGAAATTTTGGCTGGAAGGACGCTTCTCAGGGGTGTGCTATAGGTATTCTGGGAAGAGCCTCGCCAGCTGTGCACATTTATGCACCAAGCATGGCAAATCCTTCATCCTGCAAAGCATCATATCGCACATGGAAGATTTGAGATGGTGTAAGTGTATTCATTTTAGGGTGAATATCCTTTCATGCTTCTCCCACCTGAGGACTGTGGATCTCTTGTTCTTCTTTCACATGTCACTTCAAAGAGACAGATGACAAGATGACACCCTCACTTTATCTCTCAGCAAGCAACTATGTTTTGATACTTTTATCTTGCTGTTTCCCTTCCAAATCCCACCCTCCCTTTCACCACAAATACAGATCAGTCATTCCTCAATACTCATTCACTCAGTCATTCCAGTCCTCCACTCTACAGGCTCATAAAAAAGACAACATGAACAAGAGGTAGTTCAGCAAGCAGATTTAAAGCCTCTCTGTGGCTTAATGTTCGTACTACTGCCCTATAGTAATGCTACATGGCAACTGCAGCATAATATTAGGACTTAGAAAGGGGCTGTCCTATGCAAATAATGTCCTCCCGTGCTTACTTTGCTGAGCTTCCGCTGCGATACTTCCTTCAACATATGGTGTTCAGATGATTTCTAAAGTTTCCAAACTGTCTTGGGCTAAGGATTTTTCACTCAAAGGCCTTCAACTAAGGACCCCACCCTGATTTAGCAGAGTCCAGAACTACATGCAGTAGTCCTCTATACAGAACCTGGGCGTTCGTGGGCGTTTGTGGGCTTACTGTAAAGACTGCAGACTAAGACTGGGCTCTTTAAAGTCCCAGTCCCAGTCCCAGTCCCAGTCCCAGAGCCATGGCATGGCACAGTAAGACAAAGCAGTGCACTGCAGTGCAGTGTACGGTACAGCATTCCAGACCAGGACAGGGAATGCCATGCCAGGCCAGGCCAGCTGCTCCTTCCCCACACCTACTGCATTGTGCAACTTGAAGACATAGTCAACCAAAGGCCTTTCTTTCTCCTTTTCTAGCACTTCAAAAATTCAACATGCTACCCTCTGGCTGCAGCTAATAAAGGCTCTTTCACCTGCACACAACTTTACCCAGCATTTCATCAGCAAGGCCTCATACTCTGCCTATATGCCTGGACAACTGGGGAAGCACCATCCACCCAATCTCAGAGCTTGACTCACCTCAAAATGGAAAAGCAACACCATTCAACCTATTTTATTATCTGGATGGCACACTCCTCACATAATACAGCTTAGTTATCCCCTTCTCTTAGTCTTCAATTGTGTTTTCCAAAACACCAATTTGAAGAATAAATGAATACATTTTTAAAAGAAAATAAGCTTTTGCCCCTATTTTACTCACTTGAGCGAAAGGAGGGGGGGGGGGGTGTCGTGGAGACAAGATTTGTAAATTTGAACCACTAATGCAAAAAAATAATTCATCTGATTGTTCCTGCGTTTATTTGAAGTAAAAATGATATTTCAAAAGCAAAGGGAGGATATTTTGTCACCTAAATGGACTTTAGGAGCTTTGGCTGGATTTGAATCCCTGTACAGGGGTAGCCTGCCTGTTCCACCAGCAGTCCTAGACCGTGCCACCGAGCTCCAGCTCCTTGAGGGGATGTCTTTGTGCAAGAGACTCTATCGGCAAGATGATGGTCTTGGTGTCGTTGCTTAAGGCTTTCACTGCCCAAGGCACTTCATAGCCATGACATAGGGAAGATTTGACACTCTACAGACGCCAAAGCCAGTGTGGTCCAGTGGTACCTGTCATTCAGCCAGACAACCAGTGACTGAATCCTAGACTTGACAGAAGTGGAGGGAAGGCTTTGCTCCTATCTTACCTTCTTGAACAAAAGGAGGGAGGGGCCAAGATTTGTAATTTTGGGCAACTAATGCAAAAAAAATGTAATCAAATTGGTACTGTATTTGTGAAGTAAAAATTCCCGCAAGGGAATTGTTTGGATTCAAACCCCTATACAGGTATAGCTTTCTGCACCACAAGCATTATAACATGCCACAGAGCTAGAACTCCTTAACAGGTTTGTTTCTGCGCAAGACACACTACTGATAGAGCGGTCCGTACTAATAATTTACCTGTATTCGGACGCTCTTTAGGCCGATGAACCTTTTGGCTAAGTGGGAACTCTCCGTACTCTTATATCGATCAATTGCATCAAATCAATAATCAATAACGAACATAAGCAATACCCTGATCAACATAACACTTAACAATTAATCCAGAATACATTTCGGCGAACCCTGACCTTTCAGTCAGGAATAACCACACCAGTTTATTGCAAAGTTAGTGAATTTATTTCCCTATATTAACAAAGCTAGCACAATATAAATGTGTCTCAACACCAAATGATAAACATAAATGAACATTAATAGCTGTCCATATCGGCGAAACAAGTGCAATCTATGTAGCATTTGAATCACAAGGCATTCGATAATGGCAATGCAAATCACTAATACGATAATCTGTAATGAACTAATTGCATACATTTAGTCAGCATAACAAGGTCTCAAATTGCATCGTGCAACAAAAGGAATCCTCATCTAACCTCAAATTAGCATCGGCATGTGGGACTCCATGCAAAACAATTTAGCAACATTAATTTGGAAAAAAACTCCTAACTAGGGATCTTGTCAAAAATCAGCAGTTGGTTACCTAAAAGAAACACAATGCAATTTTTCAATTTTCCTTTCATATTTACCAATTACGATCAGCATACAAGGAAGTCTTCGTCTCACAGGTACCGTTTCTCGATCAGCATGGGACGGGGCAAAGGGGCAGGGGTGGACGGGGCAATTGCCTCACGGCGGCAAGGTAAAACTACTACTTCATGCAAAGGGATCAAAGTTAAAGTCTCTAGGGCAAGAATCATTTAAAGTCTCTTTCTCTCGATTAGAGAAAGCATCAAAGTCTCTTTCAAAATGGCGTCGCAGCAAGGTGGGCCATAATAGCTACGGAGTCTGCAAATGGCGGGTATCGAGCTGGTAATGGCCGTAATGATCTAATTTCTTCTCGTGCACCTGGTTTTTATAGACAACAGTTCAAATCCAGTAGGGTCTTCCATTGGAGGGTTCATAGGTTAGCTTCAAATTGTCCAATCAAAAACAACAGTTCTCAAGCTTTTACTTAAGCATACATTATCCTTGGAGATGGGTACGCAAGTTGCAACATTTTACACCAATTAGCTCACTTTCAGAGCCTCCATTGTCCGCACCTGCAGATCGACCTTGGAGTAAAGAGAAAATATGCCAGGCTGGCACGAAACCTTAAGATAAGCATGTGAACGATCTCAGTGGAAAAGTACAGCTTCAAGCAAAAATACACGTTTAATAGCACATTGGAAAAATACGAGCATCTAAACCGTGAGACCAGGCAACTAGGCCAAAGCCTCCACTAAAGTTATGCTAAGCTAAAACATTTCAAACAAGCAAATCGTAACATACGTTTATGATTATGTCGGATTAGTGCAATTCTAATACACCACGTTATATAAAGCACGCTTATAAATGTTGGCAAACTACTCTAAGGGCACATTTTGTCCCCGTACAATCTTTATTAGTTCGGTTAAAGTCACACATGATTATTTCAACACTACGTTTAAGCGCTAATAAATGAAAACCTTCATTTTCTGCTTCATCAATCCCTCCTCTGATGACTACTTGTCATCACACCAAATCATGCCCACAAATATTATTCCATTAAAATTCTGTCAATTCTCTTTTCCTTTTAGTTCCCCTAGTTTTCGCTTTGTATTCTTCTGCCATTCTTTTCATTATTTTCTCTTCCTTCCGTCTTCTAATTCTTTCCATTATCATTATTATTCCCCTTTTGATTCCCCAAATTCCAAATATACAAATCAGTACAATTAATATTCCCTGTATTATTTTTAGTAATATTCCATTCCAAATTCCCCCAAGCCAATTTCCCACTGAAGCAAGTCCTTTTCCAACCTTCTCCCACACTCCTGGTTCTTTCAATTCCTTCAAATCTGCACTTTCTTTTGTTAGATTAGCAAGCATAGTTTTAATTTGCACACTATTGTCGGGAATATACGTACAACAGTGGCGCGCACCAAGCATTTTGCAAACGCCGCCATCCTTTGCTAAAAGAATGTCTAAAGCAAGCCTATTTTGAAGAGTCATAGCTCTTTCCGCTGCAAGTTCAGCATCTATCAGTATTATAGCACCTGAAAACTTTGTCAACATGTTATCCACTATAGTAGACAACTTTCTTATTTTGATGGAATTCAACACAACTCCTAATGAAGGAATCATGGCTCCAAATATATCTCCTACCACAGCAGCTGCGGTCTCTCTTTTCTGGATACGATGGGATCCAGACGTCTTTTGAATCATCGATAGGTCATCCAGTTGATAAACCTTTGGGAACACTATACCCAAATAACATCTCCCCCACCATCCCTTTGGAAGACGATAATAGGCATTATACCCACAAATGTAATATACACCTGGAATGACAGGGTCCAGTCCGTTCATCATGAATGTCCATTTGGCCTTAAAGATAAACGTATGTTTACACTCACTCGCTCCTACGAAAATGTTATCATAATAAGATTCACCTCGATATATACAAAATTTCCCTACATGCCAAGCATCTAAAGCTATTCTCCCTTGTGTCTTTATTGCGGCAAAATCATAACTATCTACTGAAGTCCTCTTATGTAGCTCTTTTTCTAATTTCGCATTCATTTGTGCCCTTCTATCATCTGTGCGATCTAAAAAGCTTATTTCTACTGCAGAGAGCGAGCAGGTAAGATTTTCCCTATGAGCGTGAGCCGTTTCAAAAGGTAGCATTGGCTCGAAAAATTCCCTCATTATTTTAGCATCCCAATCTTTAGCAATCTGACTTAGCTGCGCTATTATAGGAACATATGCAAAAGTAACATCATAATTCGAGTAAAAATACTGTATGTTAGTTTGACCATAAAACCTAGACATTACTATACTACATGTAATCCCGTATGTAAGAGGCATGTGGTGATAAGTCACCCCTTCCTTTACTGATGTCGGTATCTGTGTACACACATAACAATCTTTCGCATCCATAGTCTCAACATATTCTGTTAGCAAGCGATAGAAAACATTATACGAAAGTTCTTTCTTATCATGCAAGAGTCTCTCATCTATTTCTAATCTTTTCAATGCGGTTAGTTCAGTGACAGTGACAGGAGCAAAAGTAGAAGCGTCAATTTTCTCATTCTTACCCTTTCCATGCATTGCAAGCACTATTGCCATTACTATTAGTACGCATGCAATTATCAAGCCTATACACACATATTTACAATATTTCTTTCTACTGTTTTGCGTCATGATCTGTATAGAATCAGAGAGCTAGAAGCACCTATAAAGAAACTATTTAGCAATTCAGTTACAAAGCTGAACGAGCGCAATGTTCACACAGTCTTCTTCAAGAGGCCAGTAACTTATCGGTTAGCAGCATTTGTCTCAATTCGGCTATAACTCAGTCTTTATCGGTTTAGCAAATGTCTCATCCAGTTTAGCAATGTCTCAGCTGGTTGTTTGTTTCACTTTAGATTGTAGCAGGCAATGTCATTTATCACCCTTTCAATCAACACTGTCCATAAAACTTTTCTTTTATATTGGTATCTCTTCTTCTTCGTTCTCGATGCTTAGAGATACAAACTCGTCAGTCCAATCGTCATTGACTGCATATGCCCATTCTGGACCGGAATATCTCCTGATTGGTATCCTTTCCTTTTTCAATTTTGCTTCTCTTTTCGATTCTGCCTCGCTGGTACTTTCCTCTTTTGTCAAGTCTTTTTCTTCACTCGGGGATGGTACCACGACAGACACTTCCTTTCTTTTCTCTTTCACTTTTGGCCTTCCTCCGTCGTTCAAACTTTCTTCAGTCCTTTGTTTTACTGGTGATATACTTAGTCTCCTCTTTGCACCATGTCCATTTGATGGACCTGCGACCTTTTCTGTAGAAGCTTGAACTTTTTCGTTCTGTCCTGCCTTGTCCCCTCTTTCTGGGGAATCGATCACATTCTCCTTTTCTTTTTCTGTATCGTCTGCTTCTGGGAAAGCCCTCCTCTGATCAGGCTCTCCTGCTTTTTCACCTTTTTCGAGCCCTTCGTCACCGTTACTTTCGTCAGGCTCTGTATCACTTTCAGCTGCTTCAGGCTCTTTGCTACCCTCAGCTGCTTCAGGCTCTTTGCTACCCTCAGCTGCTTCAGGCTCTTTGTCACCTTCAGCTTCTTCGCCGCTGTCTGAACTTTCTCCTTGGTCTTCCCCAAGTGAGTTAGTCTCTTCGTCCTCCAATAATATCTCTCTCTCTCCTGCTTCTGCCTGTTCTCTTTCAGTTCGGTTTTGTTCTGTCTCAGCACTCAGCACTGTTTTATCAGGCACTGGCAGTTTCAGCGCTTCAACTTCCTCATCTGTGGGACACAACACCTTCTTTGTGTGACTGGCGTGAATCCAGTTGGGAACCCCCGCACACTTCACAGCGGTAGTTGTCGTCAGGATCACTTGGAAAGGGCCTTTCCAACGGGGTTCCAGACACGACTTCCTCACGTGTTTCTTTACCACGACCCAGTCACCTGCTTTCAATGCGTGTCCTGGACCTTGGATCGGTGGCAAGGTGGTTGCTTCCACCTGGTGAGAGAAAGAGCGAACCACGTCAGCCAGACCCTTGCAGTAGTCTAACACAATATCATCTGTAATATTCAAAAGCGCGTTTGCGGGAACTGCAGGAAGTCTCATAGCCCTGCCCATGAGAATTTCGTGCAGAGACAATCCAGTCTTTCTATCAGGGGTGTTTCTCATTGACATTAGCACCAAGGGCAATGCGTCAGGCCATTTCAGATTTGTCGATGCACATATTTTCGCCATTCTTGATTTCAGTGTACCATTCATCTGCTCCACCAATCCTGATGCTTCAGGGCGATAGCTACAATGCAGCTTTTGCTCAATGTTCAGCGCTTCGCAAAGTAACTTTATCACCTCGTTATTGAAGTGACTTCCCCTATCTGATTCTAAAGAGATCGGGAATCCGAAACGTGGTATCAACTCTCTCAACAGTAGCTTTGCAACTGTAAGGCTGTCATTTCAACGTGTCGGGTATGCCTCAATCCAGTGACTAAAAATGCACACAATCACCAACACATACTTCAGACCTCCATGCACAGGCATCTCAATGAAATCTATCTGCATTCTACTAAATGGGCCACTGGCCCTGCCAATGTGGCTGGCGTTCACAACTGTTCCCTTTCCTGGGTTCATCTGCTGGCAAGTGACACATCGATGGCAAACTGCTTCTGCAGCTTGACGAAATCTGGGGTTAAACCAATCAGTTTTGAACAATCTTATCATGGCATCTCTCCCTAGGTGAGCTTGCCCATGATAGAACCGCGCAAGCTGTGATAAGAGACTGTTTGGCAAAACAAATTTTCCCTCATTTGAAACCCATAACTCGTCTGGTCTCTTTATACACTGTGATTTAATCCAGGAATCTCTCTCATCCTCCCTGACGTTATTCTGCAATGCTTTTAGTTCATCTATTGTATCTACGACCTTTAAGGCAAATGCTTCAGCTGGTTCGAGTTCTGGCTCACTTATCGAATTCCATTCATCCCTGAGTAATATACAGTTCAAGGCACAAAATCTTGCGACTTGATCCGCATATGCATTTCCCAGAGAAACATAGTCCTGTCCTTTCGTATGAGCACTACACTTTACCACTGCAACTTCGGCTGGCATTTGAATGGCGTGTAACAATTCCCTTATTCTCTCTCCATTTTTCACTGGGGATCCTGAAGAAGTCAGGAAACCTCTCTGTGACCATAGTTGTCTAAAGTCGTGCACAATTCCAAACCCGTACTGACTATCAGTGTAAATGGTGACTTTCATCAATGCGGACAGTTGACATGCTCTTGTAAGGGCTACAAGTTCTGCTACTTGTGAAGAATAGACTCCTTGAAGCCATCCCGCTTCCAAGACACCTGTTACAGTACATACAGCATATCCTGCTTTTAAAATTCCCATCCCATCTCTTAGACATGAACCATCAACAAAAACAATTTGATCATTTTCATCAAGCTTAGTGTCCTTAATGTCAGGTCGAGGTTTTGTGCAAAATTCAGTCACCTGAAGGCAGTCATGCTCGACGTCTTCAGCGTCCTCAATTTCAGCATTTTCACCAGGGAGCAAAGTTGCTGGATTCAACGTAGTGCACCTTTTCAGCTGCACATTCGGTGAGCCCAGAATTATCGTTTCATACCTTGTGAGTCTTGCTCCGGTCATGTGTTGCGTTCGGGAGCGGGTCAAAAGTATCTCAACGGAGTGAGGGACCATGACTGTTACTGGGTGTCCCATCACTATTCCTTCACTCTGAGTGAGGCTGATACCAACTGCTGCTACGGCGCGCAAACACCCTGGGAGTGCTGCTGCGACCGGGTCCAAAGTAGCTGAAAAATACGCTACTGGTCTGTTTATGCCACCATGGGCTTGAGTTAAGACAGACAAAGAACATGCATCACGTTCATGACAAAACAATGTGAAAGGCTTTGTGTAATCAGGCATACCTAAAGCTGGAGCCCTGCACATGCACTCTTTCAATTCAACAAAAGCATCCATCTCATCTCCTTTCAGTTCAATTTGATCCAAGGCATCCTTCTGGGTCAGTTTCAGTAAAGGCTTTGCTAGAGTTGAGAAGTTGGGAATCCACTGGCGACAGTGGCCCACCATTCCCAAAAACTTCCTCACCTCCCTCCTTGTCTTGGGTGGACTCATTTGAAGTACACTTGTTATTCTTTCCTTCATTATTCTCCGTGACCCTTTCTCTATCTGGTGACCCAAGTATTTCACTTTCTTCTGACAAAACTGCAATTTGGAAGGAGACACCTTGTGTCCATTCCTTCCCAAATGGTTCAACAGAGCAATGGTATCGGCTGTGCAGCCACTTTCTGTCTTTGATGCAACCAGTAAGTCATCAATGTACTGTACTAGAGTTGACTCGAATGGCAATTCTAATGCTTCCAAATCTTTCTTTAGAATCTGATTGAAGATTGACGGTGACTCAGAAAACCCTTGAGGAATTCGACACCAACTGTACACTCTGTCTAAAAATTTGAAACAAAAGAGGAATTGGCTGTCCTCATGAAGAGGCACAGAAAAGAATGCTTGTGACAAGTCGATGACTGAGAACCATTCGGCATCGCAAGGGACTTGAAACATTATCACAGCTGGATTCGGTACGACAGGGCAACACTTGACTATGATGTCATTTATTTTCCTCAAGTCCTGCACAATTCGGACCTTTCCACTTGGCTTTATTAGTCCCATGATTGGTGAATTACATGGACTGCTTAACACTTCTTTCAGTACTCCCTGCTTTACAAATTCATCAATAAGTTGAGCAACTTTCATGAGGGTGTCTTGTGCCATGTGGTATTGTGGGGTCTGGGGAAAGATTGCATTGGGCTTTACAGTCACTTTCACTGGTTCCACTCCTTTCATCAATCCCACCTCTTTCCCTGTCATGTCCCACACTTCCTTTCCGACTGTTTCCCGTAATTCGGCTGGAATATCTTCTTCAGTTATCATCGGGAAAAGGCAAATCAGAGGATACTCTTCATCGACAGTTTCCATCTCATCCCCCTCTACACTGTCCTCTTCTTCCCCATCACTGCTCGTCTGTATTGTTATTCCCTCGTTCGAACACATGATCGAACAACCCAATTTGCACAATAGGTCTCTCCCTAACAGTGCTATCGGGCTTGAGTCACATATCACAAACTGATGCACCCCTTGATAGTTACCGATGCTGACTGGTACCGGATCTGTAATTGGGTTTGTCAGGTGCCTATTTGCTACTCCCACCACTTGAACTGTCCTCCCTGACAGTGGCAAATTTGGTGCTTCACTGCTCTTAACAGTCGAACGTGTGGCTCCTGTGTCAACCAAGAATGAAACACGATGACCCATTACTCTTCCCTCTACGTACGGACCCTTTTGATCAACTTCCAGGGATGCCGCAAGCACACAATCTCCTTCTTCTTCTGAACTTTCACTCTCCCATACATTGTTTATTCCACTCTCACTGTGTAGTGGGAACTGTTGTACTGTGCCATTTGTACTCATTACCTGACCCGAGACCTGTGGAGGAACCATCACTTGCTGCTGACTCATTGGTGCCAAAGGTATTTGCATTTGCTGATTAGGTACCATGGGTAACTGCTGTTGCATTGGCTGCATTTGCGTCATCTGCATACGAGGCATCTGCATCTGCTGCGGCTGCATAGGTTGTAATCCCTGCAACTGATTTACGGTCTGAAAATTTGGGTTTGGACCTCTCATTTTCGGTCCCCTCATTGTCTGAAATGCATTGACATCATTGTTTTGCTGACCAACACCTGCACCTGCACCTGCACCTTCCTGCACCACCATCGGGCACTCGCGTTTCCAATGACCGACAATTCCGCACACGTGACACGGCATCACCTTCTTCATTGCCTGCACACCAGTCACCACAGTGTTCAAATCCGGACCATTATTCACAAAACCTCCTCTGCCTCTGCCTCTGGCCTGTGGCTGAAACGCCATGTTTCCCTGCAACTGTGGCTGCGGTTGCGGTGCCTGCTGTTGGAACCCTTGCATCCCTTGCAAACCTTGCAGACCTGTCTGAGCTGCTTTAAGTTGCATCATCATCACCTTCTCTTTCAGCCTTTTCTGTTTCACTTCAATTTCGTCGCTACAGTATTTCGCATAGTTCAACACCTCATCAATAGGTTTCGACTGCCAACAAATCAAATGCGACTTTATCATCTGGCTTATCTCTGGTCTCAGCCCTTCCACAAATCTGAACACAAAATGAAGCATGTCCTTCGCCTCTATTGTCTCTGTGCCACTATAGTTCTTAAACGCCTTCAACAACCTCTCATAGTAACTATGAATCGACTCTTTAGCTTCTTGGGCAGTTCGATCGATCTTCTGCCAATCCACATTTTTTGCGGCAACTTTCGTCTTCAAATGCTCAATCACCTTATAGTACAAGCTCATCACCACAGGTGATGGTGCACCCGTCTCCCTGTCTCTCTCTGGTTCACTTGTCGGCCAACCTACAGCTCTTTTGCAATCCTCCCACAAATCTGCCGGAACCACAATGTCAAAGAGAGTGTTCAGGTCTTCCCAGAGACATTTTGCAAGCTTCACAAACCTATCAGTCTGTTGATACCATTCAATCGGTTTCTCTCTCAGTTTAGGAAAATCATTCGTAAATGACTGAATGTCGCTTCTGTGCCATGGTACATGTATTAATTTTCCCCCTGCTGTCTCCCTCATTGGTAACATGGTTACTGCCTCGCTACTCTGTGGTCTTTTCTCGTTGAGCTCTGTAGCACTGTCCCTCCTCTTTTCCTTTCTCTTTACCCATCTGCTTTCCCACTTGTCTAAGCACCTCCACACTTGTGCACTCTGCAGCAGTTCTCTAAGGTGCGCCTTTATGCCTGCTGACCTCATGTGTTCAAAATCTGTGGTCCCGAAATCCAACCTATAGCTTCTGCTCAAGTGTTTCGTCTTGTCTATATCAACCCCATTTTTGTCAGCTACTTCCTGCAAGCTTTTGTGTACCTTGCTCACTTCTTTTGTTATCCTGGGACATAGATACCTCAGCTCTTCTTCCGAGTAGGACTCTAACCTATTCACACCCATAGTCCCTTCCACCAATTCTTGTGCTTCCATGTTCAATCTCACCCTATTCAGATAATCTTCTCCCTTCCCACTGGCTGAACTTTGTGTGGAATTCAGACTGTTGAACCACTGTGTCAGCTGTTGCGCATTCAACCCCATCAGTGTGGCGTTCACATCGACAGCCATTGATGGTTGCGGCAACTTTTCAGTATTCGATGACAGAGGTATTATCAGTGGGGGACTCGACCTCACCAGTGTCGACTGAGCACATATGGGACTAAACTCCATCAAGGTCCCAGATCCATTTGGCTGAGCCGCTATAGGAGTTATCCCTGGAGGGTTTTCTATACACCTCCTTTCGGTCCCATTCTGCAGCATTGATCCCTGACCGCTCATACCTAAATTAGGCTGACTGTACAGAGGTACTGGTGGACCTACAGTAATGGGTAGTAATATCGCATCTGGGTTTTGTCCATTTCCCATGTTCTGAGGCATGTTCATTCCCACACCATGGGTCATCATTGCCGGCATGCCCATCTGACTCCCCGTCATCTGAGCATGTGCTGTTCCCCCCTGCATCTGCTTCTGAGGCATCAAAAACTGAGTTGATTCAACTTGTGCCAATGTCGGGTTGTGACCATTCTGTACTCCCCTTACGGTTGGATCTAGAATCATTCCTGCACCGTTGTCACTGCTATAGTATCTTGGAATCTGCGGCTGATAATTTTCTGCTGGTTTCAACATGGGCACATCTGGATATATTCTCCTGACCTGCGGTATCTGCGGGGTGAACAGTAAACTCGGGTCCTTAGACCCCGATGATGCTCCTGAACTCTGAGTTTCACTGTTCTGTACCGATGCCGGAGGGGCAGAACTGGTACTTGGACCTTGTCCACTCTCTGCATAAGGTGGAGGACGGTCATTCAGCAATTGCATGATTAACTCCTCATCCTCTAACTCCTCTTCTCTTCTCATCTTTTCCTCGTCCTCTCTATCCTTGGAACACCTTCTGTTTGTCTTACAGGTAGCTTTCTTACCTGTCTCCTCTTCTTCCTTAGTAATTGCGGGAAACAATTTTATCCCCTGCAGTACATCTGACCTCCACACCTTCTGTGCATTATCCCACCTAGCGTCCGCTAGTGTCTTTTCTACCTTCCTTATCCTGTTCTCGAACTTATTTTGCTGCTGCTGTCTAGCCATCAGTTCCCAAATCGCTAGAGCCTCAAACTGTACTGGCCTTGGAGGTACCTTCATGTCGTACATCGTGAATCTCAAATTCTCTAGTATCCTTATATTGAATGTCCCATGAATCGGGAACGCTACGCTCCCATGTTTCTCTGTCAGCTTGTGCCATTGCTTTAGCCAAAGGCACGGGGCTACCCCTTTTTCCTCCATTACAATGTAAGCTGGTGTGCCTTCGGGCGGCGTCTCCTCTCCTACGCTCGCTTTAATGTAAGACTCCCCCTTCATCGCACTCCTGAATGCTTTAAAGAATTTAATTTTCTCGTCTTTTATTTCACAAAGTTTGTAATCAATAGGTGACTTTTATTCCCGGAATACTCTTCGCTTGCCTTTCCCCTTCCAATCGAGCCCCACGGACTGCGTCCAATCCGTGCGCGACCCTTGCCTGCAACCAACCTATCCCAGCGCGGCTCCTAGTGACGTCACACTCACACACACTGCGGCTGACAAAGCCTCGCGGCTAGTCCTCCTTCACTCAGCTCCTTTCGTAACAACTTCTTGCATGTATCGCGAGCTACCAAAATAAAACAGATCTGTCGGTTTACTACAGGAAGGGTAACACAATCGCTTCAGGACCTTAGGGATTTTTCACTAGCCTTGGCAGTTATTCCATCTTTCTCGGTCCCCACTTTCGCAAGCAAATCTGACCCGCAGACTTACTCTCAACTTGTCAATGATCTATTCTAGTGCACTTAGAATTTTGTCAAAGCCCGAAGTCGAAGTTTCTTTCACTCTCTTACACACGTACCGACTCGTTGACCACGCCCGATCAACCTACTAAACCGCCCAGACCACAACATAGATCAACATACTCCGGAGTCTCTTGACCTCGCAGGGCCCGTCTCAACAACAACAACCACGTGGACCTTTTTTATGCACAAAGCGCCACACGTACATGAAGTTCGACGACTTCCCTACTCTCACACTCGGAGTCGCACCTCCGCTATTTCTATGAAGTTCGACGACTTCTCTACTTCTACACTCGGAGTCGCACCTCCGCTATCCTCTAAGAAGAAAAATCCTCTCAACCTTTTCACACACCCTGCGGCAATAAGCTGTGCAAGCGCAAAACCCTAACTTCACTCATACCATCACTAGTACTGCCAACGCCGATCTCACACCTCCGTTCTCTCCATTCGCAAGCTCCGAGATCCCGGGAAAGTCGCGGTGGACCTAGCCCATCATCATTCTGTCAATCTATTTTACCCAAGAAAAAATCTAATTCAACTTCTCGAGTGGAGTGTCAAAAGTCGAAACCGTTAATTCAACACCATGTACTTTAAGAGTACGGGGTCCCAAAAGGCGAAACCGTCCTCTGCTACCATCTACTGATAGAGCGGTCCGTACTAATAATTTACCTGTATTCGGACGCTCTTTAGGCCGATGAATCTTTTGGCTAAGTGGGAACTCTCCGTACTCTTATATCGATCAATTGCATCAAATCAATAATCAATAACGAACATAAGCAATACCCTGATCAACATAACACTTAACAATTAATCCAGAATACATTTCGGCGAACCCTGACCTTTCAGTCAGGAATAACCACACCAGTTTATTGCAAAGTTAGTGAATTTATTTCCCTATATTAACAAAGCTAGCACAATATAAATGTGTCTCAACACCAAATGATAAACATAAATGAACATTAATAGCTGTCCATATCGGCGAAACAAGTGCAATCTATGTAGCATTTGAATCACAAGGCATTCGATAATGGCAATGCAAATCACTAATACGATAATCTGTAATGAACTAATTGCATACATTTAGTCAGCATAACAAGGTCTCAAATTGCATCGTGCAACAAAAGGAATCCTCATCTAACCTCAAATTAGCATCGGCATGTGGGACTCCATGCAAAACAATTTAGCAACATTAATTTGGAAAAAAACTCCTAACTAGGGATCTTGTCAAAAATCAGCAGTTGGTTACCTAAAAGAAACACAATGCAATTTTACAATTTTCATTTCATATTTACCAATTACGATCAGCATACAAGGAAGTCTTCGTCTCACAGGTACCGTTTCTCGATCAGCATGGGACGGGGCAAAGGGGCAGGGGTGGACGGGGCAATTGCCTCACGGCGGCAAGGTAAAACTACTACTTCATGCAAAGGGATCAAAGTTAAAGTCTCTAGGGCAAGAATCATTTAAAGTCTCTTTCTCTCGATTAGAGAAAGCATCAAAGTCTCTTTCAAAATGGCGTCGCAGCAAGGTGGGCCATAATAGCTACGGAGTCTGCAAATGGCGGGTATCGAGCTGGTAATGGCCGTAATGATCTAATTTCTTCTCGTGCACCTGGTTTTTATAGACAACAGTTCAAATCCAGTAGGGTCTTCCATTGGAGGGTTCATAGGTTAGCTTCAAATTGTCCAATCAAAAACAACAGTTCTCAAGCTTTTACTTAAGCATACATTATCCTTGGAGATGGGTACGCAAGTTGCAACATTTTATACCAATTAGCTCACTTTCAGAGCCTCCATTGTCCGCACCTGCAGATCGACCTTGGAGTAAAGAGAAAATATGCCAGGCTGGCACGAAACCTTAAGATAAACATGTGAACGATCTCAGTGGAAAAGTACAGCTTCAAGCAAAAATACACGTTTAATAGCACATTGGAAAAATACGAGCATCTAAACCGTGAGACCAGGCAACTAGGCCAAAGCCTCCACTAAAGTTATGCTAAGCTAAAACATTTCAAACAAGCAAATCGTAACATACGTTTATGATTATGTCGGATTAGTGCAATTCTAATACACCACGTTATATAAAGCACGCTTATAAATGTTGGCAAACTACTCTAAGGGCACATTTTGTCCCCGTACAATCTTTATTAGTTCGGTTAAAGTCACACATGATTATTTCAACACTACGTTTAAGCGCTAATAAATGAAAACCTTCATTTTCTGCTTCATCACTATCAGCAATGTAAAGTCATTGGTGTCTGTGCTGATGGCTTCCACTGTACAGGACACTTCACAGCAATGATATAGGGAAGATCAGACGACCTACAAACATGGAAACCTGGGTGGTCCCGTGGGTAAGTTCCTGACTTTCAGCTTGGCGACCAGGGTTCTAATCCCGAATGCTACAGAAGTGAAGGTAAGGCTTTGCTCCTATTTTACCTACTTAGGAAAGAGGTGGGTCGGAGGGGAAAAGATTTCTAAATTTAGGCAACTAATGCAAAAACCTTTTTTTTACTCAAATTCTTACTGTATTTTTTAAATAAAAATCATATTTCTAAATGAAGAAAATCAAATGCTGGATAGTTTGCATCCTAAACATAGGTGAAAAGTATTGGCTGGATTCGAACCCCTATCCAGAGGTAGCTTGCTGTACTAGAGGCGCTATACTTTGCCACGGAGCTACAACTCCTTGTCAGGTTTTGCTTGCGCAGGAGACACTATCAGCAACATCAAGTCAGTGGTGTCTGTGCCAGTGGCTTCCACTGCACCAGACACTTGACATCCATGATATAGGGAACATTTGAGAGAATATAGACATGGCAACCAGCTTGGTCCAGTGGTTAAGTTACTGACTTCTATCCAGGCGAACAGGGTTCAAGTCCTAGTTGTGGAAGAAGTGAAGATAAAGCTTTGCACCTATTTTACCTACTTGAGCAAAAAGGTCGGAGGCTACAGGATTTGTAAATTTGAGCAACTAATGGCAAAACATTTTTTTACTCAAATTCTTACTGCATTTTTTATGTCAAAATAATATTTCTAAAGGAAGAAAATCAAATGCTGGATATTTCACCACCAAAAAGTACATCAAATGTGCGGGTTGGATTCGAACCCCTGCACAGATGTCACCTGCTGCACTAAAAGCACTATACATTGCCCCTGAGTTACAGATCCTTGGTAAATGTGATCTCCGCAAGAGACACTATCAGCAACAAAAAGTCATTGGAGTCCTTGCTGATGGCTTCCACTGCACAGGACACTTCATCACTTCATGGCCATGATATAGGGATGATTTGACAAACTAAAAACATGGAAGCCCGAGTGGTCCAGTGGGTAAGTTCCTGACTTCCGTCCAGATGTCCAGACGACCAGGGTTCGAATCCCGGACTCGGCACCAGGTGACTGATGGTGGCAAAGCAGAGGTAAGTCAAAGATGACTTCATTGGTAAGTAAAATGGCTTTCATGAGTCTGGGCTTACGTGTGTGTGTGCGCGTATAGAGCAATGTTGGAGCTGTGCCTAGAGTGTGAATGCTGGATTGCAGAACGCCTGGTAAGAGTGAGTCTCTGTGCAGAGAGAGCAAGGATAGGTCCACACTGTGTCAAAGGGTGGGAATAGAGGAAGCACAAGTGGGGGGTGGAGCAAAAAGGGCAGAACAAGTGAGGGGTGTGGACAGCAGGTGGCTGGAGAACCTGGAGGGACCTAGAGGAGAAAGTGGGTGATAGAGGGAGGAGGAAGAGAGAGCAAGAGTGGGTGTACTCACACAGGAACAGCAGGGTCAAGGTGCAGGAGGAGGAGAGGTAGGAAAGGCCAGAAATCAAGAGTGGGTGCAGGAAAGGGAGCCTAGTAGAGCGGAGCCAATGCTGGCCAACAAACAGAGCCCAGCACCTCGCACGCAAATGGGCTGGTTACAAAGGAGGGGGTTTTGGGGGCAGATCCTATTTTTTTGCCTCCCCCCAACCCCACTCTCGAGGGTGGGAGGAGTCAAGGTAGTCAAATTTGGGGGAGCAGTGTTAAAAGGGGTGTCCGGTTGCATTATAAAAGGGGTTCTAGGAGGCACGGAATGATGCAGACTCTGTGTTTTGGGGGGGTGCTACCCACATTCTTGTTTATTGCGGCCTTCCTTGGGGGTGGGGGTATCCCAAAAGCTTTGGGGTAATGGGGGAGAGGAGGAATTAGGGATCAGGTTGCTGACAGTTTCTATCACCAACCAAAAGGGTGACTTTCACAGGCCTACTGTGGTTATGGTATTGAGAGCGGAAACAAGGAACATGTGTTAGCATTTTTGTGGGCATGAGAGCCTCATGATTTCATTGCCCCATTGCAGGACATGTTATTAGGTCTCTTGGGATGCTTTTTCTAGGCCTCAGAACCCCAAAAGAATGCCCGAAATTTTGGCTGGAAGGACGCTTCTCAGGGGTGTGCTATAGGTATTCTGGGAAGAGCCTCGCCAGCTGTGCACATTTATGCACCAAGCATGGCAAATCCTTCATCCTGCAAAGCATCATATCGCACATGGAAAATTTGAGATGGTGTAAGTGTATTAATTTTGGGGTGAATATCCTTTCATGCTTCTCCCACCTGAGGACTGTGGATCTCTTGTTCTTCTTTCACATGTCACTTCAAAGAGACAGATGACAAGATGACACCCTCACTTTATCTCTCAGCAAGCAACTATGTTTTGATACTTTTATCTTGCTGTTTCCCTTCCAAATCCCACCCTCCCTTTCACCACAAATACAGATCAGTCATTCCTCAATACTCATTCACTCAGTCATTCCAGTCCTCCACTCTACAGGCTCATAAAAAAGACAACATGAACAAGAGGTAGTTCAGCAAGCAGATTTAAAGCCTCTCTGTGGCTTAATGTTCGTACTACTGCCCTCTAGTAATGCTACATGGCAACTGCAGCATAATATTAGGACTTAGAAAGGGGCTGTCCTATGCAAATAATGTCCTCCCGTGCTTACTTTGCTGAGCTTCCGCTGCGATACTTCCTTCAACATATGGTGTTCAGATGATTTCTAAAGTTTCCAAACTGTCTTGGTGTAAAGAAATGGCTCCCTGTTGCAGTTACCCCCCACTTTTTGCCTGATACTGATGCTGACTTGACTGAGAAGTGTGCTGGGACCCTGTTAACCAGGCCCCAGCACCAGTGTTCTTTCACCTAAAATGTACCATTGACTCCACAATTGGCACAACCCTGGCACCTAGGTAAGTCCCTTGTAACTGGTACCCCTGGTACCAAGGGCCCTGATGCCAGGGAAGGTCTGTAAGGGCTGCAGCATGTCTTATGCCACCCTAGGGACCCCTCACTCAGCACAGACACACTGCTTGCCAGCTTGTGTGTGCTGGTGGGGAGAAAATGACTAAGTCGACTTGGCACTCCCCTCAGGGTGCCATGCCAACCTCACACTGCCTGTGGCATAGGTAAGTCACCCCTCTAGCAGGCCTTACAGCCCTAAGGCAGGGTGCACTATACCACAGGTGAGGGCATATGTGCATGAGCACTATGCCCCTACAGTGTCTAAACAAAACCTTAGACATTGTAAGTGCAGGGTAGCCATAAGAGTATATGGGCTGGGAGTCTGTCAAAAACGAACTCCACAGCTCCATAATGGCTACACTGAATACTGGGAAGTTTGGTATCAAACTTCTCAGAATAATAATCCCACACTGATGCCAGTGTTGGATTTATTAAAAAATACACACAGAGTGCATCTTAGAGATGCACCCTGTATTTTACCCAATTGTTCAGTGCAGGACTGACTGGTCTGTGCCAGCCTGCTGCTGAGACGAGTTTCTGACCTCATGCGGTGAGAGCCTTTGTGCTCTCTGAGGACAGAAACAAAGCCTGCTCTGGGTGGAGGTGCTTCACACCTCCCCCCTGCAGGAACTGTAACACCTAGCAGTGAGCTTCAAAGGCTCAAGCTTTGTGTTACAATGCCCCAGGGCACTCCAGCTAGTGGAGATGCCCGCCCCCTGGACCCAGCCCCCACTTTTGGCGGCAAGTCCAGGAGAGATAATGGGAAAAACAAGGAGGAGTCACTGGCCAGTCAGGACAGCCCCTAAGGTGTCCTGAGCTGAAGTGACTCTAACTTTTAGAAATCCTCCATCTTGCAGATGGAGGATTCCCCCAATAGGATTAGGGATGTGACCCCCTCCCCTTGGGAGGAGGCACAAAGAGGGTGTACTCACCCTCAGGGCTAGTAGCCATTGGCTACTAACCCCCCAGACCTAAACACGCCCTTAAATTTAGTATTTAAGGGCTCTCCCTGAACCTAGAAACTAGATTCCTGCAACTACAAGAAGAAGGACTGCCGAGCTGAAAGACCCCTGCAGAGGAAGACCAGAAGACACCAACTGCCTTGGCCCCAGACTTACCGGCCTGTCTCCTGCCTTCCAAAGAACCCTGCTCCAGCGACACTTTCCAAGGGACCAGCGACCTCTGAATCCTCTGAGGACTGCCCTGCTTCGAAAAAGACAAGAAACTCCCGAGGACAGCGGCACTGCTCCAAAAGAACTGCAACTTTGTTACAAGGAGCAGATTTAAAGACCCCTGCAACTCCCCGCAAGAAGCGTGAGACTTGCAACACTGCACCCGGCGACCCCGACTCGACTGGTGGAGAACAACCAACTCAGGGAGGACCCTCCGGCGACTCTACGACTGTGAGTAACCAAAGTTGTCCCCTCTGAGCCCCCACAGCGACGCCTGCAGAGGGAATCCCCAGGCTCCCCCTGACCGCGACTGTCTGAACTCCATTTCCCGACGGCTGGAAAAGACCCTGCACCCGCAGCCCCCATCCCCTAAAGAAACGGAACTTCTGTGCAGGAGTGACCCCCAGGAGGCCCTCTCCCTTGCCCAGGTGGTGGCTACCCCGAGGAGCCCCCCCGTTGCCTGCCTGCATCGCTGAAGAGACCCCTTGGTCTCCCATTGAAAACTGAAGGAAACCCGACGCTTGTTTGCACACTGCACCCGGCCGCCCCCGCGCTGCTGAGGGTGTACTTTCTGTGCTATCTTGTGTCCACCCCGGTTCCCTACAAAACCCCCCTGGTCTGCCCTCCGAAGACGCGGGTACTTACCTGCTGGCAGACTGGAACCGGGGCACCCCCTTCTCTCCATTATAGCCTATGTATTTTGGGCACCTCTTTGACCTTTGCACCTGACCGGCCCTGAGCTGCTGGTGTGATAACTTTGGGGTTGCTCTGAACCCCCAACGGTGGGCTACCTTGGACCAAGAACTGAACCCTGTAAGTGCCTTACTTACCTGTTGAAACTAACAATAACTTACCTCCACCAGGAACTGTGAAAATTGCACTGTGTCCACTTTTAAAACAGCTTATTGTGTTTTATGTAAAAAGTATACATGCTAAAGTAATGATTCAAAGTTCATAGAGTACTTACCTGCAATACCTTTCAAAAGAGCTATTACATGTAAAATTTGAACCTGTGGTTCTTAAAATAAACTAAGAAAATATATTTTTCTATAACAAAACCTATTGGCTGGATTTGTCTCTGAGTGTGTGTACCTCATTTATTGTCTATGTGTATGTACAACAAATGCTTAACACTACTCCTTGGATAAGCCTACTGCTCGACCACACTACCACAAAATAGAGCATTAGTATTATCTCTTTTTGCCACTATCTTACCTCTAAGGGGAACCCTTGGACTCTGTGCATACTATTCCTTACTTTGAAATAGTGCATACAGAGCCAACTTCCTACATTGGTGGATCAGCGGTGGGGTACAAGACTTTGCATTTGCTGGACTACTCGGCCAATACCTAATCACACGACAAATTCCAAAATTGTCATTAGAAATTTATTTTTCCAATTTGAAAAGTTTTCTAAATTCTTTAAAGTCCTGCTAGGGCCTTGTGTTAGTCCCTGTTAGCATTTCTTTTAGAGTTTAAAAGTTTGTAAAAGTTTGAATTAGATTCTAGAACTAGTTTTAGATTCTTAAAAGCATTCCAACTTTTAGAAGAATAATGTCTAGTACAGAGATGGATGTGGTGGAACTCGACACCACACCTTACCTCCGTCTCCAGATGAAAGAGCTAAGGTCACTCTGTAACATAAGAAAAATAACAATGGGCTCCAGACCTACCAAAGTACAGCTCCAGGAGCTGTTGGCAGAGTATGATAGAGCCAACCCCTCTGTGGATAACACAGAGGAGGATGATAGTGAACTGGAGGAAGAATCCCCTCTACCAGTCCTATCTAGGGAGAACAGGGCTTCTCAAGCCCTGACTCCAAAAATAATAGTCAGAGATGCTGGCTCCCTCACAGGAGGGTCCAGCCTCTCTGAAATCACTGAGGATAACTCCAGTGAAGAGGACATCCAGTTAGCCAGGATGGCCACAAGATTGGCTTTGGAAAAACAGATCCTAGCCATAGAAAGGGAAAGACAAGAGATGGGCCTAGGACCCATCAATGGTGGCAGCAACATAAATAGGGTCAGAGATTCTCCTGACATGTTGAAAATCCCCAAAGGGATTGTAACAAAATATGAAGATGGTGATGACATCACCAAATGGTTCACAGCTTTTGAGAGGGCTTGTGAAACCAGAAAAGTGAACAAATCTCACTGGGGTGCTCTCCTTTGGGAAATGTTCACAGGAAAGTGTAGGGATAGACTCCTCACACTCTCTAAAAAAGATGCAGAACCTTATGACCTCATGAAGGGTACCCTGATTGAGGGCTTTGGATTCTCCACTGAGGAGTATAGAATTAGATTCAGGGGGGCTCAAAAATCCTCGAGCCAGACCTGGGTTGATTTTGTAGACTACTCAGTGAAAACACTGGATGGTTGGGTAACTGGAAATGAAGTGTATGACTATGTTGGGCTTTATAATTTGTTTATGAAAGAACACATTTTAAGTAACTGCTTCAATGAAAAGTTGCATCAGTATCTGGTAGACCTAGGTCCAATTTCTCCCCAAGAATTGGGAAAGAAGGCAGACCACTGGGTCAAGACTAGGGTAACCAAAACTTCCACGGGGGGTGACCAAAAGAAAGGGGTTACAAAGCCTCCCCAGGAGAAAGTGGGTGACACTAGAAACAAAGAAAAAGAGTCCCCTGTAGGCCCCCAAAAACCAGACCAGGTGGGTGGGCCCAGAGACACAACCCAAAACAAAGGTGGGTACCAGGGTAAGAGCTGGGATGCCACTAAGGCATGGTGCCATAACTGTAAACAGACAGGGCACCACACCAAGGACACTTCTTGTCCCAAAAACAAACCCCCTAGCAAAATCCCAGGGGTAACCAGTGTAGCCATTGGAGATGACTCCTCAGATGAGGAGGTCTTCATAGCCTTCAATTGGAAAAAGGGCCCAACAGGTGAGTTGGAGATTCCAGAGGGAAGTAGACACTTCCACCACCTACTGGTGAATGGAATCCCAGCCACTGCCCTGAGAGACACTTGTGCCAGTCACACTATTGTACATGACAGGCTGGTGTTCTCAAACCAGTACATCCCAGGTGAGATGGCCAGAGTAAGAGTTAGCCCAGACAGGGTCACTGATAGGCCTGTGGCTTTTGTGCCCATAGAAGTGGGTGGCACTTTTAGCTGGAGAAGGGTGGTAGTCAGTACAGACCTCCCCCTTGATTGTCTCCTTGGAAATGACTACCCAGAGGTTAGTCAGAGCCCAAGAGAAGAACTGGTCCAGTGCCAGTCCTCTCCCAAGGATTCTGGAGGTCCTGCCCCTGCAGTAACTGCAGGTAGGCCCCAGAAGAAAAAGAAAAGAAAACAGAATAGGAAAGGTGGGCAACCTTTAGCCAAGGTTCCAGCAAGCCAAGGAGATTCTGCTCCAGTAGGGGAGAACTCCAAAAGTGGCACTGGTACAGTCCAACCTGACCCACAAGAAGTCCTGGCTAGACAGGCAACTGTTAAGCCTGAGTGTGTGGCTCCTCAGCTAACAGAAGAAAGAGTGGAAGAAGGGTGTTTACTACAAGATGTGGTAACCCCCCACTCTAATACAGCAGACAGGCACCCTGAACCCAAAGAAGCCTGTAACTTAGCCCCTTCCCTTGTAGGTGAAGAGCTAAAGGTGTGGTTCTGGGCACTGACAGCTGTCAGTGGCCTCTGCTGGGTGTTAGCCTTTATGGCTGCACTATCCTTGGCATGGTGGTCTGACCCCATGCCAAATAGCAAATTAGGCCCCCTGACCCTGTTGGTCATGGTGGGGTTACTCCAGCTCTGGGTAACCTCTTTGGGTAAGCTAGGGGTGACCCTGGCTAAGATAAGATTAGCAGAGGTGGATACCTCTAACCCCAAAATAGAGAGAATGGGTGGAGACATTAAAGACACAGACAAGAGGCAATTCAGACTAGGTCCTATTACTGTGGAAATGGGTCAGTTCCCCAGAGGGAATGACCTGAGCAGGAGGATGTAAGGCAGAGTAGGCCCTGCAACAAACCAGCCTATTTCCTCTACTTTTCCTCGCCTGACAGACTAGGAAGACTCTCCCAGCTTTGGCTGAGTCTCCTGGCCTGTGGGCTGGGGGGGGCTTGTGTAAAGAAATGGCTCCCTGTTGCAGTTACCCCCCACTTTTTGCCTGATACTGATGCTGACTTGACTGAGAAGTGTGCTGGGACCCTGCTAACCAGGCCCCAGCACCAGTGTTCTTTCACCTAAAATGTACCATTGACTCCACAATTGGCACAACCCTGGCACCTAGGTAAGTCCCTTGTAACTGGTACCCCTGGTACCAAGGGCCCTGATGCCAGGGAAGGTCTGTAAGGGCTGCAGCATGTCTTATGGCACCCTAGGGACCCCTCACTCAGCACAGACACACTGCTTGCCAGCTTGTGTGTGCTGGTGGGGAGAAAATGACTAAGTCGACATGGCACTCCCCTCAGGGTGCCATGCCAACCTCACACTGCCTGTGGCATAGGTAAGTCACCCCTCTAGCAGGCCTTACAGCCCTAAGGCAGGGTGCACTATACCACAGGTGAGGGCATATGTGCATGAGCACTATGCCCCTACAGTGTCTAAACAAAACCTTAGACATTGTAAGTGCAGGGTAGCCATAAGAGTATATGGGCTGGGAGTCCGTCAAAAACAAACTCCACAGCTCCATAATGGCTACACTGAATACTGGGAAGTTTGGTATCAAACTTCTCAGAATAATAAACCCACACTGATGCCAGTGTTGGATTTATTAAAAAATGCACACAGAGTGCATCTTAGAGATGCACCCTGTATTTTACCCAATTGTTCAGTGCAGGACTGACTGGTCTGTGCCAGCCTGCTGCTGAGACGAGTTTCTGACCTCATGCGGTGAGAGCCTTTGTGCTCTCTGAGGACAGAAACAAAGCCTGCTCTGGGTGGAGGTGCTTCACACCTCCCCCTGCAGGAACTGTAACACCTAGCAGTGAGCTTCAAAGGCTCAAGCTTCGTGTTACAATGCCCCAGGGCACTCCAGCTAGTGGAGATGCCCGCCCCCTGGACCCAGCCCCCACTTTTGGCGGCAAGTCCAGGAGAGATAATGAGAAAAACAAGGAGGAGTCACTGGCCAGTCAGGACAGCCCCTAAGGTGTCCTGAGCGGAAGTGACTCTAACTTTTAGAAATCCTCCATCTTGCAGATGGAGGATTCCCCCAATGGGATTAGGGATGTGACCCCCTCCCCTTGGGAGGAGGCACAAAGAGGGTGTACTCACCCTCAGGGCTAGTAGCCATTGGCTACTAACCCCCCAGACCTAAACACGCCCTTAAATTTAGTATTTAAGGGCTCTCCCTGAACCTAGAAACTAGATTCCTGCAACTACAAGAAGAAGGACTGCCGAGCTGAAAGACCCCTGCAGAGGAAGACCAGAAGACACCAACTGCCTTGGCCCCAGACTTACCGGCCTGTCTCCTGCCTTCCAAAGAACCCTGCTCCAGCGACGCTTTCCAAGGGACCAGCGACCTCTGAATCCTCTGAGGACTGCCCTGCTTCGAAAAAGACAAGAAACTCCTGAGGACAGCGGCACTGCTCCAAAAGAACTGCAACTTTGTTACAAGGAGCAGATTTAAAGACCCCTGCAACTCCCCGCAAGAAGCGTGAGACTTGCAACACTGCACCCGGCGACCCCGATTCGACTGGTGGAGAACAACCAACTCAGGGAGGACCCTCCGGCGACTCTACGACTGTGAGTAACCAAAGTTGTCCCCCCTGAGCCCCCACAGCGACGCCTGCAGAGGGAATCCCCAGGCTCCCCCTGACCGCGACTGTCTGAACTCCATTTCCCGGCGGCTGGAAAAGACCCTGCACCCGCAGCCCCCAGCCCCTAAAGAAACGGAACTTCTGTGCAGGAGTGACCCCCAGGAGGCCCTCTCCCTTGCCCAGGTGGTGGCTACCCCGAGGAGCCCCCCCCTTGCCTGCCTGCATCGCTGAAGAGACCCCTTGGTCTCCCATTGAAAACTGAAGGAAACCCGACGCTTGTTTGCACACTGCACCCGGCCGCCCCCGCGCTGCTGAGGGTGTACTTTCTGTGCTATCTTGTGTCCCCCCCGGTGCCCTACAAAACCCCCCTGTTCTGCCCTCCGAAGACGCGCGTACTTACCTGCTGGCAGACTGGAACCGGGGCACCCCCTTCTCTCCATTATAGCCTATGTGTTTTGGGCACCTCTTTGACCTTTGCACCTGACCGGCCCTGAGCTGCTGGTGTGATAACTTTGGGGTTGCTCTGAACCCCCAACGGTGGGCTACCTTGGACCAAGAACTGAACCCTGTAAGTGCCTTACTTACCTGTTGAAACTAACAATAACTTACCTCCCCCAGGAACTGTGAAAATTGCACTGTGTCCACTTTTAAAACAGCTTATTGTGTTTTATGTAAAAAGTATACATGCTAAAGTAATGATTCAAAGTTCCTAGAGTACTTACCTGCAATACCTTTCAAAAGAGCTATTACATGTAAAATTTGAACCTGTGGTTCTTAAAATAAACTAAGAAAAGATATTTTTCTATAACAAAACCTATTGGCTGGATTTGTCTCTGAGTGTGTGTACCTCATTTATTGTCTATGTGTATGTACAACAAATGCTTAACACTACTCCTTGGATAAGCCTACTGCTCAACCACACTACCACAAAATAGAGCATTAGTATTATCTCTTTTTGCCACTATCTTACCTCTAAGGGGAACCCTTGGACTCTGTGCATACTATTCCTTACTTTGAAATAGTGCATACAGAGCCAACTTCCTACACTTGGGCTAAGGATTTTTCACTCGAAGGCCTTCAACTAAGGACCCCACCCTGATTTAGCAGAGTCCAGAATTACATGCAGTAGTCCTCTATACAGAACCTGGGCGTTCGTGGGCGTTTGTGGGCTTACTGTAAAGACTGCAGACTAAGACTGGGCTCTTTAAAGTCCCAGTCCCAGTCCCAGAGCCATGGCATGGCACAGTAAGACAAAGCAGTGCACTGCAGTGCAGTGTACGGTACAGCATTCCAGACCAGGACAGGGAATGCCATGCCAGGCCAGGCCAGCTGCTCCTTCCCCACACCTACTGCATCGTGCAACTTGAAGACATAGTCAACCAAAGGCCTTACTTTCTCCTTTTCTAGCACTTCAAAAATTCAACATGCTACCCTCTGGCTGCAGCTAATAAAGGCTCTTTCACCTGCACACAACTTTACCCAGCATTTCATCAGCAAGGCCTCATACTCTGCCTTTATGCCTGGACAACTGGGGAAGCACCATCCACCCAATCTCAGAGCTTGACTCACCTCAAAATGGAAAAGCAACACCATTCAACCTATTTTATTATCTGGATGGCACACTCCTCACATAATACAGCTTAGTTATCCCCTTCTCTTAGTCTTCAATTGTGTTTTCCAAAACACCAATTTGAAGAATAAATGAATACATTGATAAAAGAAAATAAGCTTTTGCCCCTATTTTACTCACTTGAGCGAAAGGAGGGGGGGGGGGGGGTGTCGTGGAGACAAGATTTGTAAATTTGAACCACTAATGCAAAAAAAGAATTCATCTGATTGTTCCTGCGTTTATTTGAAGTAAAAATGATATTTCAAAATCAAAGGCAGGATATTTTGTCACCTAAATGGACTTTAGGAGCTTTGGCTGGATTTGAATCCCTGTACAGGGGTAGCCTGCCTGTTCCACCAGCAGCCCTAGACCGTGCCACCGAGCTCCAGCTCCTTGAGGGGATGTCTTTGTGCAAGAGACTCTATCGGCAAGATGATGGTCTTGGTGTCGTTGCTTAAGGCTTTCACTGCCTAAGGCACTTCATAGCCATGACATAGGGAAGATTTGACACTCTACAGACGCCAAAGCCAGTGTGGTCCAGTGGGTGAGTACCTGTCATTCAGCCAGACAACCAGTGACTGAATCCTAGACTTGACAGAAGTGGAGGGAAGGCTTTGCTCCTATTTTACCTTCTTGAACAAAAGGAGGGAGGGGCCAAGATTTGTAATTTTGGGCAACTAATGCAAAAAAAATGTAATCAAATTGGTACTGTATTTGTGAAGTAAAAATAATATTTCTAAATGAAATGTTAGATATTTTACCACCTAAAGATACCGCAAGGGAATTGTTTGGATTCAAACCCATATACAGGTATAGCTTTCTGCACCACAAGCATTATTTTTTTTTTTAAATGTCTTTTTATTATTTATCATCACACAACAAAATTACACAAATGAAAACTGTCAGTGAGAATAACATTTGCAACAGGTGCGTTCATCATGTCGCCCTAGACGGCTATTGTACCGTGCCTGGGCTAATGTGCACTCCGCCCGCTCCCGCACCACTGCCAGGGGGTCCGTGTAGCCACGAGTCGGGGTAGGAGGGGATAGTCCGGGCTAAACATCATATTAAAGCATCCTGTTGCACTAAAAAAAAAAAAAAAAAAAAAATAGGAAAAAAGGAAAGGGGTTTCTGTGAGGGGGGGATGAGGGCCGGCGGGGGAAGCGGGGGCAGAGGAGGAGAGGAGGAGGGGAAGAAACGCGGGCGGGCGATTGGTCGTGAGCCCCCTTTGTGTGCTGGTGTTATTACCGGTTGGTAACCATCTGTTAGGTTATACCAGCTTCATGCTGACGCCCCCTGCTCCTGTCCGCTTTTATATATATATTTTTGTTCCTTATCGTTTTTATTTATTTGTTTATACTTCTACGCCGTTTTGTCACGCTAGGTCTCCTGCCTGTTTACTTTTTTGTTATTTATACTTGGGTTAGCTTTGCGGTTAGGTTCAGCTGTGTGATATTTTGCTTCCAGCCTGATGTGGGGTGGTTGCGCGCTTTCCCTGGGGGGTTGCAGCTATTTGGGACTGTAAGGTGCGGATTTTAATGTTTGTTGGTGGAGTGTTCAGGGCGGGCGTTCGTCATCTTTTCTTTCTATTATTGCAACAAAAGAGTTCCAGGTGTCAAGACCTTTGACCCGAACGCCCCTTGTTGATAGGAGCTGCAGCGTGCCGGCCTCGGCCCTGGCCCAGCGCTGCAGCTCCGATCGCCATTGTTCGATGCCCGGCGCAACTGGGGCTTTCCAGTGCATGGCTATAAGGCGTCTGTACATCACCAACGCCAGCGCTATGCATCTTAGAGTTTGTTTCCGTTTTTTTAGGTTTGGACCTATACCCAGCAAACACAGCTCTGGGGTGGGGGACAGTTCAACAGCTGTCCAATCGACAAGCAGTTCTATTATGTCTCCCCATACTTTCCGGATTGGGGGGCATTCCCAGGTCATGTGGTAAAAGGTGGCTTCGCGAGTGGCGCATCTGGGGCATGTTTGCTTTGATTGGGGGAACATACGGGTTATTCGGTGAGGTGATAAGTATGTTTGATGTAAATAATTAAACTGGGTAGAGCGAAAACGCGGGTTGCGTGATACTTCTTTTGTCATTGTCAGCGCCTGGTTCCAAGCGGGTTGTGACAGGGGTTCTGCTAGCACTGCATCCCATTTGTTCTTTGATTGTACTTGTTTATTTTCAACGCAGGAAGTTAAGATTATGTATGCTTTTGATACATTTATTGGGTCTTCTATGCTACCTAGCAACTCATGCAGTCTGGGGGAGACATTTGGTTCTGAGTTATCATTGTTCCAGCAAGACCGTAGTGTCTGACGTACTGCTCCGTATGCTATAAAGCTTCCGCGCCCCAGTTCATATTTATCAGTTAGTGTATTGAAAGTTAGGATCCGTCCTTCATTATAGATGTCACCGATGGTGCGTATTCCCTTTTCTGGCCATCTGTTCAGGCCAACTCTAGCTGCTATGTTGGCAAGTTTCGGGATGGCCAAAAATGGTAGCCTGGGGGAATATTGTGGTGTTTTATTGTTCATGAGCACATGGTGGCCCCATATCCAGTGCGCAGTTTTCAGTAGTATGTTGCGTGGGTGTTTGGGGGATTCACGATTCATCAGGTATTGTATTAAGCCCATGTTCCCTAGAGACGAGATGATCATCTGTGATTCAGCTCCGTCTGGACGGCCTAGCCAGGATGAAATCCATTGTAACTGGGAAGCTGCATAGTACATTTCGAATCTAGGCGCTCCCAGACCACCCATTGTTAGTGGTTGGTGTATTTTTGATAATGCCACTCGTCGTCTTCCGTTGCCCCATACGAGATTTATTAATAGGCTATTCAGAGGTTTAAAGAAGGAGGCTGGTAGAGCCAGTGGGGGGGCCATGAAGAAGTACAACAATCGGGGCAGGATCACCATCTTTGCTATGGCTACTCTGACCATCGGTGACAGTGGGAGTGAGCACCAGAAGGGCAGGGAGCCTCTGATGGATCGGACCGCCTGCCCCAAGTTGCCGTCCCTGAGGTCTCGTGCGTCGTGGTATATGTTTACACCCAAGTATTTGAAGGTGGTGTAACACCATTTCAGTTCGCCAGGGTTGGAGGGTAATCTGTGTGCTTCCGGGACAGGGCACATAGGGAAAATGCACGACTTAGACCAATTTACCTTGAGCCCGGCCAATGTGCCAAACCTGCGCAGTAACTTCAGCACTTCAGGTAGGGATTCTTGGTAATCTCGTAAGAAAATAAGTGCATCGTCTGCGTATAGTGACACTATGCGGAATGTGTGGTCGTCTCGGATGCCCCATGCAGGGGCTACCGCACGTAGGTGAGCTGCTAAGGGTTCAATTGCGAGGGCGAATAAAAGCGGGGATAATGGACAGCCCTGTCTGGTTCCTCTCTCAATTTTAAACGGTTGCGAAATCGTGTCGCCCGTTTTAACTCTTGTGGATGGGTTAGTGTAGAGTACCCCTATCCATCTGATGAATGTTCGGCCGAAACCCATACGGCGCAATGTTTCCATCAGAAAGGGCCAACCCAGCGTATCGAATGCTTTTTCTATGTCCAGTGAGACTGCCACTTGAGCATAGTCGTTCGTTTGTGAGTTCGCCATTAGGCGCAATAAGTTTCGGATATTACTAAATGTGCTCCGGCCAGGTATGAACCCAGCCTGATCACGATGTATCAGGTCCGGCATACATGGGAGCAAGCGGTTGGCTAGCAGTTTGCCGAGTAGCTTGCAGTCTGTGTTCAGTAGTGATAGTGGTCTGTATGAACGTACATCCAAAGGGTCTCTCCCCGGTTTAGGTAGCACTGCTATCAGTGCTTCACGGCATGTGTCCGGTAGTTGTCCACACTCTAGCGCCTCAGTCAGCATCTCTAGGTATGGGGTTAGTGTTTGAGTCGGGAACATGCTATAGTATTCAATAGGCAGTCCATCATTGCCTGGTGCTTTGCCATGTGGCAGTTGTTTTAGGGCCTGCTGTATCTCACTAATATCGATCGGTCTTTCCAGGTTTGCAACCTGATCGACCGTTAGATGATTCAGCTCGATATCAGTGAAAAACTCATTCAGTGGTGTTTCGGGTGGGGGAAGGGGAGCTTTGTATAGTGTGCTGTAATACTCCTTGAAGGCTAGGTTGATATCGGCCTGGGCATTTACTATTAGTCCTGTTTCTAAACGGATGGCTCCTACGGGGGATTTCCGGCCTCCGTTGTGTATGAGCCATGACAGTAATTTACCCGATCTGTCACCTTCAGCGTGGTTGCGAGCTATGTAGTGGCGATAATCGAACAGACCTAGTCTTCTGTCAGCATCGTGCCATTGTGAGCGCTTCCCAGCTAGTTCTGTTTGTGTAATCTCGCCCCTGGCGAAGTCATTCTCGAAAGAATGTACTTCCTTTTCTAAATTACTAAGCTCGCGTACTAGTGTTTGACGTGCACCGACTGTTCCTCGAATGACTGCCTTGTGTGCGTCCCATTCTGTTGATCTAGAGCACGTTGTCCCCTTGTTTTGGGTGAAGTAAGAGGATATGTGTGTGGCTAATTCTTCTCGAAATGGCGGGTCTTGTAGCAATCGGGTCTGGAGGCGCCAAGTTGGGATGCATGCGCGCGGACTGCCCCATCTGATATGAGCGATGAGAGGGGAGTGATCTGAGATTACCCTGGCGGTGTAATCGGCGCTTGTGATCCTGTTGGTAATGTCTTGGGAAGTGAGGATAAGGTCTATGCGGGTGTGGAGGAGGTGTACTGGGGAGTAGTATGAGTATTCGCGATCGTGGGGGGGGGAGGGGCCTCCAGGTGTCTGTGAGACGGCAATCTGCCATCCATTGACGCAGCATCTGCGATTTTTTAATTGTTGGGGAGGCTGCTATGGGTGTGTGTGATCTATCCGTGTCTATATGTGGAACGCAGTTCATATCCCCGCCCCAGATGCATGTAGAGGGGAGGTCATTTGAGAAGTGTGAGATCGTTTTGTGTAGGAATTCACTTTGTCCTACGTTCGGGACGTAGAGTCCGTTCAGTGTTACTGGTTCCCCGTCTAAGCGGCCTGTTAAATGTATGTACCTGCCCTCTGTGTCAGTGACGCTGCGCTGTATGGTGTACGGGACCCCCGGGGCTATCCATATCAAAACCCCTCTTGCAAATGTTGAATTTCCCGATCCGTAGACCTGTCCGCCCCACTTCCTTTCCAACCAGGGGATATCAACGGGGGTAATGTGCGTTTCTTGGAGAATGGCTATATGGATATGGTGACGTTTTAGGTGTGCGTGTATCCTATTGCGCTTTCTTATGCCCGCCATTCCCTTAATATTCCACGTCATTATGTTATACGTTGGCTCCTTATTTGTCATGTTGAGTTAGGTTGTTGCACACCTGTTTTTGTGTACAGTGGGGCCAATCCCGTGACGCGTCCAGAGCCTTCCGCTAGTCTAGTATGCGCATCCCGCCCACGAATTCCCCCCGCCACCCACCCCCGCCCATCAGCCCCCTCGGGCCTACGAAATAACATTATCAAAAAAGAATAATAAAAGTGAGAGAGAAAGAAATAACAGGCAAAAGGATATTTCGGGCAAAGCCCTGAGATAAACATAGTGGCACAACTGGTGCCTAAACTGCAAACTGCGAAATAAAGTTCCATTGGGAGTGACTGGGGTGTCGGAGAGCGTGGTTTTGGTATAGCCGGGCGGGTAACGACCCGTCTCCAGGATAATTTTGTCCCTGCGCGGTCCAAGTTGTAAGTTCGTCCGCTTTGATTACCCTGTTAGTCCCAGTCAAGGAAGCAGGCGGCCAGGTCCCATCCCAAGGAGACCACCAAGCCCCGCACTAGGCCGCAGGAGGGCGGGAGGTCGCATGTCCCGCTGCCAGACTTGCGTTGGTGGCACAGATCGTGTTCACTCCTGAGGCCTAGAGATCATCCGCAACGCGCGGAGTAAGGTCAGGGCCGACCAGAAGGAAGGAGGAGGATGCATTGGATTCCCCACCTGGGGATCCGCTGTCTGTAGCATCTGTGTCGCTACGGGTTTTGGATTGTGGTCGGGTGAAGGAGCTAGTCTCCCTTAATATTTGAGCTTGCTCTGATTCCATTTGCGATTTCGTTGGGCGCAATGTGGTCTTGTTTTTTTTTTTTGTCCTCCTGGAGCTGGGAGTTATCCAGTCCTCGGTTGTTGTCTTTTCCATTGGTGGGCTGATCAAACCTTTAGCGTGAATCCATGTCCATGCATCCTCTGGGGTAGGGAACATGAGCGTTTTCTCGTCTATGGTGATACGCAGGCGGGCTGGAAACATAAGAGAATAAGTAATGTTATTTTGTCGCAAGATTTGTTTAATCTTTACAAAAGTTGCTCTTCTACGTTGTACTTCCAGTGTGTAGTCCGGGTATGCAGATATGTTATTATTTTCCAAGCTGATTTGACTGGAAGATCTGAAGTGTTGAAGAACAGAATCTCTATCTCTGTGGTTGAGAAATCTGGCTATCATGGGTCGGGGTGGTGCTCCAGGCCGCGGAGGTCTGCCCGGCATTCTGTGAGCTCTCTCTATCATTGGTAATTTTGTGGCATCCTGTATTTTCATTATTTCTTTCAGCCAGTTTTCTAGGAAATCCTCGGCTTTGGGTAGTTCCAATCGTTCTGTGATGCCAGTGAATCTGATATTGTTACGTCTTGAGCGCCCCTCTGCCTCTTCAGCTCGGCGTTGTAGCTGCGCCAGCTCAGTTTCCATTTGTTTGAATTTGCTTTTCATGTCTGTCATCTCCGGTTGAACAGTTTTTAGCGACAGTTCAGCATTATGCACTCTGTCAGACAGTTTACGGTGGTCAGCTCGGAGTAGGGAGACCTCCAGCACTGCTGCATCAATTTTCCCTTCTAGCGAGGTTTTGGTCTCGTTCAGTTGAAGCAGCGTTGCATTTTGCATGTCCGGATGGCCCACAGAGGGGGGGATTTCTCCCTCCGCAGAGGTCCCTGTTTTGGAGTGCTTAGGTTTAACCATTGTGCCCACTGTGCGTCCGGGAGGAGTTAGGCCGTAAGCAATCAGCTATGTGTCCTGGAGGGGCGAAGTGGGGGCCCTGCGCGCCAAAATGGGTGATTTTAGCGTATCCAGTGGTCCAAGGCGTGGTTGCGTATTTTTAGGGATATTAGGAGTTAGTATGTTTACTTATTGTCTGAAGCCCGCTTGTTGCTATATCTTCATCCCACTCCACGTTGCCAGGCAGAGAGCTGACTCCCTCTAGCCTGGATCAGGTGCGATGGGTTTTCCACTCGTATGCTTGTGGCTTGATATTTTGGTGGCCCAGCATGGTTGTTTTATGTGCTTTTAATTAATTATGTACCTGCGCTCACAAACTACTTGCTTCGATTTCTTTATTTTCTTCCTATTTTTCTTTTTTTTTTTTCCCTTTTTATTATTTTATTGGCTCCCTTTGTTTTTTTTTGTTTTTTTCCCCTTCCCTTCTTTTCCACTCCTCCGCCTCTTCTTTTTTATCCTTTGTGTTGGGTCAGGGCTGGTGCTTGAAAGTCGTTGTCGCTGGCCCAGTGCGCTGTTACTTCTCTTTCATGTGCGGGAGGGGAGGCGGCCGCCCGCTGGCCGCGAGTCCTCCCCGCCAGTCCGGTCCACGCCACCGGAGGGGGGCCCAGAAGGCACTCCGGGGCCCCGGCTCCACCCGGGCACGCGCTCGCCGGCCGCTACCCCAGACAAGGGCGGAGCGTCATGGCAAGCCAAACGCCCGGTCCCGGCGCCAGCACGTCCGAGGCACGGGCCCGCGGGGAGACACGGCCCAAAGTGCCCGCCGCAGCGCCACCGCGCGATGCGGTCACCAGTCCTCGGCAGGGGGGTCACGAAGAATTGTCCGGGGTGCAAGGTCATAATAGGGGGGACTCGCTCACAGCTGCGTGCCCCCCCGAGCTTCTTGTTGCTCCGGCAGAACGCGGCCAAGCCGGAAGCCGCGGCGTCTTTGGGGCCGCGCCCCAGCCGACAGGCCCACCTCCAGGGCCCTCCGCAGTCTGGGCCCACTAGCCCCCGACCCCCCCGGCGATCCCACGGGGAGGCCGAGCGGGGCAACCTCGCCGTCGCGCACACGCCCCACCGACCGCGAGCGGGCCGTCCCACCGACCGCGAGCGGGCCGCCTCACCTCCCGATCCAAAGCTCCAGGCGCGCCTCGCTCCTTCGGATCCTGCAGTCGATTACGGGGCCATCCGCGGCTGTTTCTGTATTCTTGGGGGCTGCCCCCGGCACGAGGGGAGAAGCCTCACCATTTTAGCGCCGACCGGGGATCGGGGACCAGGATACTCGGCAAGAAGGAGGGCCGCGAGCGGAGCTCTTTGCTCAAGCGTCCGCTCCGGCCGCCATCTTGGCCACGCCTCCCCACCACAAGCATTATAACATGCCACGGAGCTAGAACTCCTTAACAGTGTTGTTTCTGCGCAAGACACACTATCAGCAATGTAAAGTCATTGGTGTCTGTGCTGATGGCTTCCACTGTACAGGACACTTCACAGCCATGATATAGGGAAGATCTGACGACTTACAAACATGGAAACCTGGGTGGTCCAGTGGGTAAGTTCCTGACTGTCAGCTTGGCGACCAGGGTTCTAATACCAAATGACACAGAAGTGAAGGTAATGCTTTGCTCCTATTTTACCTACTTAGGGAAGAGGTGGGTCGGAGGGGAAAAGATTTCTAAATTTAGGCAACTAATGCAAAAACCTTTTTTTTACTCAAATTCTTACTGTATTTTTTAAATAAAAATCATATTTCTAAATGAAGAAAATCAAATGCTGGATAGTTTGCATCCTAAACATGGGTGAAAAGTATTGGCTGGATTTGAACCCCTATCCAGAGGTAGCTTGCTGTACTAGAGGCGCTATACTTTGCCACTGAGCTACAACTCCTTGGCAGGTTTTGCTTGCACAGGAGACACTATCAGCAACATCAAGTCAGTGATGTCTGTGCCAGTGGCTTCCACTGCACCAGACACGTGACAGCCATGATATAGGGAACATGTGAGAGGATACAGGCATGGCAACCAGTGTGGTCTAGTGGTTAAGTTACTAACTTATATCCAGGCGACCCGGGTTCAAGTCCTAGTTGTGGAAGAAGTGAAGATAAAGCTTTGCACATATTTTACCTACTTGAGCAAAAAGGTCGGAGGCTACAGGATTTGTAAATTTGGGCAACTAATGGCAAAACATTTTTTTACTCAAATTCTTACTGCATTTTTTATGTCAAAATAATATTTCTAAAGGAAGAAAATCAAATGCTGGATATTTTACCACCAAAAAGTACATCAAAGGTGTGGGCTGGATTCGAACCCCTGCACAGATGTCACCAGCTGCACTAACGGCACTATACATTGCCCCTGAGCTACAAGCCCTTGGTAAATTTTGAATGCGCGAGAGACACTATCAGCAACGTAAAGTCATTGGAGTCCGTGCTGATGGCTTCCACTGCACAGGACACTTCATCACTTCATGGCCATGATATAGGGGCGATTTGACAAGCTAAAGACATGGAAGCCCGTGTGGTCCAGTGGGTAAGTACCTGACTTTCGTCCAGATGTCCACACGACCAGGGTTCGAATCCCGGACTCGGCACCAGGTGACTGATGGTGGCAAAGCAGAGGTAAGTCAAAGATGACTTCATTGGTAAGTAAAATAGCTGTCATGAGTCTGGGCTTACGTGTGTTGTGTGTTGCCGCGTATAGAGCAATGCTGCAGCTGTGCCTAGAGTGTGAATGCTGGATTGCAGAACGCCTGGTAAGAGTGAGTCTCTGTGCAGAGAGCAAGGATAGGTCCACACTGTGTCAAAGGGTGGGAAAAGAGGAAGCACAAGTGGGGGGTGGAGCAAAAAGGGCAGAACAAGCGAGGGGGGTAGGTGCGGACAGCAGGTGGCTGGAGAACCTGGAGGGACCTAGAGGAGAAAGGGGGTGATAGAGGGAGGAGGAAGAGAGAGCAAGAGTGGGTGTACTCACACAGGAACAGCAGGGTCAAGGTGCAGAAGATGAGGTAGAGAAGGAAAGGCCAGAAATCAAGAGGGTGTGCAGGAGAGGGAGCCTAATAGAGCGGAGCCAATGCTGGCCAACAAACAGAGCCCAGCACCTTGCATGCAAATGGGCTGGTTACAAAGGAGGGGGTTTTGGTGGCAGATCCTATTTTTTTTGCCTCCCCCCAACCCCACTCTCGAGGGTGGGAGGAGTCAAGGTAGTCAAATTTGGGGGAGCAGTGTTAAAAGGGGTGTCGGGTTGCATTATTAAAGGGGTTCTAGGAGGCACAGAATGATGCAGACTCCGTGTTTTGGGGGGTGCTACCCACATTCTTGTTTATTGCGGCCTTCCTTGGGGGTGGGGGTATCCCAAAAGCTTTGGGGAAATGGGGGAGAGGAGGAATTGGGGATCAGGTTGCTGACAGTTTCTATCACCAACCAAAAGGGTGACTTTCACAGGCCTACTGTGGTTATGGTATTGAGAGCGGAAACAAGGAACATGTGTTAGCATTTTTGTGGGCATGAGTGCCTCATGATTTCATTGCCCCATTGCAGGACATGTTATTAGGTCTCTTGGGATGCTTTTTATAGGCCTCAGAACCCCAAAAGAGTGCCCGACATTTTGGCTGTAAGGACGCTTCTCAGGGGTGTGCTATAGGTATTCTGGGGAGAGCCTCGCCAGCTGTGCACATTTATGCACCAAGCATGGCAAATCCTTCATCCTGCAAAGCATCATATCGCACATGGAAGATTTGAGATGGTGTAAGTGTATTCATTTTGGGGTGAATAACCTTTCATGCTTCTCCCACCTGAGGACTGTGGATCTCTTGTTCTTCTTTCACATGTCACTTCAAAGAGACAGATGACAAGATGACACCCTCACTTTATCTCTCAGCAAGCAACTATGTTTTGATACTCTTGTCTTGCTGTTTCCATTCCAAATCCCACCCTCCCTTTCACCACAAGTACAGATCAGTCATTCCTCAATACTCATTCACTCAGTCATTCCAGTCCTCCACTCTACAGGCTCATAAAAAAGACAACATGAACAAGAGGTAGTTCAGCAAGCAGATTTAAAGCCTCTCTGTGGCTTAATGTTTGTACTACTGCCCTCTAGTAATGCTACATGCCAACTGCAGCATAATATTAGGACTGAGAAAGGGGCTGTCCTATGCAAATAATGTCCTCCCATGCTTACTTTGCTGAGCTTCCGCTGCGATACTTCCTTCAACATATGGTGTTCAGATGATTTTTAAAGTTTCCAAACTGTCTTGGGCTAAGGATTTTTCACTCAAAGGCCTTCAACTCAGGACCCCACCCTGATTTAGCAGAAACCAGAATTGCATGCAGTAGTCCTCTATACCGAACCTGGGCGTTGGTGGGCGTTTGTGGGCTTACTGTAAAGACTGCAGACTAAGACTGGGCTCTTTAAAGTCCCAGTCCCAGTCCCAGAGCCATGGCATGGCACAGTAAGACAAAGCAGTGCACTGCAGTGCAGTGTACGGTACAGCATTCCAGACCAGGACAGGGAATGCCATGCCAGGCCAGGCCAGCTGCTCCTTCCCCACACCTACTGCATCGTGCAACTTGAAGACATAGTCAACCAAAGGCCTTACTTTCTCCTTTTCTAGCACTTCAAAAATTCAACATGCTACCCTCTGGCTGCAGCTAATAAAGGCTCTTTCACCTGCACACAACTTTACCCAGCATTTCATCAGCAAGGCCTCATACTCTGCCTTTATGCCTGGACAACTGGGGAAGCACCATCCACCCAATCTCAGAGCTTAACTCACCTCAAAATGGAAAAGCAACACCATTCAACCTATTTTATTATCTGGATGGCACACTCCTCACATAATACAGCTTAGTTATCCCCTTCTCTTAATCTTCAATTGTGTTTTCCAAAACACCAATTTGAAGAATAAATGAATACACTGATAAAAGAAAATAAGCTTTTGCCCCTATTTTACTCACTTGAGCGAAAGGAGGGGGGGTGGTGGGGACAAGATTTGTAAATTTGAACCACTAATGCAAAAAAAGAATTCATCTGATTGTTCCTGCGTTTATTTGAAGTAAAAATGATATTTAAAAATCAAAGGCAGGATATTTTGTCACCTAAATGGACTTTAGGAGTTTTGTCTGGATTTGAATCCCTGTTCAGGGGTAGCCTGCCTGTTCCACCAGCAGCCCTAGACCGTGCCACCGAGCTCCAGCTCCTTGAGGGGATGTCTTTGTGCAAGAGACTCTGTCGGCAAGATGATGGTCTTGGTGTCGTTGCTTAAGGCTTTCACTGCCCAAGGCACTTCATAGCCATGACATAGGGAAGATTTGACACTCTACAGACGCCAAAGCCAGTGTGGTCCAGTGGGTGAGTACCTGTCATTCAGCCAGACAACCAGGGACTGAATCCTAGACTTGACAGAAGTGGAGGCAAGGCTTTGCTCCTATCTTACCTCCTTGAACAAAAGGAGGGAGGGGCCTAGATTTGTAATTTTGGGCAACTAATGCAAAAAAAATGTAATCAAATTGGTATTGTATTTGTGAAGTAAAAATAATATTTCTAAATGAAATGTTAGATATTTTACCACCTAAAGATACCGCAAGGGAATTGTTTGTATTCAAACCCCTATACAGGTATAGCTTTCTGCACCACAAGCATTATAACATGCCACGGAGCTAGAACTCCTTAACAGTTTTGTTTCTGCGCAAGACACACCATCAGCAATGTAAAGTCATTGGTGTCTGTGTCGATGGCTTCCACTACACAGGACACTTCACAGCCATGATATAGGGAAGACCTGACAACCTAAAAATATGGATACCTGGGTGGTCCAGTGGGTAAGTTCCTGACTTTCAGCCTGGCGACCAGGGTTCTAATCCCGAATGCTGCTGAAGTAAAGGTAAGGCTTTACTCCTATTTTACCTACTTAGGGAAGAGGTGGGTCGGAGGGGAAAAGATTTCTAAATTTGGGCAACTAATGAAAAACCTTTTTTTTACTCAAATTCTTACTGTATTTTTTAAGTAAAAATCATATTTCTAAATGAAGAAAATCAAATTCTGGATAGTTTGCATCCTAAACATAGGTGAAAAGTATTGGCTGGATTCGAACCCCTATCTAGAGGTAGCTTGCTGTACTAGAGGCTCTATACTTTGCCACTGAGCTACAACTCCTTGTCAGGTTTTGCTTGCGCAGGAGACACTATCAGCAACATCAAGTCAGTGGTGTCTGTGCCAGTGGCTTCCACAGCACCAGACACTTGACAGCCATGATATAGGGAACATTTGAGAGGGTACAGCAATGGAAACATGTGTGGTCCAGTGGTTAAGTTACTCCCTTCTATACAGGCGACCAGGGTTCAAGTCCTGGTTGGGGCAGAAGTGAAGATAAAGCTTCGCACCTATTTTACCTACTTGAGCACAAGGTCGGAGGCTACAGGATTTGTAAATTTGGGCAACTAATGGCAAAACATTTTTTTACTCAAATTCTTACTGCATTTTTTATGTGAAAATAATATTTCTAAAGGAAGAAAATCAAATGCTGGATATTTTACCAGCAAAAAGTACATCAAAAGTGTGGGCTGGATTCGAACCCCTGCACAGATGTCACCAGCTGCACTTATGGAACTATACATTGCCCATGAGCTACAGGCCGTTGGTAAATTTTAACTGCGCAAGAGACACTATCAGCAACATAAAGTCATTGGAGTCCTTGCTGATGGCTTCCACTGCACAGGACACTTCATCACTTCATGGCCATGATATAGGGACGATTTGACAAGCTAAAGACATGGAAGCCCATGTGGTCCAGTGGGTAAGTTCCTGACTTATGTCCAGACGACCAGGGTTCGAATCCCGGACTAGGCACCAGGTGACTGATGGTGGCAAAGCAGAGGTAAGTCAAAGATGACTTCATTGGTAAGTAAAATGGCTGTCATGAGTCTGGGCTTACGTGTGTGTGCGCGCGTATAGAGCAATGCTGGAGCTGTGCCTAGAGTGTGAATGCTGGATTGCAGAACGCCTGGTAAGAGTGAGTCTGTGCAGAGAGAGCAAGGATAGGTCCACACTGTGTCAAAGGGTGGAAAAAGAGGAAGCACAAGTGGGGGGTGGAGCAAAAACGGCGGAACAAGCGAGGGGGGTAGGCAGAGGACAGCAGGTGGCTGGAGAACTTGGAGGGACCTAGAGGAGAAAGGGGGTGATGGAGGAAGGGAGAGCAAGAGTGGGTGTAGTCTCACAGGAACAGCAGGGTCAAGGTGCAGAGGGAGAGAAGGAAAGGCCCGAAATCAAGAGTTGGTGCAGGAAAGGGAGCCAATGCTGGCCAACAACCAGACCCCCAGCACCTCGCATGCAAATGGGCTGGTTACAAAGGAAGGGGTTTTGGTGGCAGATCCTATTTTGTTGCCTCCCACAACCCCACTCTCGAGGGTGGGAGGAGTCAAGGTAGTCAAATTTGGGGGAGCAGTGTTAAAAGGGGTGTCGGGTTGCATTATTAAAGGGGTTCTAGGAGACACAGAATGATGCAGACTCTGTGTTTTGGGGGGTGCTACCCACATTCTTGTTTATTGCGGCCTTTCCCTTGGGGGTGGGGGTATCTCAAAAGCTTTGGGGCAATGGGGGAGAGGAGGAATTGGGGATCAGGTTGCTGACAGTTTCTATCACCAACCAAAAGGGTGACTTTCACAGGCCTACTGTGGTTATGGTATTGAGAGCGGAAACAAGGAACATGTGTTAGCATTTTTGTGGGCATGAGTGCCTTATGATTTCATTGCCCCATTGCAGGACATGTTATTAGGTCTCTTGGGATGCTTTTTCTAGGCCTCAGAACCCCAAAAGAGTGCCCGACATTTTGGCTGTAAGGACGCTTCTCAGGGGTGTGCTATAGATATTCTGGGAAGAGCCTCGCCAGCTGTGCACATTTATGCACCAAGCATGGCAAATCCTTCATCCTGCAAAGCATCATATCGCACATGGAAGATTAGAGATGGTGTAAGTGTATTCATTTTGGGGTGAATATCCTTTCATGCTTCTCCCACCTGAGGACTGTGGATCTCTTGTTCTTCTTTCACATGTCACTTCAAAGAGACAGATGACAAGATGACACCCTAACTTTATCTCTCAGCAAGCAACTATGTTTTGATACTCTTGTCTTGCTGTTTCCATTCCAAATCCCACCCTCCCTTTCACCACAAATACAGATCAGTCATTCCTCAATACTCATTCACTCAGTCATTCCAGTCCTCCACTCTACAGGCTCATAAAAAAGACAACATGAACAAGAGGTAGTTCAGCAAGCAGATTTAAAGCCTCTCTGTGGCTTAATGTTCGTACTACTGCCCTCTAGTAATGCTACATGGCAACTGCAGCATAATAATAGGATTGAGAAAGGGGCTGTCCTATGCAAATAATGTCCTCCCATTCTTACTTTGCTGAGCTTCTGCTGCGATATTTCCTTCAACATATGGTCTTCAGAGGATTTCTAAAGTTGCCAAACTGTCTTAGGCTAAGGGTTTTTCCACTCGAAGGCCTTCAACTAAGGACCCCACCCTGATTTAGCAGAGTCCAGAATTACCTGCAGTAGTCCTAGACCTGGGTGTTTGTGGGCTTACTGTAAAGGCTGTAGACTAAGACTGGGGTGTTTAAAGTTCCAGTTCCAGAGCCATGGCATGGCTCAGTAAGACAAAGCAGTGCAGTGCATTACAGTACAGTACAGTACAGTGCAGTGCAGTGTATGGTACAGCATTCCAGACCAGGCCAGGGAATGCCATGCCAGGCCAGCTGCTCCTTCCCCACACCTACTGCATCATGCATCTTGAAGACATAGTCAACCCAAGGCCTTACTTTCTCCTTTACTAGCACTTCAAAAATTCAACATGCTACCTTCACCCACCCAATCTCAAAGCTTTACTCACACCAAAATTAAAAAGCAACACCATTTAACCTATTTTATTATATGGCACCCTCCACATATAATACTGCTAGTGCATTGATAAAAGAAAATAAGTCTTTGCTTTTATTGTACCTACTTGAGCAGAAGGAGGGAGGGGTGGGTCGGGCGATGATATTTGTAAATTTGGGCCACTAATGAAAAACAAGAATTACTCTGATTGTTCCTATATTTTGTTAAGTAAAAATAATATTTCTAAATGAACAAAATCAAATACAGGATATTTTGCCCCCTAAATATACTTTAAGGGTGTTGGTTGGCTGAATTCTACCCCTTTAATCAGGGGAAACCTGCTCCAGCAAAGGCACCAGACCTTGACACTGAGGTACAGCTCCTTGAAAGACTTAGACTGTGCAAGAGACCCTATCACCAACATAAAGGCCGTGGTGTCATTGCTTAAGGCTTACAATGCACAGAACACTTCATAGCCATGATATAGGGAAGATTTGAGGTACTCTGGACATGATGCAAGTGTGTTCTGGTGGGTAAGTTCCTGATCTTGAGCTAGACAACCAGGGTTCAAATCTTGGGCTTGGCACCAGGTGACTAATGGAGGTAAAGCAGCGATGAAGATAAGTCCTTGCTCTTACTTTACCTACTTGACCAAAAGAAGGGAGGGTGTGTTGGAAAGGACAAGATTTGTACTTTCGGGCCACTAATGCAAAACAAATTACTCAAACTGTTACTATTTTTTTAAGTACAAAGAATATTTCTAAATGAACAAAATCAAAAGCTGGATATTTTACCACCTAAATGTACTTGGCTGGATTCAAACCCCTATACAAGGATAGCAGGCTCCAGCAGCGGCAGTACACCGTGCAAATGAGCTACATCACCTTGAAAGATATTATCTCTCCAAGAGACACTATCAGCAACAGAAAACCCTTGGTGTCATTGTTTCATGCTTCCACCAAACAGGGCACTTCAAAGCCATAATATGAGGAAGATTTGACACAATACAGATATTGAAGCCATTGTGGTTCAGTGGGTAAGTTCCTGACTTTCAATCAAACAACCAGGGTTCGAATCCTAGCCTCAGCACCAGGTGACTGATGGTGGTAAGTCGGAGAGGACTGGTCAGTTGGCAAGTAAAATGTGTGTGGGCTTACCTGTGTGTGTATAGAGCATGGGTGGAGGTATGAACGGTGGATTGCAGAGCAGTTGGTAAGTCTGAGAGTGTTGGGCAGGAATGGAGGGAGCATAGGTAGTGAGTGAGAAGAGCAGGCTGAGAGAGGTGCATAGAGAGGAGGGGGTAGGCAGAGACTAGCAGGGGTGGTTGCAGGGACCTAGAGGAGAGAGTGGGATACAAGAGGGTTGGGCGGCTCACAGAGCAATGGTGGTGTGTGGGAAAAAGAAGAGGTGTAGGCCAAAGAGCAAGCCTGGGTGCAGCATAGTGAAGCGGAGCCAATGATGGCAAACAAGCAGAGCCCATCCCATTGCACACAAGTGGGGTAATTATAAAGGATGGGGTTTTGATGTCAGACCTCATCATTTTTATTTCCCCCCTACTCTTGTGGGAGGGAGCTTGGGGGGAGTGAGGGTAGACAAATGTGAGGGAGCAGTGTTAAAAGGGGTGTTGGGGTGCATTATTAAATGGGTGCTATGAGGCACAGATTGATGCAGCCTGGTTTTTGGGGGTGGTACCCACATTCTTCTCTATTGAGCCCTTCCTTGGGGTGGTGGAACCCAAAAGGTTAGTGAAAATGGGGGGAGGTGAGGAATTGGGGAAAAGGTTCTGTCAGTTTCTATTGTCAACCAAAAGGGTGCCTTGCACAGGCCGACTGTGGTTACGGTATTGAGAGGGGAAACATGGAACATGTGCTAGGATTCTTGTGGGTATGGTCTCCTCATGTTTTAATTGCAGGACATGTTATAGGATCTCTTGGGGTGTTTTTTCTAGCCCTGGAAGCTTGATAAGCCCTCATGCTTCTCCCGCCTGAGGACTGTGGATCTGTTCTTCTTCTTTCACATGTCACAGTTAGCATGAGTCGGGGCCTAGCTGCCAGTCTCATATTAAATGTGTTTTTCTAACGTCCAAGGTGCCGACTTGCTGAAGGACATGTAGCCGTATTTTTCCAGACACTAGAAGATGTGTGTAACCGTAGTAAATTCTTTCTCATGAGATTCGACTTGCTCAAGGAGACATTCTTGCCGAATGCAACAGTATAAACTTGCAACAGGTACAAGGTCACCTTAACTGGTAAAGACAATGGAGCTACTGACTGGGACCGCGAGAATAAAGTTTGTACCTGACATTCTACCCATTGGAGACAATTACAGGAGCCAATAAACTATGTGAGAACTGTTCTAAAGTGACAATCCTAATGAGGTGACTACCTGATTATTGGATGGAGATAATGATGCACCAAAATTTGCCCAATTGGAAATTAGGGGACTGTACAACAAGATTGGTATAATCCTGTGTCATAAGGAGAAATCAGCCATTCCGAGCCACTGTTTGTCATTGCCATTACGTGCCTTTCTGTGCTATCACCTAGCCACTATGTTACTCTGACTTTTGAATCTTCAAACCATCCTTACCCTTGCCTTGCCCGTTCTATACTTTTCCTCCTTCTGAGGGAAGTGTCCTGTATTGCCTGTCTTGCTGAACTTCGCTGCGTTTCCTGGCTGATGGCGAATCACCTGATGTCCTGAGGACGAAGACTGACTCTGTATGCTGACCCATTACGGAGGGTAACTATATGATGCTGAAATTGTAATTGTCTGTTTGCCTTTCCTTTCTCGATACCAACTGCTTCTTTTGATAGAGACCATAGATAGATGTTTTCTAAATTTGTGTTGCTAAATTGTTTTGCATGAAGCCCAACATGCCAATGCTAATTCCAGCTAGTTAAGGGGGTTCACTAAACGGACGCAAATAAACAAACAACTGAATCAATGCTTTGTTGAATAATGCGCTAATGATACTCTGCTAAAGTTAGTCCATGTTGACGTTGTGCTTTGTTCTGATGTTTATGATCTTTGCTTTGATGAAATCTTATTCGCGTTGCCACATTGTGACATTGCTGATGTGTTTTCTGGTTTTGAGACTAATGAACTTGCTGATAGAGTGTAATCAATTTGGGAATAAATATCATAAACCTTACCAAATTCTGTGTGGTTATTCATGACTGAAAGGTCATGGGGTGTCTTGTTTTCCATTAATGTCACCAACCATATTGAATTGATTTGCTATGGTGAATATTGATGAGGTTATTGATCTAATTGATTGGCATGCTGAGCAGTTATCTCGTCTTAAGGTGTCTCCAATCAGGGTCAAAAGATTCATTGGCCTAAAACGAGTCCCAGACTAAGTAAATTATCTAGGGCGGGACGCGTTATCACTGGCATGGGAGGTGATGCATCTACTCTTTCGTTACGGGAAAGGCGGAGTATTGATTTCCGGATATGCAGCCTCGATTCCTTACTGCGATGCAGGGTCAGTGAAAAATTGACATCCAGGATAATGCGTGGAAAATCCAGATGCGCTGTGCTGATAGAACTATGGTGAAACAGGTACTGCAGCGATTCTCCAGCTGTGGGAAAGGTGCTGTATCGATTCTTCAGCCGTGAGAGAGGTGCTATGTTGATTCTTCCTGTGCTGCACGTCGATGCATGGGTTTTTTCCTTCAGATCCCCAATTTGCACTTCCAAGGGCCCAGGGACTGGAGTTGGTGGCACTTGGCAAGTCAGGACTCTCAGCAGAAGAGCCCAGGCACTGGCAGATGAAGTCTTTGATGTCCCTGAGACTTCTTAGCAGGAGGCAAGCTCAGTTCTAGCCCTTGGAGAAACTTTGGAAGCAGGATGTAGAAAGCCAAGTCCACTCCTTTCATCCCCAGGATAGAAGCAGTTAGCATCAGGTCAGCAGAACAAAGTAACAGGCAGAGTGGCAGTCCCTCCTATAACATCCATATCTTCTTCCGGGCAGGATTTTAACTATGTGGGGTCAGAGGTCCAGTACTTATTCCCATCTCTGTCTTTGAAGTAGGCAACCTTCAAAGAGAAGTCTTTGTAGTGCACAAGACCCTGCCTTGTCCTGGCCCCAGACACACTACAGGGGGTTGGAGACCGCTTTGTGTGAGGACAGGCACAGCCCTATTCAGGTGCAAGTGTCAGCTCCTCCCACCACTCTTGCTCAGATGATTCATCAGCCTGGTAATGAGCCAGGATATGCAGGACACACCTGAGCTCCCTTTGTGTGACTGTCTAGTGTGAATACACAACAGCCCAACTGTCATCCTGACCCAGACGTGTATTCAACAGACAGTGAGAGGCACAGAATGGTAAAGTAAGAAAATGCCTACTTTCTAAAAGTTCGGGCTATACTGTTCCCATGGGGAACAGGATCAAGACTGATTTGCATATGGCTGGGTCCAAACAGGGGTGGTATGGTGAGCAAAAGAACGATGTATTAAGCACAGATCTGTGACTGGGGGTGAGTGTTTGAAAAGGTTCAACACTCTGTCCAGCATCCTTTTGTGTTGCTAAAGTTGCCCTAAGTGGGAAGGGTATGCCCAGATGTAGGTCCCTTGTTGACAGTTCCAGTGGATTGAAGCTATCCTGGCTGATGAAGGGTGATACCCTGACACCAGTCCCAGGATGCTTATTTCTGGTTCAGGGAGGACCTGGCCTGGCAGTTCAGGCTGGACTGTTCCCATGACTGTTCCCATGACGTTAATGTTGCCCAACGAGGCCCAAATCCCCAAGCCGTATATATAGAGTGGCGCAATGCATGCATTGCGCCACTCTGTAACCCTTTGCGCTACATTATGCCTGTGCCAGGCATAATGTATGCAAAGAGGGCGTGCCATCTATTACAGCACTTTTAACGCCTGGGGGGGCTTCCATTCTTTAGAATGGCCCCCTATGTACTCTGCAGGAGTAGTGTCAATATTTTGGCACTACTCCTGTAGAGTACAATAGTGTCATAAAAAATGACACTATTGCTCCCTACCCTGCACCAAGGTTTGCTGTATTTTTAATATGGCACACACATGGTGCCGGCAGGGGCGTACTAAGGGGTGCAGGGAAAGTGGTGCTCCACTCAGTGCAGCGCCGCTTTCCATAAATCTGCCCTCAAATTTAGCAGTACATGCGAAACACACCAGTACATGTCCTACCTTTTAAATACACTACACCCTGCCCATGAGGCTGTCTTGGGCCTACTTTAGGTGTGACTTACAGGTAATAAGGGAAGGTTTGGGCCTGGCAAGTGGGTGCACTTGCCAGGTTGAAATGGCTGTTTAAATTCAAAACTGCACACACAGACACTGCAGTGGCAGGCCTAAGACATATTTACAGTGGGTGGCACAATTAGTGCTGCAGTCCCACTAGCAGCATTTGATTTACAGACACTGGGCATGCACCGTGCACTGTACTAGGGACTTACCACTAAATCAAATATGTCAATCATGGAGAAACCAATAACCAATGCATTTTAGGCAGAGAGCATATGCACTTTAGCACTGGTTAGCAGTGGTAAGATGACCAGAGCCCTAAAGCCAACAAAAACAGGTCTGAAAAAAAGGAGAAAGAAGGCAAAACCCTGCAAAAAGGGCCAGGTACAACAGCCTTCAACTGCCTCTCTAACTGCTGACTAATACAATATAATAAAATAGCCTTCAGAAGAGAACCTCAAGCCAACCAACCAACTCTAGAAATAAACTGTTTCTCACATTTCTGCAGCACACCAGCATCACATTGCTTTTAGAGCTGAATAGCATGTAGCAATAGCTAAGACTGCCACTGATCCCAACCATAATTAGTGTAAAACAATATTCGTTGGATTGGGCCCAACTTGATTGGAATCTTGCACAATTTCGATTTCACATAAATATCCCAAAATATATTGGGATGACAGTCTGTAGCTGTGTGCAATATCTGCTCCACCAAATATTTTTTGCTCATCCCTGCAAGCTGCCCTGCCAACTTTCACTGTGTGGTACCAGAGTCACAAATGACACTAAGATGTCAACTCTAAGCATCTCATAGTGAATCCCAAGCCTCCAGTTGCATAAGAAAAGAGGATGACTTCAAGGTTGCGGGCAGTGTTTCGTATTTCGGGGTAGAGCCTTTTTTAGGATATATCTTTTAACGACTTCCATTTAGTGACCCTTGTTCAGTAAAATCTATGTAGTTCCCCGTAACAAAACCTTGCCCTAACACCCAAATGTTTGGTGAAAGGCCAGTAATGTATGAGTTCTTGGCCCCTCGCCCAACCATTGAACTCCTGTGGAACACCCATGCCCTTAAACAGTTATTTCCTTCATGCCTGGCTAAGGTGGTAAAACATAGCCACTTTTTTCTAACAGGAAAAGCGCCATTTGAAGGTTAACCAATACTCTTTTCTGTTAGGAGCCGGGTATGTCTCTAGTGCCCAAAAAGGGGGAACATCCGGAACGACTCCGGAACAACGATCTACATTGTTAATGCAAGTGGAACCACGCTTGCGTTAACAACACTCCCTTTTTCTCTGCCTTAACTACGCATGTGCTAAACATTGCGCATGCGTGGTTAAGCAGAGAAAAAGGGAGTCACCATTGGGAGCGGACGCGGTCAGGTAAGTGGGGCTGGGGCAGGGTTGGGGGTAGTTTTTAAGGTAGGGGGTAGATTAAGGGCTGGGGTAGTTTGTTTTTTTCAGGGGGTTGAGAGGATCAAGGTAGTACTGTTTTTAGGGGCGGGGTGGGGGTTGTGGTAGTTTTGTTTCTTGGGGTGTGGGGTGCGGGGTGCAGGGTCGGGTACTTTTGTTTTTGGGTGGGGGATCGGGGTAGTTTGTTTTTTGGGTGTAGGGTAGCTTGGTTTTTGGGGGGTTGGGGTAGTTTTATTTTTGGTGGTGGGGTCAATTGTTTTTAGGGCGGGTGGGGTAGATTTTATGGCTCAGGGTGGGTGGGGGGTATCAGGTAGTTTTAAGCGGCAGGTGGGGGGTCGTGGTAGTTTTATTTTTGGGGCATATGGGGGTCAGGGTAGTTTTATTAGGTGGGTGGGGGTCAGGGTAGTTTTATTTTGAAGGTGGGTCGGGGGTTGGGGTATTTTTATTTTTAGGGCGGGGTTGGGGTAATTTTGTTTTTAGTGGAGGGTTAGTTTTATTTTTGGGTGAGGGTCAGTTTTTAGGGCGGGTGGGGGTGTCAGGCAGGCTTTAGGACTCAGGGTGGGTGGGGGGTATCGGGGTAGTTTTTAGGGTTGAGTGGAGGGGTAGGGGTAGTTTCATTTTTAGGGCGGTTGGGGGTTCGGAGTCATTGTATTTTAGGGCTGGTGGAGGGGATGGCATGCCAATACCACACATGTCGTTTCACACATGCCTTTACTAATCATGCCTTTACAATGAAAAATCGTTGTAAAGGCATGCGTGGTAAAGGCATTCGTGGAATCGACGCGGTCGTTGTTCGGCCCGCGTTGTTCAGGCACGCGTGGTTGGCACATGCGTTGTTCCATCATACATTCCCCTAAAAGTACACAAAGAAATTCTCCAGCCAATGACCTACTTCATCCTAGTGACTTAAATAAGCCCTCTACCAGTGTTCATCTGTCTTCAGCTGGGACTTAGGTGAGTGATGTTTTTTTCTGCACTTTAACCTGCCTGTTCTGCCTAAAGTGCTTGCCCGTCTGCAAAGAACGCTCCTTAGCAAAATGTATATATGAGTCTCAGCCCAGGACCTGACATCCAGTCCTCCACTGCTGATGGAGCTGCCCAGCCGAAAGGACCATGGTGAAGAATTGTCCAGCTGACCACTGAAAATTACAGCCATATGTAAGCATCCAAGGTACTGATCAATTTGGCAGACATACCCTGCACCACAATGTTGCTTTCCCAATGGCAAGACAACCCCTGAAAATCGTCCCTGTCTCCCTCCCCAGGCATCCCCACACAAGTGCTCCACCAAGGCTGGTCTTGAGCAAGGGTCTATGAATACACGTGTGCCAGGTCTACACTCTTCCATTCCTTTCATTATCGGGAAGGAGACGGGGCCCAGTCATAGCACCACTTTTGTTACAAGAAAAAATTTGGAAACAGTGGTTCACTTTGATGAGAGTTTGTAGGACCCCCCAACTCCCTGTACCTCGTTTGCAGAATTAGGAGACTGCCCATTCCGAAACGTAATCCTGACCACAGATAGCCAGAAACCAGGGCCACTGACACTTACTGCAAGATAGCATATGCACAGGATGCTTCGGGGGAAACAATAAAATCCTGTTGTAATGTGTATAATGTTAAATTGCTGGTCATGTTTGTTCTCCTGTGATCTGGATCTAGGAGGATACAGAAGATTGTAACTGACAGATTCCGAGATATTTGGCTCATTGTTCAATGCTTCTAATTGTAACTATGAACCAAGGCAGGTTTCTGGATCCTGACCAAATTTGAAAAAAACACCTGCATTCACAGGGACTCAGTAATGCCTTCAAATTAACTGTATTTCACCTGGTACTGCACTTGAAGGTACTCTGTTTCATACAGTGTTATTGGGAAGGAGTGAACAACACCACAACTTGTTTTGTGTGTAAAAGGCCGCTTTATTGGAACAGGTGCCCCTGACAATTACCCCCACTTAGGCCTTTGCCTCACAAAATTAAAGCCTCACTAGGCATCGAATAAACCTATCCCAAGTCCTCCCCCTCCCCTACCCCACCCTCCCCTTCCCTACTCTGGTCCTGTCTTTTCTTCACCCCTCTCGTCTACCTAATTCCCCCGTCCTACCCGCTTCTTTTGAACCTGTCCGCTAATGAGCAGTTTCCTGCCTGTCCATCTCCGACTAATGGTCCTTCCCCCTATAATACCTGAATTGCCCTGCCATCTCCGTCCTCCACCCGAGCTTTTATTACCTGCCCTGCAGCAGTCACTGCCACCAGAAAAAGACCCCGACTTTTTCTGCCCCCCCCAACCTTAGGCCTCCTTCAACAAGGCTTTCAGGTGTTCTTTCAGCTGTAACAAATAAAGTTCCATCCCCATAAAAGATAGATGGACCCCGTTGTCCCTAAATAACTCTGCATCCTCAAAACGCAGGTCCAAATGTTCTAAAAAGGACAGACCTCTATCGCTGCAGAAAATCCTCATCTCTTTGTTCAACTTGCGTGGTGCCCTCTCTATTGTCCCCGGTTTCCTGGCCCCCGCCAAACCAGACGCGGAACAAATGGTGTGAGCACCACATGACATCCCTTCCACTGAGTCACCAGAGTCTCTAGATCCCTCTTCATGCCTTTCATGAGGTCCAACCCAGTGGTCACCACTAAATAATTTTCCCCTAAATGAATGCATAATAAATCCGGGCAGTGCCACCTCCCCGCCGCACTTTGCAGCTGGGGCAAAAGTTCACTCCAGCGCATCCCCCCTTTCCCAAACCAGCGGACCTTATATCGAGCAGGATCGAAATCTAAAGTCTCCCCAAGAGCTGTCCTCCGGGCCTGGCGCCGGGCCCATTTTACAAATGAGTGTCTGATCAAACAAATGTCGAGGTACTCCGCCTCTGGACCCATCACCACACCTGGAAAAGAAAAAGAAAATGAGAAGACATATACCACCCGCCTCACATCACTAAGCCCAAAACTCTTGCCCTCGCACATATCGCCTAAAACACTCTGATCTCCACCTCCCTAATGCCATCAGCTCCTCTCTGCCCCACCCTTTGTTTCCTGCCTCCGTCGCAATCCCGATCCTGAAAGAGTGGGTACCAAATAGCGCAGCATCGATCCCCAGGTAAGACAACCCTTTTCGCTAAAACTGCCAACAACTGGGAAGCTGTCACTCTCTTCCCGTCCTCATGCCAAAATACCGAACCCTAACTATGCCCCGTCACCTTCCTCAACTGAGCCTCCAGAACCCCGGGACAAATGGCTCTATCAGCGTAGCGCCGGAGAAAATCCGTAGCGCCCACACCCCTCTGATCCGTCTTTGATCTCCTGATTAGCAGCGCAACCCCATCTGCGCCGGGACGCACCTCACACCATTGGAGGCCCTGGCGTCCCGCTCAACCCAGCAATTCAGATACCCTCAGGGCCCCAAAGAACAGCCACGACATTAGTGTCTGAAAAATCAACGCCTCCCGCGAATCAAAGCAAATCACCCCCAAGGCCGGACAGAGACGCTTCAACAAGTCCAAAGACACAGGGCGCCTAATGCGCCCCTGCGTCCCCATTTTTTTTGCCCATCCCTCTAAAATTCTGTGCCCCAACTCCCCCGCAGAAGGAGGATAACCCCACAAAAGCTTACCCATGAACCCCAGGGCTGTTAACTTACCCGATATCGTAACCTTGGACTGGCCTTTGTCAATCAAACCCATAATGAACTGCACTACATCTTCTACCATGTCCTCCTGCCTTACCCGTCACCGTGCCCCAAAGCCCAAAAACTCCTCCCACGCCTTGGCATACGCCCGCGTGGTAGACGGCGCCAAAGAATTCAGTACGAGCCGTAGCATCCTGGTGTGCCTATACTCCATAGCTCCCCCGGCATGTGTATCCTGCGCAGGTCCACACCCGTGGCTAATCCATGGAACCGCTCCCACTGAGAATGAGACAAAGCATCGGCGATGTCATTATTAACACCCGGCACATGCCTCGCTCTAAAAAAGATATCATTCTTCAAACATTGCAGCACAAACGCCCGCAGCAGCTGTAGTACCTGCCCGTCCCGCGCCGACTGCCGATTCACCACATGTACCACTGCCATGTTGTCCACCCGGAATAGCACCCATGAATGCCGAGGCTCATGACCCCACAAGCATACCGCTACCACCAACGGAAAAAGCTCCAAAAACGCTATACTGCGACCTCCACTCTTCCATGCATTCAGCCATTCTTCCACGCACCAGCGCCCCTCCCAATAAAGACCAAACCCCGTCGCCCCCGACGCATCCGAAAAAAGCTGCACATCCCACTTACAATCCCGCCAAGCCTTCAGAGGAATCCAGTTGAAGGCGTGTAGAAACGTGCCCCACATTCTCAAATCCTCCCGTACGCCTATTTTTAAACGTACGTGGTTATGCGGCAGCGCCCCTCCCGACAGTGCCACAGCCAGTCTTCTACAAAAAGTCCT